>NC_056732.1:1674700059-1674940079 GCF_019279795.1 Protopterus annectens | reverse complement strand
GATTACCTATCTTGATCTAGATGTGAAACCCTTCGTGATGAGGTGGGCTATGTAGAAGGTCTTTCTAACCACTTTGGCAATGTGGTTTTCAAAGGAGAGATTGCGATCAACTTGGGTCCCCAGGTCCCTAATAACTTTCTCTGTACTTAATGGGTTTCCGCCTATGTGGTAATTTGTGGGCACATTGTTTTTGCCAAAGGGTATGACTATACATTTTTTAGCATTTAGCTTTAAACCATGGCACTGGCACCAGTTATCTGTCTCTGTGAGACCTTTTTGAAGGATGTTTGTGTCAGCTGGAAAGTTGATTATGGCGCCCAGTTTGCAGTCGTCTGCAAACTTGGTGAGCCATAGTCCTCCCACGTTTGCCTGTACCTCGGAAAAGTATATACCGAACAAGAGTGGTCCCAGGACAGAACCCTGTGTGATGCCACTTGTGACCGGTTTCAAGTCTGACATGGCTCCAGCAACTCTCACTCTGTGGGTTCTGTCTTTGAGCCAGTTTGCGACCCATCTTGTGACATAGGGGTTTATATTTAAGCTGGATAGCTTATCTATGATGCCCGAGTGGGGTATTGTGTCAAATTCATCTATGGCTTTGGTGACTGTTTTGAAGAAGTCAACCAGGTTCAAAAGGCAGGATCTGCCCTTGACAAAGCCGAACTGGGTAGGATCTAGTGTCTGTAGGTCCTCAATGTCTTTGTTTATGAGCTCCATGATGATCCTCTCCATAGCCTTGCAGACTAAGCTAGTCAGGCTTATGGGGCAATGGTTTCCAGGGTCTGTAGAGGCTCCACCTTTGTGGAGTGGGACCACTGTTGCTGTACACCATTCTGTGGGCACACATCCTGTAGTGAGGCTGAGATTGTATAGCTGTTTTATTTGAGGGATTAGTTCCTCTTGGAGTTCATGTAGGACGCAACCTGGGATGCCATCTGGTCCCATGGAAGCAGTGTTTTTGCTTTGGAGAGGGCAGCCTTCACCTGAGCATCAGAGATGTTTGGGAGGCAGCCCTCTGCTGGGATAGATACTTGCTCTTTGGTGGGGAGTTTGCACTGAACCTGTCTGCCAGGATATTGGCAATGTCTGTGGGTTCAGTGTATTTTGTGTCGTTTAGAATCAACTCAGAACAAGTCTGGGAGTTGCATTTCAGGTTCCTAACATAACTGAAAAAAGCCTTATGATTGTCTTTGGTGTCCTGTGCAATTTTTCTCTCGAAGCTGGCCTTGGAGGATTTTATGAAGTGGTATGTATATGTAATGCCTACTGCATGTTTTAACACTGTTGGAATGGTCCATGCTGACAATGATGTGATTAATAATGCTGACTTTGTTTCCTTACAACAGGTGAAGTTCATCCTTCTTCTACCATGCATTCTTCCCATGAGGACTTGTTAGATGTGTGTTGTTTGCATTCATCACATATGACTTGTATTTAGGATATATAACATAATTGTTAACTCCCTGTTATGTACATTCCATGACCCATACACAGAGAAGATATAATGGTAAGTCAGTATTAACTGTAATATTGCAGTGATATATATGTGGTCATATGTCTTTAATGTTACACAGCATGTGATGTAAGCACATTATCCTGATCTGTGTCATCTGTCTCTTCTTTCAACACATCAACTTTCTGTAACCTCCATTAGCCAGTCCTCTGATCCCAATATGAGGTCCGATGTCTCTCAGAATGGGAGCAAGCCACCTGACACATAGAACAGAGACATGGGTATATAGTCCGGCAAAGATGGTGACAGTTATGTGGATAGCCACAGATGTAGAGGGAAACTTGTCCAGCCATTCTGACAGTTCTCCCTTGCTGTGCATGGCACATGGCAGAGGGTGGCTGCCTGCTTGTACAGGCAAATTAGCATTCTCAGCAACATGATGGATCTAACATCCGTGCACTTGCCTGTGCCACAGATCATGTTGTACTCCAGCTCGGTCTGCTGCATGAACAACAGGAGCACATACACAGTGAGGTAATGGTGTCATTGGCTGCATAGTATGAAAGTATGTTATCTGCAGCATGGTCTGTAAAATCACTGGCCTCTACAGTACATCAAGAATCTAAGTGGCAACTCGCAGATATGCTCTGACCTAGTGCAAGATAGGACAAAATATACTGAACTTACTGATATTGCCAACATCCTGGCAGATAGATTCAGTGCAAACTTCACCTCCCTCTCACCTTCACAAGGGCCCATAACAATACCGGAAAAGTGTAGTGTCCCTGAAATCACAGAAGCACAGGTGAAAACAACCCTTTCAAAAGCCAGAAACACAGCATCAATGGGGCCAGATGGTGTCCCAGGCTGCATCTTGCACGAACTACAGAACAAACTAATCCCCCACCTCAGCACGCTGTTCAACCTCAGCCTCTCCACAGGCTACATGCTCATAGAATGGCGCACAGCAAAGGTTATTCTGCTCCACAAAGGATGGGCCACAACTGAACCTGGTAACTATTGCCCCATAAGCCTGACTAGCCTGGTCTGCAAGGCTATGGAGCGCATCATCATGGAACTCATTAACAAAGACATTGGGAACCTCCAATCACTTGACCCTAGCCAGTTCGGCTTTGTTAAGGGCAGATCATGCCTACTAAACCTGGTTGACTTCTTCGAGACAGTCACCAAGGCCATAGACAAGGAAAAGGTTGTTCACACAGCCTACCATGAGCTCACCAAGGCATTCGACACCATTCCTCACTCAGGTATTATAGAAAAACTCAGCAGCCTGATCATAAACCCCTATGTCACAAGATAGGTTGCCAACTGGCTTACAGACAGAACTCACACGGTAAGAATAACGGGCTCCAGGTCCGACTCTAAACCAGTCACAAGTGGTGTCCAGCAAGGCTCGGTTTTGGGACGCCTACTGTTCGGCATATATTTTTCAGAGGTACAGGCAAACACAGGAGGACTATGGCTAACCAAGTTCGCCAATGACTGCAAACTGGGAGCCATAATTGACTCTCCGGCTGACATGGACATCCTTCAAAAAGGCCTTACTGAGACAGACACCTGGTGTCAAAGTCATGGCCTCAAGCTAAATGCCAAAAAATGCATAGTCATCCCGTTTGGGAAAAACAAAACACCCACGAATTACCACACAGGCAGCAGCCCCCTTAATACAGAAGAGGTAATAAGAGATCTGCGGACCCAGGTAGATAGTAATCTCTCCTTTAACAATCATATTGCCAAAGTAGTTAGGAAATACTTCTATGTGGCCCATCTAATTACTAAGGGGTTCGCATCTAGAAATAAAGAGGTTATAGTGCCCCTCTACTCATCACTCATCAGACCCATCATAGAGTACAATGCCCCATTTGGGATGTACCTGACAAGACACTTCCAACAGCTGGAAAGACCACAAAAGCACATCACCAAGAAGATTACTGGGCTCAAACATATGTCCTATGCAGCCCGACTGAAAAAACTCCGGCTGTACTAAGTGACATATCGCTTACTCAGAGGTGATCTCTGCCTGACTTACAAAGCCATGTCCAACTCAGAATTGATGGACATGCTCCACCTAAAGAAATCCAAGTCACTGCGAGTCATGCACTCTAGTGAGCTAAACCTCGCCACAACAATAAATAGAACATGCTGGAGGGATAGATTCCTGTCACAGAGACTCCCCATGCTTTGGAAGAAAAGTCCTAACTATATTAGGCAGAGCCCCTCAATAACACTCTTCAAGAGAAGCCTTGACGAGTGGATGGGTAACAGAAAATACACCCCTGGGATCACTTCATTGGCTCTGCTTGACAGAGGCTCAGTTAATTAATCAATGGGGCAGCGAAAGCCGATACACTCTGGATAGGCTTATAAATGCCCTTGGGCAGATAGCCTAGTACCTACCTATGAACCTATGAACAATAGCGCTGTAGTACAAGTAGGGTTCTGGATGCCCTGACTGTGCTTAGCCAAATGCCACATGAGAGAGACAGGCCCCTCTCAACAGAACCAACCTTGCCCATATTGCATCAATGTCTGTGCTCCAATGGGAAGACACTTTTACTGCTGGCCCATCTGCTGTGGGCCTGGCAGTCATGATCAGACAGTCAAGTCATAGTCATGCTCCTTCAACTCTACATGCTGGCATCACTGCATTCGTCTCCTTTGTGGATCAACCTGGGGTAAGTTTTTCCATATGTGGTAGGGACAGACCAGATTGTGGTGTGATCCATCAGCATGAGTGCCCTAGACACATAGGCGGAAGCCCATTAAGTACAGAGAAAGTTATTAGGGACCTGGGGACCCAAGTTGATAGCAATCTCTCCTTTGAAAACCACATTGCCAAAGTGGTTAGAAAGACCTTCTACATAGCCCACCTCATCATGAAGGGTTTCACATCTAGATCAAGAGAGGTAATCGTGCCCCTTTATTCATCCCTCATCAGGCCCATCATAGAATACAATGCCCCTTTTGGGATGTACCTTACCCGACACCTGCAGCAATTAGAAAGACCCCAAAAGTATCTCACCAAGAGGATCAAGGGTCTCAAACAGATGCCATATGCTGCTCGGTTAAAAACTCCAGCTCTACTCAGTTGCATACCGCCTACTTTGAGGCGATCTATGCCTGACATACAAAGCTATGTCAAATCCAGAATTAATGGACATGCTCCACCTCAGTAAATCTAAATCCCTTACAGCCACACGCTCGAGGGACTTGAACCTCAGCACAGAAATAAATAGAACTTGCTGGAGGGACAGGTTCATAACCCAAAGGCTCCCTTCGCTCTGGAATAGAATTCCAGTTCATGTGAGGCAGAGCACCTCACTGAATCTCTTCAAGAAGAATCTCAATAAGTGGATGGGGGATGGTAGGTTTGTCCCAGGGATTACTCCCGTGTCACTATTAGACAGAGGCACAGTAAACTAAACCTTAAAAAGGGCACAGTACACTCAAATCAAGGGGTGGAGTAAGCCATATAGAATCGGGCTAGGCTTATAATTGCCCCAGGGCAGATAGCCTGGTATGAACCTATGAACATTAGAGTAACACAGGCGGTTAATCCACTCTCTCCAGTAGTGTCATTCTCACCCCATAGCAATGATGACTGCTGTGCAGAACACTCACAATGTCATCCATCTGTGTTCCTTGACAAGTAGGACAACACGGAAGTCTGACAGTTTTACTAAACATAGCTGACTCAATTTATTACATTTCTTTACACATGCTTTACAGTGATACAGTTTATTTACGATATTACCAACAGCTCAAGCCTGCATAAACTAAAACACTGCTGGTGATTCCCTGCTGGGTGAGGAAAGTAAACCTATATTTTTTTGTCTGTGAGTAATACAACTGCTTTCTGTTTCACTTGCTCTATTTTGTTTTCTGTTTTAAGAACTCTGCTTATGTGAGATATAGATACTTAAATTACCTAGGCTGCATATTTCACATGTTTTTTCATTGGTTAAATTCTCTCTAGAGTGATACTTAAATACACAGTGAATTTCTGCGCCTCTGTCTTTTACTGAAAAGATTTCAAGTCTGCATAAACTAAAGCACTGCTGGTGATTCCCTGCTAGTTTTTCCCACCCACTGTCCACTTTGTTGATGTACTTTTTAAACCTGGTGATTTTAGGCTATCCATCCCTGCTCTAAATTGAGCTTAACATGCTCCTCTATTTTAACATTTCTGTTGATATCCTAAATTATTAGTTTGCCTTTCCTTGTGCTTATATTGAAAAAGTGCATTTTGCCTCTCATTATCTGTTCTACCATACCTCTCAATCTGGAAACATCAAAAATCTGGACAAACGCCCATGAAAAGTAGGTACAACTAACCAATATCTGGACATTTGTTAACATAAAATTTGCATGCATAATCATGTAATGCCCGCCCACTCTGATGGAATTGTGGGTTACCAGGTTAGTTGTTCAACAGTATGAGCACTAGTGTTCCACCCATAGTATTGTTCCACACATAGCACTGAACCAATCAGGGACATATTTCAATGGAATCAGGGATGAATCCAGAAATAATTAGGGACAACCAAGGGCACTTTTAAAATATCAGTACTATCAACTTGAGATATTGACAGAATAAGAGAATGTGAATTAATATACATTTTTCTGAAGTAGAAAAAGTCAATAATTCTAATTACTGTCATTATTTAGTAAATGTAATTCACCATATTTTCTGCAAAAGTTACCAATTTTAGGAAGGACTAAGAGGCACAGACCTAAAATTTGAGTCAAAATCAGCATACCTCAACAGTCCAGATTTTTACAGAATGTGCAGAGTTTTTCCTCATAATTTTGGTCTGCTCCTCTTAAAATTTGTCGTTTTCTGGCAAATCAATGAGGATTTGAAGTCACTAAACAATTACATCCATTTGAGGTTTAGACTTCATATCCTGAAGAAAATGCATGCTAACAAATCTTGTTATTTTAGGAATTTTGTTAAGTTTATAACAGCAGTCTTTAAAATCTGTCCATATTTTTAGTCCTTTGTTCCTCATTATTTTAGGGTTTGCCCAGATTTCCCATGCTAAAACCTTGACCTTGCAAAGGCTTTCGACACAATACCCCACTCGGGTATTGTAGAAAAACTTACCAGCTTAAATGTAAACCCATATGTCACAAGATGGGTTGCAAACTGGCTTAAGGACAGAACCCACAGGGTTAGGGTCGAGAGGAATGCATGCTACATCTTCAGACATTTACACTAATTTAAAAGGTACATGCCCCCGATAAAAGAAAATACTTAATAATTAAAAAATATAGGGGAAAGCCATACAGAATTTCATAATGCCACAATGGCAATCATTTCCAATTTGCAAAAGAGGAAAGACAACATAAAGCACACAAAAGGCCTTGCAGGTTCTACTGTAATTACTTACAGAACATTATTGTGCAAAACTGAACAAATCTGTGAATGCACTGCTGTCTGATTTGATAACCTTAAGTGACAGTTTTGTCTTATTTACTATAAACTGCTTTGTTTATAATTGCTAACTACCCATCTAATATAAAGTATGAAGATAATATATCAGATCATTTCTAAGCTGCTAATACCCTTGTGCCTTATGTATACTATGAATACATCCAGGTTAGACTATGTTAACGTCATAAGGGTGGGTATGCAAAATTTGACAGACACTCTTTTGCAGTTGGCATCACACATTTGTGTTATCTATCTTCTGTAAACAATTTACTTGTGTTAGTTTACTGTGGCAAGACACTAATTACAACTGACCAATTTCAGGTTTAACCCTGGTTGCAGAAATACAAACCATAACAGAATACATTTCAAGCGGCATCACCTTAAAACAAAACAACAAATAGTTACACATAGAACTGTACACACCCAGTTGCATGCAATAGTGAAATGTAGTCATGCAGACAAAGGTTTGTTTAAGCACGAGAACTCATTATGTTATGTATACAATATTATATCCAACATTTCTGTGCTGGTCTGTGCAGCTTTTCTTCACAGGTCATTTCAATAAATGGACTTCGTCCAGCAGCAGCCAATGAAGTCAACAAAGAAATAAATAAACTTCTTCTTATAGTAAATTTCAACACCATCTGTCCGTTTAGAGATAGCTAACTGCAGATTAAAGAACTGCTTTAATACTGACAGCCTTCACCTTCCCCTTGGAAATGATTTTTTAAGCAACAGCTTTAGTAAACACTATTGCTACATCACTGCAACCCCAATGACAAGCCATGCCTTCAAATAAAGAAATAAAAAATCTGGAGATCTACATTAAGTAATCTAACAATCGTTGTGCAGCAAGCTCCAAATTCAAGGATAAATTTGACATAACTGGAACTTACATTGCAAAGTGACAGAATCTGCTACAATCATGCAGTATCAAAACTCCATAATAGTCCCCGGCCCATAACATTTATATCAAAGAGAGACTTTCTGCAGTGCATCTCTTGTCTTTCAAGATATCTAGTTCTGAAAAGTTCTGCTTTTCTTCATACCATCAGGTCAACACTAAACATCTACTACAATTACTAGTAGTAGCACATTTGCGAAGGTCCACCAGACCACCACACAGCAAACTTGTAAACAACCAGTTGTACAGGGAAGACACATTCTCTTATTCACATTTAATTTGGAGTAGAGTACACTACCCTCGTGCAAACTAAATTGACTTTACATTCTTTGGTAGCATCATTAGCATGTAAATTAAAGTTGTTCTATTTATGGGGGTAGAGTAGAGAGATATGCTGAACAGTGGATGGGCAGGCTATGATGAATTATCTAATAGCTGAACAGTGGATGGACAGGCTATGATGAATTATCTAATAGCTGAACAGTGGATGGACAGGCTATGATGAATTATCTAATAGCTGAACAGTGGATGGACAGGCTATGATGAATTATCTAATAGCTGAACAGTGGATGGACAGGCTATGATGAATTATCTAATAGCTGAACAGTGGATGGGCAGGCTATGATGAATTATCTAATAGCTGAACAGTGGATGGACAGGCTATGATGAATTATCTAATAGCTTTTTTTTTTACCTGAAGGAGCCACCAGACTGGCTGGAGGAAATCAAGATAATTTTTTTCATTCTATCTGATACTCTCTCTCACTCTCAGACTGATTGCTCTACTGTGTGTGCACTGCAACAACAAGACTTAGTGTGGACCAGTCCGACTCTGCACTGCAGACTGCAGCTTGACTGCTGCTGCACTTAAGTAGCAATGGATGGCAACAGGTAACAGTAACAGCTTGGTTCTGCTACCTGCTTGCTCTGTATTAATTTAAAACAAAACAAACAAAAAAAAAAAAACAGCTGGAGACTTGAGTTGCCCTCTGCCACTGCATTCATTGATCTTCTGACCTGACGCTGTTACTGTGTGCTGCTGCTACTTAACCAGGCAATTGATTCCACAATCCAATCTATCCATGTTGCAACCATGGGCACATATGGAAAAAGGTAAACAGAGACACTAGAGTAGTACACACCCCTCTAGCCCTCAGCTGATTCCGACAGGCTGGCAGTCTGCATCACAAAGCTGACATCATTGAGCATGCCACTGCATGTGATGAGGTCAGGGAGAACTTCTCCAAAAAATAAAAATTCAAAAAAACACCCAGGAAATTCAGGAATTGAAGGGGCCACTTGGTAATTCATGGCACTCATTATTTTGCCCTCAAAAAACGGTAAATACCAAATAATTCAGTATGGTTGAGAGGTATGTGTTCTGCTGATTTACTTGCTTGGAATTCATTATGTAGCTAGCTGTTGGATAAATTAGTGTATTTTTACACTCTAGCGAGCACTTGTTACTAGTGGGTTTTTCATCTAGTACACTAGCAGGTAGCCTGGTTTGTTTAGATTAGAGAAACACTTGAGATTTCTGCATGCAGTTTTATTGGTTGGAGGGCTTGTTAATCAACTTAATTTGTTTTTAGTGCCTTTATAAATTCTGTACAATTGAGTGGTTTTTGGTTCATTTACACTAAATGAAGTACTTTCATTGATTAATCACACTTTTATAATCTGCTTAAAGTACACTGCTGTATGTGTATCTATAAGTTTGTTTGTGGTATCATTTTGTATCTTTTAAGTTTGTTTGTGGTAGCATTTCACTCCAGACACTCCTTTACTGTTCATTTACATTAGTAGGACTGGGATTATTCATCTAGTGGTAGTAGGCATTTACCTGGTCTATCTGGGCTGGGAAGCACACAAATGGGCTCTAAGTATTTTTTGCACTTCTCTTATATAATGTGACTGTACTTTAGCATTTTCAAAAAATAGTACTGTCTGCTGCTGTTTTAAGTAGTTACCTGTACTGTTATCTGTTAGTTGTAGTGCTGCTGTTGGTAATTTGTGTGGTCTTTTTACATTTAGGGTCCAAACCAGCTATTCTACATTAAGAAGGTGTTTTCTGCAGCTTTGTGGAAGAAGTGCGCTGATCTAACCTGAGTTGGGGATTGCTGGTGAATGGTTTATTGTGTGCCTTCCTGATTGGTAGTTAGCTAAAAACTTGTTTCTCTTTGCTTGTATTTAAGTGTCATGTTTGTGTGATGCTGTCCTTCGCATACCAGCGATTAGCAGGTGCCCTGTAGTGATACAAAAGCCTAGAAGTTCAGTTTTTCCCTAAACAGCTGTCAGTGAAACCCTTCCAAACTTTTCTGCTGCTCTAGGAACAATTCAGTTGCACACTGAGCATCATTGTCTTATTGATCAACCTTAGCCTACACAAAGTATAGGTCCCTCTTATAGTCTCGGTGCTACCAGCATAGTCCTGTCAAATTAACCAATTCCCTTCCCTAATAAACATACAGTAAGGGCCTGTTTTTATGGATGGACAGTTTCCTATCATCTCTCCAGCCAGCCAGATAGACATGGGCATCCTAAGGCAATGTAGCAAATGTGTCATGTTTACTGACAACCACTTTCTCCTGAAACAAATACTTTATGTCAGAGATGTAGTTGCACTATGAAACTGTAGGCAAGACTCTCACATAAGGACAAATCAAATGCTAAACAGGTTGTCAGCACACATGTACTTCCCACAATAAATAAGGACATGACACAGAAACCCACATATGTGGAGGTACTCACTAGTAACTTACCAAGAGGCCTCCCAAACAGAAGCCATTTACACACATAACAATGCAAAAAACAACTACAACACATAATAACACAGACACACCAGTGTCTCAACAAATAAGCCTAAAAACGAGGAACACCACAAAACCTAATGTTTTGATCACAGGTGACTCCATTGTGAAACACACAGATGTTCTCCTCACCAGACTGGATAAGGACCAGGTTATGGTTAGCTGCATGTCCAGGATCTGTCAAGTCACTCAAGCACTCAAGTCACTCAACCACAAGTACCGGTATGACTCCATCATAGTCCATGTGGTTCTAAACAAGAAAGTGCACTCCCTGGAAGCACTCTTCACTTTGGAAGATGCTGATGTCTGTGCAGTCAGCAAGACATGGTTTAAAGGAACGAAAAACACCCCAGCTGTGCATGGCTACAATGCCATCCATACATTCAGACCACAAACTGAGTGTGAAAGAACCAAAGGATGAGGTGTATCTATCTTCATTAAGGATACGTACACCTCGAGACTAGTTGAAAAGGATGTCTTTCTTGAGTTATTCCATGTCCAATTAACTACAGGCAGAACCCCTTACCACATCATAGCTAGCTATAGGTCTCCCACCATGAAACAGGAAAAGCATATCATATACCTGAACTTGCTGGCGTCACTTGCCATACAGCCAAACACATTACTCATGGGTGATTTTAATTATCCTACCATCAACGGGGTAAAGTACATGACCACAAACATGCTGGCTCAGTGAATCTTGGACTTTGTCAGTGCAAATGCTTTGGAACAGCTAGTCAGCACACCCACAAGAGGCTCAAATGTTCTGGATATTGCATTCACTAACATGGGAGAGCATGACCCCCTTGTGTGATATCCTCTCTGGTAAGATCAGATCATAAATCAGTCTTGTTCGACATAATTATAAGACCAGGTACCCCATCAAGCTCAAAAATGCTTAAGAAATTTTCAGAGACAATTAACTCCTAGGAAATGATAGTATAAGAAGTTTCAAATCTCCCTTGAACACAGATAACATGGACTCCTATGCAGAGATGTACACCAATGCTCTGTATAACCACTTAAGCAGTTGTAAAGAATTGTCTGCACCTGACAGGATTAAAACCATGTCTTTCTGAAAAAACAAGCCACCCTGCTGGACTCCTAGTATAAACAGATTATACAATAAGCGAAAGAAACTAATGTCCAAGAACAAGAGGGAACTGGCTCAGCACAAGAATAAATCACTCTCTAGCTTGAACAAATTAGAGCTCTTGTGAAGTACTACAAAGCTAATTATGAAGCAAACATAGTCTCCCTAGCTAAGGATAATCACAAGGCTTTCGTTAACTATCTCCAAAATCTAAAAGGGAATATCAAGCTATGTGATGAACTGGTTGTGGACAGCACCACCCATACTCAACTGGAGGTAATAGCCAACCTGCTAGCTGACAGATTTGAAGTGAACTTCACCTCTTTCCCCTCCAGTTATCCCCAAAGTATACCTGCCATCATCCCTCAGCCTATTATCTCAAGAGAGAGCAGGTCATCTTGGATCTCTCCAAGGCCAAAAGCACAGCATCAGTGGGACCAGACAACATCCCAGGTTGCTTTTAAACAACATAATACATGACCAAGCAGACCCACTTAGATCCCTGTTCAACTACACCCTGTGAACTGGCTATGTTCTAGTAGAATGGAAGACAACAGTAATTCCTCTGCAAAAAGGGGGACCATCAACCGACCCTGGAAATTAGGCACATAAACTTGACTAGCTTCATCTACAAGGCCATGGAAAGAAGCATTATGGACCTTACTAACAAGGACATAGGTAATCTCTGGAACCAACACAGTTTGGACATGTTAGAGCTAGAGCTTGCCTGTTAGACATGGTTGAATTCTTTGAGAAAGTCAGCAAAGCCCTGGATGAGGGAAATACAGTGCATACCATCAATCTTGACATAGTCAAGGCATCTGACACAATCCCCCACTCAGGTATTATAGATAAACTCTCTCAATTGGGAATTAACCTCTACATTACCAGATGGGTAGCCAACTGGCTCACCAACAGGGCACATACTGTCTAAGTGGGTGACTTCATCTCTAGCAAAAGACTAGTCATCATCATCATCAGCCCTGTTTTTCCCATTTTTTTCTACATGGGGTTGGGGTATTGTGTTAACTGTCGCCAACTCTCTCAATTCTGTGCCACACTCCTGCCTTCTTAAACACTCATGCCTCGCTGCCTCAGATCTTCTTTCACACAATCCATCCACCTCTTTGCTGGATGTCCTGCCTCCTCTTACCTTCTTCCTGTCTGTTCCAAATCTTCATCACCAGATTGTCTTCTGTTTTTCTACACATGTGCCCAAACCACCGTAATCTGTTCTCTTTGATCTTTTTTGCAATTGGAGCTACTTTGGCTTCTGCTCTTATGTCCTCATTTCTTCATCTGTCCCACG
This sequence comes from Protopterus annectens, assembly GCF_019279795.1. Lineage (NCBI taxonomy): Eukaryota > Metazoa > Chordata > Ceratodontiformes > Protopteridae > Protopterus > Protopterus annectens. The sequence continues at coordinate 1,674,927,052 of NC_056732.1, read as the reverse complement.
GTGTGATCCTACCACCTTTCTCAGGCACTTCATTTCCATCACTTCTAGCTTCTTCAACTGTTCTGCCTTTACTGCCCAGGTTTGGTACCATACAGTAGTACAGGTTGCACCACTGTCTTGTACACCTTGCTTTTCAGCTTCTTTGGCATTCTTCTGTCAAAGACTACACCTGATACTCTGTGCCAGTTGACTGCACCCCCTCTGATTCTAGCTTTGACCTCTTCATTCAGACTACCCTTCTCCTCAACCACTCCTCCCAGATACTTGAAGCTGCTTATCTGTTCCACTATCTTCCCTTCTATCTCTATTCTCAGCTTCTTCTGATTTCCCCAATTTGCTGTCATTACCACAATCTTATCTGTGCTTAATTTTATGCCATGTGCCTTCAGATTTGCATTCCATTCTCCTACCCTTTGCTGAGGTTCTAGCTCACAGTCTGCCTGTACTGCTACATCGTCTGCATACAGCAGCTTTGTTGATCCATCCCCTCCAACCTGTTTGCTAATGTAGTCCATCACCAGTATGAACAGCAGTGGGCTCAGAGCTGAACCCTTAATGTACACCCACTCCCACTTGGAACCCCTCTGTGAGGCTGAACACTGTTCGTACTTGAGTCACTGGGTCCTTGTACATAGCCTGCACTAATTCTACCAATGTTTCTGGGACTTCAAACCACCACAGTACTGCCTAGATTAGCTTTCCTGGGACCTTGTCATATGCTTTCTCCAAGTCTAGGAATGCCCAATTGGATTCTGTACTCATTTCTAGCTTCTTCTCAAGTATCTTTCTCAATGCAAACATCGGTCCAATTGTGCTGCATCTTGATCTGAATCCGAACTGTTCATCTCCCATCTTACATTCTTTTACTCTGCATATCCGTTTATCAATCACTCTCTCCAGAACTTTCATGCAGTGTGTTAGGAGTTTGGTCCTTCTATACTGCCCACAGTTGTGGATGTCCCGTACACCATCACAAGTATGCTTATTCTCCAGTCATCTGGGATACGCCTTTATCTCCACACTATTAGTACCCTCAGGAGCCATTTCTCCCCTATCTCACCCAGCATCTTTATCATATCTGCTGTCACCTCATCTAAGCCTGCTGCTTTCCTGACTTCATCTTCCTTAGTGCTGTTCTTACATCTTCTAAGATGGGCTTCTCTTCTCTTCTTCTCTTGGAAATACTCCTTCCATCTGCCTTTGATGTCCTGTGGACTGGTAAGCAGGTTGTTGCTGGCACCCCTTATGAAGGATGTCTGACTATCTTCTTTATCTTTCTGTCTTTGCCTTGAAACCTGATATAGTTTCTTTGTGCCCCTTACTAGTTGGTAGAGTGCCTGATGCCCTATTTTTGCTATTGCAACTTTTCTTAGCTTCTTTGTTAGCCAACTAGTAGTCCCTCCTAGCCTGGTCAGTCTTTTCTATCTCCCATTTCTTCCTGCACTCCTTGACTTCATGGACTTCTGCATTCCACTACCCTTATGTACTTTATTTCCATACTTGGCTCAGCCACATAACTTTTCTGTAGTCCTAACGCATGCTGTTTTTACTCCACCTATTTCCTCCTCTTCTTGGGGTGGCTAGAGCCCTTAACTTCTCTACTTTGTCTTCAGTTGTCTTCAGCCTGGTCTCTGTTGACCTTAGAGCCTTATCTGACCACTGCTTGCAGCTGATTGTGGTGACTAATGGTTTATGCTGTGGGCAGACTGTTTCACTGGGGATGACTGTGCAATCATGGATTCTAATCCTTCCTTACTAGGAGAAAGTCTACCTGAGTTGCATGTTGGCTACTCTTGTATGTGACTGTCTCTCTTTCTGAATCATGCATTGGCTACTATCAGGCCATTTGTCTAGAATGGCTTCTCCTTCTTTATTCCTGTTACCCAACCCATGTGGACCCAGGCAGTCCTAATATCCTGTTCTGTCTGTCCCAATATGCATCATTATCAACACCAATAGTAGGTCCTGCAGCTGCTGTCTGAATGCATTCTTTTCCTTACTATTACAACCCTGCTGTGTATGCTAAGATTATGAATACTGCCCTAGTATTACACTGGAGTCAGATTGCCATGAGTCTGTCATTAATTCTGATGATATCCCTCACTGTCTTCAGAAACCTCTCTCACCACAATTCCTACACCATTCCTAGCCTGTCCCCGACCTGAGTAGTGGCTTTGCATCTCATCTCTTGGATATATAGGATGTCCAGCCTCCTCCGTATCATCATGTCATCCACTTCCAAGCTGCATCCTGTCAGTGAACCTACATTAAGTGTAGTAATTCTCAGTTCATGTTTGCCCAGGCTTGGCAACCAGTAGCTTATTGCCCAGGGCTGCTGGTCTCTGGGGTACATATACTCCTCCCACCATTAGCAAGTGTCCCTGGCATGGTTGAGAGTAGGCCAGGTCCTCAACCCACTTATCACCAGTAACTACCCATGCCCATTTTTGGCAACATTAGTCACCATGACCGAATCACCTAGAGCCATAGTTTACACTGTCAAGAGGCTAACCCTGCCACGCCACTCAGTCTGTGAGACATGTTCTCCTATCTTGAGGTAGCAGCTGCCCAAGGCAGTTGGTCTGTACAACTCTTCCCCCTATAAGGCACCATGTAGAGTATGTGCTGCTGCCTACAGCTCCAGTTATTGGTGAGTTTGAGATGGAAACACTCAGCATGTTTTTTGGACATGGGAGAAACACCACAAAGACACAGGGAGAACATGCAAACTCCAATCAGGGATTGGTCAGAGGTCAGGATTGAACCTTGTACCTTGTGCATGGGAGGCAAAGACCTTAACCATATGGTCTCCTTAGCAAAAGATTAGTCACCAGTGGCATATCATAGAGTTCTGTGCTGGGCCCCTTCTCAGAAATCCAGGCAAGCTTGGACAGCCTGTGGTTGACCAAGTTCACTGATGACTGCAAAGTGTTGCAAACTGGGAGCAATCACTGAGTCCACCAACAATGTTAATATACTGCAGACAGAGTTAATGTAGAAAAATGATTGGTGCAGAAGCCACAGATTAAAGCTGAATGCAAAAAAAAGCATTATTATTCCCCCTGGGAAAGCTGACATCCCTGCTAATTTCATTACAGACAGCACCTCACTAACTGTAGACCCAGTTGTACATTATGTGGGTACTCAGGCTTATAGCAATCCAAACTCTGATCACCACGTATCCACAGTAGTAAGGAAAACCTTCTGTGTAGCACATCTTATAAGGAAAGGCTTCACATCTAATAATAACCTCAATAATAACTGGCTCTGCTCCTGTACTACACCAGGTTAGACCCTCCTCCATTATGCTCACCACTTCTAATCTTTCCTGAAAATTCTTATACCTCACCATGTATTAATAGCTTAGTGTCCTAGGATGATATATATATATATATATATATATATATATATATATATATATATATATATATACATACATATTATACCATGTACTCCGTGCTCTGATGCTATAGCGCGTCCTGCAGTAAGTACATCAGACTGCCGCTGGATGCCAGACATGCGCGGAAGGGCAGTAAACATACATTATACATTAATATTTTTAAAAAAAAAATTCTTTTCTAAATGTAATAATATTAGTAATAATCTTCTCTCTGGTGGTGGGTAATGTACCCGGTAAATTTGGTTTTTTTTGTTTTTGGGCTCCCCTCCAACAAACCACGCAAACTGTGGATAAATTAAACAGCTACACACCAGGCGCAAGTTATTGCTATAATATTGTAGAAATTGAGATCTTTGTTTTGGTTTACACCAGCAATTATATTAATGCTCTCTCAGACTTGAACCTCTTGTAGTGATGTATAATCCCTCTCTTTGAACTAACAGTGTTGTTATCTCCATATTAATTAATTTGAGTTATGTCTCTCTGCTTTTGACTGTTATTTTCCTTGCAAAATTTTGCAATATGGATGACATGTCACTTAATTTAATTTAAATTTAATGAGATGTAATTTAGATGATGCAGTGGGCAGTGGTAGCATTGTTGCCTTATAACAAGAGGTTTTCCGGTGTGATTCTCAGCTGGAGTGCTTTCTGTGTGGAGTCTGCATGTCCTCCCTGCATTTGTGTTGGTTTTCTCTGTGTACTCTGGTTTCTTCTTACATTACAAAGATATGCATCTGGAGTGTTTCTCCCTGGGCCTCCACTGAAAAGTGGCTTCATTCCAAGTCGGACTTTCCCTGTAAACAAATGTTAAATCAATAAATAAAAATATGCTATATACTGTTTGTATTTGACTATAATTTTTGTTATTTTGTTTTTCTGATTCATGGATCTTTTCTCCTTGGGCCTCCACTGAAAATGGACCTGTGTCCAGTGGACTATCCCGGTTAACAAATGTAAAATAAAATAAAATAAAATAAATAAAATCTAGATCTAAGTATGTTATACTTGGCCCTCATCAGACCAATTACTGAGTACAAAGCTCCCTTTTGCATGTACCTCACCAGACACCTACAATAATTGGAGAGACCACAGTGGTTTCTCACCGAGAAATTGCAGGATGCAGAAAAGAAGTTTTATCTGGAAAAACTGAAAGCCCTGATACTGTATTCTGTCTCCTACAAGTTGCTAAGAAGTGAACTGTGCCTAGCTTACAGGGCAATCTTTGACCCAGCCATGATGGAAATGCTACACATTTGTAAATCAAACTGCATGTAGATTACTCACTCCAGGGGTTTTAACCAGACCTCTGACATGAAAAGGTCATTGTGGAGAGATAGATGCATCTGCCAGAGACTGCCACTTCTCTGGAATAAGCTTCCAATAAACATGAAACAGAGCCCCTCCCTGACCCACTTCAAATGCAACCTAGATCAATGGATGGGTGACCACAAATGCACTCCTGGGGTGGTGCCCATGTTCCTCCTGGACACAGAAAGTTGATATTAATCACCATAGATCCATCTAACCACCGACAACTGGGGTAACTTGGGATAAATATGGCTAGGTTTGTTAAGAACCCTAGGGCCTAGTAATCTTCTACGAACCTATGTACTGAGTTGTTTACTTGTTTGCAGCTTTTTATAGTGGACGGGTAAGAATGTGTTGAACTGATGTGTGTCTCTTTTTGTTTTCCATACATAGATACATTGAGTTTATTACAACGTGGTCTGAGTTTCATTCCTGCTCAACGATCAGATTTTAGTGAGACTATGATTGATATCAGACTGTTTGCTCACAGGGCCATGTTTAAGACTATGCTTTCTAATGAAGGGCAGTCTGTCTATGGTGATAGTTGTATTTTTAAAAAACCTAGTACTTTTCAACCAGCTCTCAGTCCTATTCTTGAAATGTTTGTTAAGAAATGCGAAAGTGATTTGTGTTATGCTTACAATAGAGGTAATGTAAAAAGTAACTTCTATAATGTTAGTAATGATGAGAAACGCGCTTTAATAGAATTGCAAAATGATGAGACATTGATTATTAAGCCTGCTGATAAGAGCGGTGCTATTGTTTTGATGGATTATGCGTTCTATCACTTGAATATGATTGAAATGTTAAGTGATGTTAATGTTTACCATGTTATTGATCAGGATTGTGTTAGGTCTGTACATGATAGAGTGCTTTCTACTGTATACGATTGTTTGCTTAGCAGAGTTGTTACAAAGGAATTGAGTGATTATTTAATTGTTGCGTTTCCTGTTTTACCTGTTTTTCAAGCATCGCCTAAGGTACATAAGGACCCCGTCAACCCCCCCTTTTCGTCCCATAGTCTCTGGTAAGGGATGACTCACTGAGCCTTTCTCCATATACATATAGGTAGAGCATATATATGCTGGATGAAGAACAGCAGGTCCTTAGGGATAGTAAACAGTTTCTACAGCATTTGTATGTCGATCTTAGAGACATGGATTTAGATGGCTCATGCTTTATGGTGTGTCTTGATGTTTCATCTTTGTTCACTAGTATACCTAATGAATTGGGAGTAGACATGGTGAGAGAATTCATGTTGTCTAGAGGTGTTAATGGTGAACAAATTGATCTGATTTGTTTATTCCTTGAAATTGTCCTAGAGAACAATATCTTCAGATATGAAGACTGTATTTACCTGCAGAACATTGGCATAGCTATGGGCACGTGTTATGCCAATAGCTATGCCAACATGGTAATGGCTCAGTGGGAGAATAGGTATATATTTAGTTCACCTTTCAAACCTCATATTAAAATTTACAAGAGGTTTGTGGACGACCTGTTTATTGTTTGGATGGGTACGGAAGTCTCTCTTTTGGAGTTTATTGATTATGTTAATGGGATAGTTCCTTTTTTGAGGTTTACTTGTAAATATTCTTGAAATGAGATTGATTTTTTAGACATCAAACTAATTGTAGATGAACATAATAAACTGACTACAACAATGTATAGAAAAGACTGTAGGAGGAATACCATGTTACATCACAGTAGTATGCACTCTGGACATATATTTAGGAATGTGGTTAAGGGACAGGGTAGGCATATTTCCCGCTTGAACAATAAGGAGGATTTATTCCACAGAGACATGGAGAAATTAAAGGAAGAATTTTTGTCTAGGGGATATGATAGGTGTGAGGTTGATATAGGATTGAAGGAGAGCTTTCAAGAGAGAAGGAATACAGACTGCCCTTTCTATTATAATAACCATTGCCCAGTAGATGCCATCTCTAAGAATGAAGGATATGTATGTACCAATAAAGATGTATTCCTCTCTTTATACTATACTAGTGATATCAATAATGTTTTACATATAGTGAGAGATAATTGGTCTATTCTGCATTTAGGTGATGGTCTGAAAGAGGTGGTGGGAGATAGACCCAACATTGTTAAGAACAGGAAAAGCCTTAAACGGCAGTTATGTTATAAAAATAGGCATACAGTAGCTGAAGATAATGGAGATAGGCAAATAGGAACAATGAGGTGTATGAGTTGTGGTTTTTTGCAACAGTATAGATGTTTCATGTGGTTTTGTTCATTCGGTCACTAAGATTAAATATGACTTTAGAGCACAAGCTAATTGTAAAAGTAAGAATTTGATCTATTTGGCTAGTTGTAGGAAATGCAGCTGTTTCTATATGGGGAAGACTAATAGATCCCTTATGGAGCGTATTAGGGAACACCTTTATAGCATTAACAGACAAGATATGCACAATGCACTAGCGAAACATTGATTTGAATATGGGGCGGGACATGTTTTTGGGTTTAGGGTTGTAGAAATAGTGAGACCTATTGTAAGGGGTGGGGATCTTAAGAACTATACAGAAACACGTGAGCTCCGGTGGATTATTCGATTGCAAGCTGAAAAGTTTCCAGGTATTAATGGAAGAACATCCATTAAACCTGTTTTAAAGGGACGGGGTCTCTTTAAATAAGAGTACTATCTTATTTTATGAATGAAGCTTTGTTCTCTCTGTTTCAGTTTTAAATGTGATTGTATAATAGTTTGCTGCTGTCTATTGGCTATATGTTGATTGCTGCACTGGTGTCTTAGTTTAATAAGCATACGATGTATTAGTTTTATGTTGTGATCTGATGAAGCACGTATTTCCGTGTGAAAGCGCTTATCCATTTTATTAAAACCTGTTTTATTTTATCCCTATGGCTGTGGAGTGGTGTATATTGTTCTGTTTTGGATTAACTTTGTATATGTTCATAAAGTTATGTTATGATTACGTTATATCTGATGCTCAGTGTGTACACCCAGTAATTGCCAAAAGATGCAATTTGTGCTCCTGTGGTGGGGCAACACCTGAACATCAATGTTTAATCTATGTACTTCTATATGTGTGGCTTGTCATGACTCAAAGTCATGTGTTAGACCCTGCTGTGTTGCCTGGGCCTGCACTGGTGGTCACACCTCTATTACATACACCTGTGTTTTCTGCCCTCTATGTCCTACTGGTGCACCTCGGATACTTGCAGGACATCATCTTCAGACAACTAGGGTTCTTGGGGTAGTTTGAACACACCTGCAGCTGGAAGACTGCCATGTGCTGTAGTTAGCATGTTGTGTAAATTGGTGCAGTTATCATCTGTGTTGTCTTCTCAGGTGTGTACTGCAGTGAACCTCTGGTTACGTCCTGACATCTGAACCTAGCTTTCAGTACCCCAAACAAGCCTATATGATGGACGTCATACCACTCAACCTCTAGAGCATGAAATCTGTACAAAGCCTTAAATAAAAGTGGGACAAAGGCCCAAAAATAAGGACATTTTTAAATATTGCTCTTACAAACTTAGAAAGTTGATAGAATAACGTTTTGCATTAGCACAGATTTTCTGAAGGGTATGAAGTCTAAAACTCAAATGTCTGTCATTATTTTCTCAGTTCAGTCTTTACTGATTTGCCATTAATTTGCCAGAAAACCACAATTTTATGAACAATGGACCAAAGACATGAGGCAAGAATCTGGACAATCTGTGAAAATCTGTACAGTTGAGAGGTATGCACGTATGTTTGGGCCTTTATGGGTATAATGTTAACATGTCAAGTGTTTGACAGCACTTTGAGTGCCAACCTTGCAAGGAATTTTGCTGAAACCACTTTCAGGAATAGGACTGTTTCCCTTTTCTCCACTGCTGTGATCTTAGAGTAGTTTAGGAGCAGTCCAGGCACCTGGGTTGACCATCACTAAGGAAAAATAAAAAATACATCACTATTTATTATATAAATGGCAGCTGGTTGTAGAAAAATAATGCAATGAAAGAGCTTTTATGTTAAAATGTAACAATGGTTGAGAGATGAAGTGAAGATAAGTAGTGAAGTGCAGTAAAGCAAAAAAAAACAGTAAATGGTATGTACAAATATATAGAAAGTTTCAATCTGGCAGTTAGCACTTGTTATACCCATTCTGAATAGCAACAGAATTTAAAAAGTTCTAGATTGTGGGTCTGTGTTTAGAAAACACAGGTAAAGAATAAAGTGTTACAGTATTTTAGGTTTTAATAAAAGCAAGCTGCCATGAAAGTCTGTCAAAAAGCACAGGCATCTGAATTCATGACAGGATAGATTTGAAAACCAAAAGGCAGAGAGCTAAAAGTGTTATCTCTGTCAGTAAACCCACTAGTTATCTAATGTCCCTGCATCAAATGCACTTACTTTCTTTGAAAAAATGATCTCTGATTTGTTTTTGAAAGGCAATAATTTGTCAGTCATGCTAATAATGTCTGAGATGTCATTCCACATAACTGCCAATATTTTAGACAAAGATATGTCACAAGTGAGTATTTTAGACAAAGATATGTCACAAGTGACAAGCATGAAGGGTGCCATCTATAAAAGGATGCCCTCATTGTTTCTGAATATATAGACTTTTCTTACATTTCTGGGCATCACTTACCTTGGTTTGCTGTAATATCTGTATACCTTAGGACTAATCGTGTCATTCAGTGGGTGTATACTGTATGACCATGGCATCCATTATGAACCTGTTTAACAGCTACAGTTACTGCGATGCACAGCCTCACATCCCTTTAATTACTGTAGTCATGCCCCCCACATATGACCTTGGAATGCCACCTACCCCTTTCAGCATTTGAATCCCACATTATCCCATGTTCACAACTTGAAACTTCCAGTCAATCAGCCAGATCATACTGTGCTATGCCAGTGTGTTGGGGTCCCAGATATACATACAAGACAGCTGCCTTCCTCTCAATTAGAACCCCCATGGGATTTCTTGTTGCGATTAGATACTAACCAGTCTGTATCCCTTCTTACTCTATAATACTACATGTATACAGAACCATTACTCAAATGTCTCTATAGGTCCTACACTTGTAAACAATGCTGCACAAGATGATGGTGGTGCTTTATATCATACTAATAGCAGGTAACTAGTAATGAAGCTAGATAGTGCCAATATTTATGAATTGCTGCCTGTGAGCACTGCCCCACCCATACATACCAAAGCAATTTTCGCACATCTTATTTAGCATAAAACATCTGATCTCTGTGCTTACACACATGATGTATGTATGTACAACATGTGATTCACAAATGTGCATCTGTCTTTGCAGACCTATCACACTAATTCATGAGTGGACCTACTGAGTGACCCTGGCTACCTCTGGGAGTGGTAAAAACAGGGCTGCTGCATGAAATAGTGGGATTCTCTGGTTCTTCATGTACCTGGATTGTCTGCTGTCCTTATGATGACCCTATGGTGATGATAGGTGGCTGGAACAAGATGGCAGAGGTATTGAGTGCTCATAATGCAATAATGCATTACCCATCCTTTTTTTTCCAACAACTTTATTAAATGAAAAAAATTAACACCAATCCAAAGAACTAAAATTCCAAAAACAAGCATCCTATTGAATAACACCAACATTGTCTAACCAACTATTAAACCTGATGAAAAACAAGCTATAAGCAATACATTATATGCTCACAAGATAATTAGCCAAAAGGTATGATAAGAAAAAGAAATTAGCTTACTAATAAAAATGACATTAGTCAATAGGGCTTTAATAACTTGTGCTATTGGTAGCCCCTAACTAACAACTTAGTTCCTGCAAAGACTGTAGTCTCAAGCCTTTTAGCAAGGCATTCCACCATTGCTAGAACCTAATCTGAAGTGTGACATTTTTAAAGGAGGTGCTTCGGCTTCTAGTCTGATCCAGAGGTACACACTAATCACCTGCTTTTCCAAATAATCCACTGTTGCATCCATTTAAACTGGTAAGTTTTTTTTTTAAACTTCCATTCTGAGACAGTATATGCCCTGACTATTGCTGATGGCTGCAGGAGCCACTGTTTCCAAGTATCTCCATGGCATTACCCATCCTGTAAGCAGTGTCATCATCAGTACAATGACCTGGGGCAGTGCACTGTGACCTGCTCCAGCAAAGGCAGGCAGAGGTTTAGGACAGTGAGTCATAGATGTACTGTAAGCATTTCTGGTGTACTTGTTAATACTGTCTTATGGTATGTACAAGGCTGTACATATACACTTAACAGTATGTGTGCCGCAGAATGTAGGAGCACCTCTACAAGCAGTGGGATCTGTACGTGTTCTGTGCCAGTCCACTGCACAATTGAATTGCATTTTTTTATTTATTTATTTTATTTTACATTTGTTGACCGGGATAGTCCGACTGGATGCATGTCCATTTTCAGCGGTGGCCCGGGGAGAAAAGCTCCAAGGGTAAGCAGATACAGCATTACATAATACCAGCATTACATATTACAAACAGACTATTTACTGAGATTACATAAGTAAGCAAGTTAAAGAAGTTCCACAGGTTACAGTTAATCCTGAGCGCAAGTCAGGATTAAATTAAATTACACAGTAAACTGGTTAACAGATTTTTACACATTCTAGAGAGAGTTAGCCAGGCTTGATACATTGACATAGCCAGTTAACTGACAAATGTTGTTTGAGTCTAGTTTTAAATTGACCTAAGGTGGAAAGTAAGGTAATATCAGATGGAAGATAGTTCCAGGATCTACTTACAGAGTTTGCAAAGAGAAAATCACCGGCTGTGTCATTAATTTTGCTAGTCTGAATTAGTAGTTTGTTAGAGGATCGAAGCGGTCTAGGATTGTTATAGGGGGTGATAATATTTTTAAGTGCAGGAGTATTGTCCGGATTATCCATATAAAACTGAGCAGTTTTCAACCACTAAATGTAAGGACAGTGGTTAGAAAGCTCATGTTTGTATCATGTATGTGATAATTTCTTCCCACTAGGTCATTTTTTCTGTAGGTCCAGTTGTGAGAAAGCAGGAGGTGAGGGCATAATCACCTCAGTCTCCTATCAGGAGGGGTTTTAATTTACAACTGTCATAAAAGATAAAACAAGTTCTGCACTAAAGTACTTCTCTTCTAATAAGAACATAAAATGATTCCACTAGATTTGCTCAAGACAGCACTGCTTGTATCTAAAATGCAAGACAGCATAATGTCAAGAACACAAGAGCTTGAATAAAATTTGAGCAAACCACAGTTTACATAAAAATAAAAAAAAAACAATTTTAGTATATGTTGTATTCTTTTCCATTTCACCTAGTCCCAATACATACACTTGTACAGCATTCATTTAGATGATCCAATACTTAAGCGAAGCTGGCTGAGCAAATTAAAAACAAGGAAACGGCATATGGGGGAATACACTGAAGCATTTGTCTTCTAGTGATTTCACAGCGTTACACTGACTCAAGAAAATTGTCTTTCAGTTTTGTTTTCTTATTTCAGTATGGATTTAAAGTGGGATTATTATGTAGTAAATCCATATAAAACTGAGCAGTTTTCAACCACTAAATGCAAGGACAGTGGTTAGAAAGCTCACCGAAAATGGAAAATACATCCTGGCAGCAAGGCCATATGAAACACAAGTAATAAAGGCAAATAAATAAATAAATAAATAAATGTGTTCAAGTAGTGTTTCAGAACTAATTATATTGGATGTGATGACTTAACACAATAAATACATTAAAATGGAAAAAAGTATATAGGCACTTGTATAGAACATTATAATATATAGACAATTTTATAGAACAGTATTATATATTATTACTGGATCTTTATATATGCATTTTAACTGCCATAATGTTTCACAGGAGGAAATAAATTCAAATATTAACAGTTCTTACCAAAGAAATGTAATGCTGTTATACATCAAAAGTAACATGAATGCTTAACATATTTGTGATCCCAGCAATCCAAAAAGAGAACTGCTGGAGAATTAAATGACTAGTAAACACAATATTGCCTCCAACCAGAAGTACCCAGCACTAATAAAGGCAATCTCACAGGAGCAAGGTCACTGACCAAAGTAGAAATAAGTCCAAATAACCCAAACATCACTTAAAATCATGAACAGCTTTATTCACAACCGAATATAAGATTTAGCTTTTTCGTATCAAACACATGAAACTTCATCAGAATCTAATTACAATACATCCTGTCCCGCCTTTTATAGCCACCACCCAGTTTACATTGGTTAACAAAAATTAACAAAAATTTTGAAACATCTCAACATATATATCATTGTAAATTCCTCCTACTTAAAATGTTTAGCTAAGAAATGTTTAGTTAAAAAACATACATAAAATCATACCTAAAAGAATATAGTGTATATGTATATTTAGATGTTTGTTTGAAAATTGTATGTTTCAGTATGTATGCATTTCCACAAAACCTATATCTTTATTAAAATATTCATTTATAATCCTATCTCTAATTTATCTGAATCCTAACCTACTATCATAAAGTATTAGCTTTTAATTTTAATGCAGGGTTGAGGAAAATGTGATCATTCAATCATGGGTAGACACATGCAACCAAGCGTAATTGCCATACCAACTCCCTAAATTCCATTCTCGTTCCCCAGTCCATACCCCTGTCTTGTGTTTTGACCTTTTCCACATCCCAGAACTTAAAGTCAACTCTAGTGCATCTTAATACATGTCTGTATAAAGTGTTGGTGTCCTTTTTCCGTGTTATCTCATACATGTGTTCATAAATTCTTTGTTTGACACACTGTTCTCTCTTCCCTATATAATATGCCCAGCAGAAGGTGCAGTATGCCATATATACCACACCCTATGTTGAGCAGTTATAATATTCAGATGTTCATAGTCAGTATTGTAAAACTGGCAACCAAACTTCACAGGTGTTAGCTATGAATGGACACTGGGGGCACTTACCACATTTGAAAGTCCCCCCAGTTGCTGACCCTTTCTTCAATCTTTTAGGTTGCCTTTTTCCAAATTTTCTTTTAAGTTCAAGTTCCCCCTAAAACTTAACTTTAATGGTTTGTCAAAAACTTTCAACTTATTTGGCATGCTCTTAAATAGTTCCCAGTACTTGTTTACGATTCTCTGAATTGTTCTACTATCCTTGTTATATGTTAACACTAAATGCATTGTTTTCTCTTCTGTGTTCCTTTCAATGTTTCTATGTATGTTCTCCCACTCTTTTTCTAAACTTCCTTCCACTTGAATCTTCAATAGCGGTAAATATCTACCTTCCCGAAACCCTTAGCACTTCCATTTTGACATTTCTAACCAAAGGGTCGGGGTATCCCCTATGACTGAATAACTTCTCAATGAATTCCAATTCATTGATTACGTTTTCCTTATTGGATGTCATCTGAGCTGCCCGTATTGTCTGTCCTTTTACTATATTTTTCTTTTGTGTCAATGGAGGATTACATTCATGAGTGTGAGAAATACTCTTTCCTGTAAACTTGAGATACATATTTCCTATTTACTGTATCTTTTTTGATAGTCACATCCAAATAATGAACTTTTTTATCTTGAATTTCATGTGTGAATTTCAAAAATCCCATAGTGTTGGTAACATAATTAATAAAGGGGGTAATCAGGTCGTGAGGACCTTGCCAAAACATAAACATATCATCCAAAAATCTGTAATATGTTCTAATGTATTCCTTAAACGTTGATTCAAATACAATTTTTTCCCAGTATAACATTACTATTTTGGCAAAAATAGGTGCACATGATGCGCCCATAGCCACACTATCAAGCTGATGGTAATATTCCCCTTGAAAAATAGATTAAATTGTTTTTTTAATACCAGTTCCATATTCTCAAGTACTAACCTAAAGTCGCTGGCTTTCAAGAAACCAAATTCAACCAACATTTCTTCAAACCACTTTAATCCAATTTGTGGGAATGACGGAGAATAAATCTTTCACATCTACTGTTAGAAAATAAAACTCAACATTAAATTCCAGTTGCTCAATTTTGGATAAAAAAATCACAGGACTCTATCAAAATGTGTGGATACAAGCCATAAAAGGCCTTCCATTTGTTATCTACATACATTGCAAATGGTTGAGTCTTTGAACTTGCTGGCATGACTATTGGTCTGAATGGGGGGTCATGGTGGTCCTTGTGGACCTTGGGGATACCAAATATTCCAAGGATGTACGGTTTCTGGACCCCCACAAATTCAAATAGTTGTTTACTAATACACCCCTCAATCAAGTTGTCCTCCAAAATCATGTCTATCCTTCTGTATGCCATGTTCATTTCATTATGTGACACTTGTGCATACCTCCCACCTGAATTCAGTATCTCCAACATTTTGGCCGAATAATTCCAGTTTTCCATAATGACCATCCCAGCCCCTTCTTCCAGTTTCATGATTCTAATAGTCTTATTTTCCATAAATTCTTGTAAAACCTGTTTTTCTTCTCTTGTTAAATTATAGAAATATCCTCTCTGCATTTTAAACATATTTTTGATATCATTAATCACTAACGATTCAAAATTGTTTAGTTCTGAATGTGTAGGTGGATTCCAGGTACTATTTCTAGTCAGTTCTACACCTGTTATTTTTTAATTGGATTATCTACATATTAGTTCTCAGTTTAACTTCCTTGTGAACATTTTAATATCTAGTATAGTATTGGCTATATCGCCTTTTCTTACTGGAATAAATGTAAAACCTTTTTTAAATAAAGTAAAGTATCCCTCAGTAATATCAGTGTCTGCATAATTAAAAATATGAACATTTTCTTTGGTGAATACAACACTTTTTCTCTGAATATGGTCACTTGTACCTATGTTGTTAACATCCACAGATGTCTGTTGGGGTAAAATTAATCCTTTGAGTCCCTCTGGTGTTTGTGGTACTAATCCCATCACCTTTGGTATGGTATTTCCTATCTCTAGCTCTCTCTGGTAAGATAAAGATGGCTGTTCTAATCCCCCTGGGGTCTGTGATGTTATCTCTGTCTGCCCTGATATTGTGTTCTCTGCCTCCATGTTACTTGTGCATATGTGGGTCATGTGTTGAGGTTCCTCTCACATCTCCTTGGGGTAAAATTCCCCAAAGGGGCCCTCCCTTGTCTTCCATTCCCATCACATTCTTTACCATTTGGTCCATATTAATACTTTCACCCATGTTGTCATAACTCATGTATTCATCCCCCAAGTTGTAATAGCCCCTATCACCTTAGTCTCATTTTTGAAAACCCACCAAGTATGCCTTCCTTTCAGAATAATCTTTGTTATCGCTCTCCAATTTCCCTGTATTCTGTTTGTAATTTTTGTTAATAATGTTGTCTATATCTTTGAATATTAACAAATATCTCTGTTTGTGTTCATCAATCGTAAATAATAAGTCTGAGTGAATTTTTCTATTTAAAATATCAATTTCTTCTTGCAATTCAACCAGTGTTCTATCATTGTTCTTAACTATAGCTCTCATAATAGCAATAATGCATTCATTTAGAATGTTAAATGTTCTCATGAAAAAATTCGGAACCATCTATCATATTGTTAGGAAATTTGTTTAACCTTAAACCTTTAGGAGCATGTTTCCTTTTAATACATTCATTCAAAAACCATTTGTCCATTAATAAAGTCTTGAATTTTAACATTTTTTTTCTTTTAGTTTATTACATGTACCTCCAAGTGAGGCATGTAAGTCCATATTCCCCTAGTAATCTCTGTTCTCAGAATAGTCTGTTTCAACCATGTCTGGAATTCTGAATTTGTATACCTTTCCATTCCTTTGTTCATAGGTTCATAGATTAGTACTAGGCTAACTGCCATTGTGAGCCATTTTAAGCCTAGCCAATTATCCCTTGTGAGACTCAAACCCTGCACCCTGTGTTTGTAAGGCAAACACCTTAACCATTAGACCACCCTCCCAACCTGAGAGGGTGGCCTAATGATGATTTATATTAGTCCGCATTGTCTGTGTAGAAGTTAGCGGTTGGTCCCTGCCATTGTGATTGTGACCACGCTCAATGCTCTGTTGCACAATCTGTCTCTCGTCATTTTCTTTCTGGGTTGGCTGGAGGCAATATTGTGTTTACTAATATTTGTGATCTCAAAAGCTGATTAATATTTTGTCTAATCAGGAAAATATGCACTTTAAAGCATTTCCATACGCTAACTTCCATAAGGTATTCTTATTAAGCCCTAGCATTTTAAATGGTCTTCCCATTTTAAATTGTTTGTGTCTTTCGGCTTTTCCCGGTTAGGGGTTGCCACAGCGGAACTCCGGTCTGCTAATGATTGGTAGTGGATTTTTATGTATCGGGTTACCAGCCCTGATGCACAACCTTCAATGAAGGCACGCCCCATTCACGTATGCCTCCACACAGAAGACGCTCTAGCTGAGAATCGAACGTGGCAACGTCTTGCTATGAGGCGACAATGCCAAACAATTTTCTATATTTTAGAAACTTGCAGAATTACTATGTTAGTGATGCTAATACATTACGTTGTATCTCCTCTTAAAGTATAGTTTTCCTTTTCAAGGTTTTTTGACAGATTTATGAGTCAATGCAGAGTCAAGATGGTGCAAAAACCCCAGTGTATTAGGGATGCTTCATATTAGCCATAATTTAAGGCTGACCACACTGAGGTCATACTGCAATACCACTGATACATTAAGGATGCTTTACAATACCTCTGATTAAAGGCTGACAAAAATGAGGTCATATTATTCCTCGCAGTAACCATGTAAAATGTTGGGAGTCCTAATGCTGAGTCCTGGAATGTGGAGATTGAATGATCAAAAATCTGGACTTGCATATACTAGGTACAAAATTGCCATGTCTTGGAAAATTCCCTTTTCTGTGCGGTATGGCAATCTCAAAGTTTGATATTCAATCTTCTTCTGTATTTCTTTCCTCATACCTTTCAATTCTATGATATGAAGTAGTATTCAAAGCCAAGTATTTGTTTTTTCCTCACAAACACAATGTACAGGGTTTGATTCTGACTGCTGGTTATTGGCTAGGCTTGTAACAGTATGTAGGCTGATAGCCTTGTGTCTGGGGTGGGGTTGTGATAATGGATCTTTTTATCTTACTGTTGATGCCAGAAAAGACCATCTTGAGTCTTTTTCTACTATCCTATGCCTCACAGTATTGTCTTCAAAACCAAAACAAATCCAACCCAAAAGGTCGCAAGCAGCAACTGTTTTATTTGGTAAACCACTTAAAACCAAAACAAAAAAATACATAAATATTAAGCACTTTCATCCCTATCGGAAATTCATCAACATTTCCTTTGATGTTTCAAGATGGAGTGTCTTCAACCATTCCTAGGCAAAGTAGTATCACAAAGCCATCTAGTGTTTGGAAGAATTAAGTGTACTTCATCTTGACAGTGTGTAATCTTGCAAGCTGGCTAGAAAACTGTAAACTTTTTGTCACAAACAGATTATGTCTATATATATATATATATATATATATATATATATATATATATATATATATATATATATATATATATATTAGTTTCTATGAAAAATCTTGAATAAAAATCACATTAAAATGAGAAATATGCAATCCTTTAACCATTAGGCACCCTATTCAACCAAAGCCTGAGTACTGGCTTCATCCCAGCCAAGTGGAGGACAGCTACTGTCATCCTTTTGCACAAAGGTGGAGCATCCACCAATTCAGGAAATTATAGACCCATCAGCCTAGCTAGCCTGATCTGCAAGGTTATGGAGCAGATTATCATGAACCTCATTAACCAGGTCATTGGCAACCTCCAGACACTTAATTCCACGCAGTTCGGTTTTGTCAAGGGGAGGTCATGCCTGTTAAATTTGGTCGACTTCTTTGAGACAGTCACCAAAGCCATAGACAAGGGAAAGATGGTACACACCACCTACCTTGACCTGGCCAAAACCTTCGATACTATTCCCCACTCGGGTATAACAGATAAACTCTCTCAAATAGGCATCAATCCATATGTTACCAGATGGGTAGCAAACTGGCTCATTGACAGAATCCACCTAGTCAAAATAGAGGAAGCCACCTCAAGTAGTAGACCCGTAACAAGTGGTGTACCCCAGAGATTGGTCTTTGGACCTCTGCTGTTTGGGATATACTTCTCAGAGGTGCAGGCCAAATTTAGTGGGCTATGGCTGACTAGGTTTGCAGATGACTGCAAGCTGGATGCTGTCATCAATTCTGCTACTGATGTGGACATTTTCAAAGAGGGCCTCACCTTAACAAATGACTGGTGCAAGAAACATGGCCTCAAACTGAATGCCAAAAAATGCATCATCATCTCTTTGGGGAGAGTGATGTCCTCACAAATTATCACATTAATAATAGGGTTCTAAGCATGCAATCAGTTGTGAGGGACTTGGACAACTAGGTTGATAGCAAACTGACTTTTGACCACTATATTGCCTCCATTGTACGGAAAGCTTTCTATAAGGTCCACCTCATTAGTAAGGGTATCTCATCCGGGGACAAGGTGGTCATAACATCCTTGTATTCTTCCCTTATAAAACACATTATTGAGTACAGTGCCCCTTTCGGCATGTACCTCACAAAGCACATGCAGCAGCTGGAGAGACCACAGACATTCTTCACCCGGAGAATCCAGGGCCTCAAACATCTACCCTACACAGACAGGCTAAAAGACCTGTTCCTCAACTCAGTCTCCTACAGACTCCTCAGAAGGATGGAACTGCTGCATATCCGCAGGTCAAGCTCCACTTGAGTAACCCACACACACAACCTCAACCTGGTCTGTGACATCAATAGGACTTGTTGGTGGGACAGATTTGTGTCCCAGAGACTCCCTCTTTTGTGGAATAGACTCCCTCTCCATGTAAAGTCAAATACCTCAGTAAGCCTTTTTAAGCGCAACCTGGATAATTGGATGAGAAACAGAAAATACACCCCTGGGATTCCACCTGTGTCCCTGCTGGACAGTGGCATAGGCTGCTGACTTGTTGGAACATGGTCTAAATTCTTGGCTAGGCTTGTAAAGGCCTCAGGGCTAATAGCCTGGTAACTTCCTATGATCCTATATTTCTCATTTTAATGCAATTTTTATTCATTAAGGAAGTGTTGTCATTGCTCATGGATGTGTGTATAAAAGTTTTGTAACTTAACTGTTTTTATATTTTGATGAATTTCTGATAAGGTACATTCTGCCTTGGATTTCTTTTGGTTTTGGAGCCTTTTGGATTTTGTGCCTCATAGTATTGTTCCCAAAGCCCATGCATCTGCATTGCTAGTGGAGTCCAAATACATAAAAAGCTTTCGTAAGCCATAGAATCTGGACACTCAGCATTATTCTGTGTGTAGAATATTAAATGAAAAATGCATATATTCCCTGATCATTCTCCCTGGGTGCAGCCTTTGGAGTCAGAAAATCAGTGATATAACTCCTTTCCAAAAGCATTAACTTCAGAACATCAAGACAGACTCCAAATGCTCTTCTACAAAAGGCAATATCTTATTTTTCAAGAAGTCTGCAATATGTTTCCTGGTTACATTTAACATATTTTCTAAGATAACCAAATACATCCATTGCTGGATCTATTTAGTCATAATGTTTGAGGAAACCATATTATGATGCTTTCTAGCAAAGAAAAAAAGTAGTAATAATTACCATATACCCCTCTTATAAACTGATTATTCCCTTCATAAAAAAAAAATGTGTCAGAGTACCCATCCACCAAACTACATTTTTTTCAAAAAAACCCCTCAAAAATGTAAAAGATGACTGCAAGCCATATTTAAGAAGTATACAGTATACAGTCACTGTCCAGTGATCATGAACCATTCATTCAGAGCAACATACGAAAACAATTATTTAATTTAAAATAACAGAATCAAAGTGTGCTTTTTTGTCTTCTTTTCACTAGATCTTTCAATATATTTGCCGAATGCTCTGTGTATTCAAGTTAGGATGATTTCCAAGCAGTCATGCAGTCGCATCTGTTATGTCTGAAAAAAGACACAAAAATGATACATTTCATTACAACATGCTCACATATCTAACATTCAGTATTACCCTACTTCAACCATTTTAACTATCATTTTCCTGAGAATGGTTACTCTCGCTATGCATCTTTGTAAGGTCCTAAAAATAATGGTATCCATCTGTTACTTTTTGTGAAATTTGAAATCACTACTTTGTTCCCAGCTTTCAAATGCACTGTTTGTCTGAATCTTCTTTTAACTACATTCATGAAGAAATTCAAAACTGCATGCACTTATAAAATCCAACACTTATAACACCACTTTCAGGACTTTCAAAATGTATCAAAAAATCTTCAATTTCAAGGCTACAAAGAGACATGTTATTGTAATTTTGCAATCAATTTGCATGGAAATTTTTTTTTCATCAACTACAAATCACTTCTCTTTCTCATGAAAATAACCAGAGGAGTAAGTAATCAGCCTTTCACCGTTTCTAGTATTGACTTTATTTGTTCTCTCTGTCTCTCTGTCTCTCTCTCTCTCTCCTCTTATAGTTTAAAAATCCAGAATGTACAGTATATTAGTGTAGTATATAATCTATAAAATATCAGATAGTGAAGTAATGATTTGATTCACAAAATAAGTATCTTGGTCTCAATTAATCTCCTCAGGCATTGCAAGAAAATGAATGCTGCCTGCAATGTCCCTGTACCTGCCTTAGCAATCTTAGTTTTAATGTATACAGCTTTCTCCATTTTGTAAAAAAAACTGTCAGTAATGAGCATGTTTATAACCCCTAGTCTGAAGTAATCAGTTTGTAGCATATACTACAGTCCATTACCACAGGCACTTGATCACTCTGTTTTGTGCTTCTTACTTCTGTGGATTATACTGTAAACAAACTGCACATGTGATATTTTTATGCATTTTCCAATTGCAGTAATGGAAGGCAGGTGTCATATATTTAAATCTCATGTGACTCTGTAGTTACTGATAAAAATGTCATTGCTTCTCCTCTCAATCATACCTCTCAACCTCTTAGAGCAAGAAATCTGGACAAAGCCATTAGTAAAAGTGGGACAAAGGCCCAAAAATAGGGACAATTTTTAAATATTGCTCTTACAAACTTAGAAAGTTGATAGAGTAACAGGTTTTGCATTAGCATGAATTTTCTGAAGGATATGAAGTCCAAAATTCAAATGTCTGTCATTATTTTCTAACTTCAATGTTTAATGAATTCCCACTAATTAGCCAGAAAACTGCGATTTTATGAAAAACGGACCAAAAATATGAGACAAAAATCTGGACATTCTGTGAAAATCTGTATAGTTGGGAGATATGCTCTCAATACTTTAGGTACCACCAAAGTTATTATTATACACTGCACATGTATCAAGGCACTGGATAATGCAAAACCATTCTGTGTTTCATTTTTCCAAAAAAAAAAAAAAAAACTCAAGCAATTTAAGTATTTGGTAGTTTTGCCCTACTGACTGAAACATACTTAGGGTACTTTTAAATATAATGAAGGCCATTTCAGTTCTTGTCTCTTGCCCTCTTATTGGGGGTTCCTTTGAGACAGAATCTGCCACTTTATGAGTTAGATGATGTATGTTTCCTTTAACGTGTGTTGATTTTAATTAACAGAATAATACCAAGTGTTGAAGTAGCCAAATCATAAACTGTTCTGATTATATATGTATACCTCAGCTCACATTTTCAGAAGCAGACTTTTTGAGGAAAATGCATGAGTTCTTGACTAGACAGACTACATGAGTGAAAATGTAGATTTACATATATTAACTCCAAGAATACCTCTCAACTTATTACTGAAAGAAATATGCAAGAAACATGGACACAAAAATAATGGGGGGGGACTAAAGCCTAAAAATAGGGATAGATTTTAAATATTGCTTTGATAATCTTAGACAGCAGCTATACTAACAGGGTTTGTGTTATGCATTTTCTGAAGGACATGAAGTCTGAAACTCAAACATTAGTCATTATTTAATGATTTCAGTAATCTATAATTTGGCAGAAAATTGTAAGAGCAACCGACCAAAAGTATGAGGCAAAATTCTGGACATTCTGTGAAAATCCACATTATCATTTCTTGGAGTATTTCCTTTTTTCCAATGTATGGTGTTATGAGAGATGGTACAGTTATGCTCAGGGGATGTGAGAGTACGAAACACAGCTTTAAAGGAGAACAGAGATATCCAGCAGTCATTATTCTCCTCCTAGTTTCAAAGTATTTTTCTTATAATTCTGGGGTTCTCACTTACAAGGCTCAGACTTACAGTAGGACTTTGTTCCCATATGAAAGAGCAACTGATGACACAGGATGCAACTGAAGAGAATACGGTACAGAAAGATGTTCTGGAACTTTATGAGGAATGCCCACAGGAAATGGAGAACAAAGAATGTGCCCTTAGTTTTGAAGAAAATGGTATAAGGGAAGAGTTGCTTGACTTAATAACAGATCGACAGACATATTAAGATCAGTGAAAGAAATAGACTACAGAAAGTCAATAAGACCCTCATGAATTGGTTCAGAAATATCCATATTTATAGGGACATGATAAAATAAAGTATTTAGGAGTATGGAATAAAAATTCTTCTGATGTGGCAGTTAAGGATATATGGGAAGAGACTAAAAAGATAATACAAAAACAGAAAATGGAAGCGTTGTTATATGGATATTAAGATACAAGCAGTTAAAATGTTTTAGTCCATTTAGTCTTATACACAAGTCAGGCATATTTTTATCAATCAGAGGAGAAGTTGTGGACCCCCTAAAGGACCAATCAGAATACCGGAAGAATGGCAGGCACCCAGCACTACTGCAGCACAGGTTAAAGCTGCATTGTTCAAGGCCAAGAATACAGCTTCCATGGGACCCAATAATATCACTGGCTGTGTTTTACATGAGCTACAAAGTGAACTTGCACCACTTCTGTGTGCCCTGTTCAGTCACAGCTTCACCTCAGGCTTTGTCCCTACTGAATGGCACACTGCTACAGTCATCCCTCTCCATAAAGGGGAAGCGACTACAAACCCTAGGAATTATCGCCCCATTAGCCTGACAAGTCTGATATGTAAAGCTATGGAGCACATCATTGTGGACCTGATTAACAAAGATATAGGAAATCTCCAAACTCTGGACTCCACGCAGTTTGGCTTTGTGAAATGGAGATCATGCCTGCTCAACCTGGTTGACTTCTTTGAGTCAGTTACCAGGGCTGTGGATGAAGGTAAGGCAGTGCATGTAGCCTACCTCGATCTGGTCAAGGCCTTTAATACCATTCCTCACTTGGGAATTATTGATAACGTCACCAAACTAGGCATCGACCCCTATATCACTAGGTGGGTTGCAAATTGGCTCACAGATAGAATACATAGTGTGAAAGTAGTGAACTCCAAGTCAGACTGCTGACCAGTCACGAGTGGAGTCCCACAGGGATCTATCCTGGGTCCTCTCCTGTTTGGCATCTACTTCTCAAAAGTCCAGGTCAACATAAAGGGACTCTGGCTGACCAAGTTCACAGACAACTGCAAGCTGGGAGCCATTATTAACTCCCCAAGAGATGCAGACATCCTACAGAAAGGCCTCACTGAGACCAATGTCGAAACCATGGCCTTAAGCTTAATGCCAAAAAATGCGTCATCATCCCCTTTAGTAAAAACTCAGTTCCCACTAATTACCACATTGATGGGAGCCCACTGAACACTGAAGGCATTATAAGAGATCTGGGGTTGCAGGTTGACAGCAACCTCTCCTTTGACCATAACACTGACACTGTGGTCAGAAAGTCCTTCTATGTGGCACATCTCATTACCAAGGGTTTTGCATCCAGGAAGAAAGAGGTCATCATCTTTCTCTACTCTTCCCTCATCAGATCAATCATTGAGTATAATGCCCCATTTGGCATGTACCTCACTAGACACCTGAAACAGCTGGAGAGGCCACAAAAGTACCTCATGAAGAGGATCCTCAGATCCTCGGCATTAACCACATGTCGTACACGGACAGGCTCAAAAGACTGCAGCTATTCTCTGTCTCATATCACCTACTTAGATGCGATCTCTGCTTGACTTACAAAGCCATGTCTGACCCAGCTCTGTCAGAAATGCTACATCTAAAGAAATCCCAATCCCTCCACCCCACACATTCTAGAGACCTCAACATAATTATCACAATCAACAGAACATGCTGGAGGGAGTGGTTTCTCACCCAGAGACTGCCCATGCTCTGGAATAGACTTCCCATACATGTCAAGCAGAGCATCTAGCTGTCCCTCTTCAAGAGAAATCTTGATGAGTGGATGGGTAATAGAAAGTTCACTCCAGGGATCACTCCAGTGGCTCTACTTGATAGAGGCACTGGGAACTAATGTTGGGCAGTACGATGCCAGGGCACTGTCTATGGGCTAGGCTTGTAAAGGCTCCAGGGCCGTTAGCCTAGTACACACCTATGAACCTACAAGCAATTAATAAAGAGCTGAAGGACTTTATCTGGGAGGGGAAAATGGCAAGAGTCAAGTGGGATAAGCTGATTTTACTAGTAGAACAAGGCAGATTGTGATTACCTGATTTGAATGGGTATTTCAGAGCTACACAGTTAAGGTCCCTATACATAACACAAGCAGAAACCTATAACTTAAAGTGGAAAGGGATAATAATGATGAAACCGGGGGGGGGGGGGGGGGGGGCTCAAGAAACAAGGAGAGACTGGGATTTTGGATGCAGGCCTTTAAGGAGAATAACAGTAATCATACAGAATATTATATCCATAAAGTAGCAGAAAGTGTTCTAAGAATTAAACCAACATGGGGATGGAGAAAGGATATTCTGCTGATAGGGATGACTGCAATTAGGAATATAGACACTAGGCAAGAAGGTCTGGAATTTATTGGAGAAAACTGGCAAAGGAACCAATGTATTGGGAGCAAATAACTAGAGAAGGAAGGATGATAGAATGGGAACACACTAAGAATTTATTTGAACTGCAGGTCAGAGATTGCCTTCCCTATCAGGGATTGATATCAGAGTATAGGCAAAAAGAAAGAAATAGGGGGTCCTAAATGAAAGACCATCACTGGTACAGTTTTCAGTAGACTCTAGAACAGAAGTTGCCATTAATTAGGAACATATTTTCTGGGAGTGCAGTTAGTGGCAGATTTTAAAGATTCCTTGCAGGATGCACTGTTGGAGATGGGTGGGTAGATTGGTGTGACATGGGAGATGATTTTTCTGAGCTATGATACAGAATTGGGATTGCCTAGACATAGTAAAGCTTTGCTGTGTCTAATTATGGTGGCTGCCAAAAAAACAATTAGGAAAAAATCAAAATCTAAATCTAAATCAACTATACCAGACGTAGTGAATTAGTAACAGAGATAAAACAGCTGGAATTGAGATATTTAAAAAAGGGTAGGAGCAACCTACATCGGAAAAAATGGGAACTGTGGCAACAATACATACAAGGGAGGAATGAGGTTTAAAAGATGGTAGGACTTAAATGAGCTATGTAATATTTGAAAAAGATTGGGTAGATTATAAATGATGTATAATGTTTGTAACTGGAAGTGTGTCAGTATGGTTTGTGATGTAAAATGTTTCCAACTAGAATTGTGTTGGTGTGGTTTGTTTTCATTTATATTCCCTATGTCATAAGTGATGGTTTAATAAAGATGTTTCCTGTTTAAATAAAAAGAGGTTGTAGGAATTAATTTATGTAATGTTGCTTAGGTTATACGATATATAGCAATATATGTGTGAAGTATAATGTTTGTAAATGTGGACTTGTGAACTTGTTAACGCAGTTTGATTACTTTTACACAAATGTAAATTTGCCTATTTCACAAGTGATAATTCAATAAGTCAATAAAGGTGTTTAAAAAATGTTAGAAGTTTGATAAAGGAAATACACACAGTAATCAATACTGTTCACAGAAATTCATGCAACATAACAGAAGTAAATAGGATATATTACTGCGCAGCTAAATTAATAACAGATAAAGTCTTACCACAAAAACAAAAGGCAGTAAGGGAAAGGAAATGGGGAAATCAAAAACCATTAATGAAGTACTGAATAGAGAAAACTATAAATCAATAAAGACAAGTGTAGCTGTCTGAAGAACACAGAATAGGGAACAGATCAACAATAATACTCAGAAAAGAGAGATGTGATAAAAGCAACACACAGTGTTAGAATCAGACCATGATCTATCATACACAATTGAAAATAAACTAAAGATATCAGCACAGGCAGAAAAACTTGTATACAGACAAATATAAAGT
The DNA here is from genome assembly GCF_019279795.1 of Protopterus annectens. Lineage (NCBI taxonomy): Eukaryota > Metazoa > Chordata > Ceratodontiformes > Protopteridae > Protopterus > Protopterus annectens. Next base: position 1,674,900,089 of record NC_056732.1, on the reverse strand, counting down.
ACAAAATAAGCAATTTATTGATGAACCAAAAAGTTTTATAGAAAATTGCGAAACAAGGCAAAAGGAATAGAAACACCACCAAAACTGGAAGAAATACACACATTTTGCAGAGATGTTTATGAAGCTTCTGTGGAACATAACAAAGATGCTGAATGGACAGAAGAGGTAAAAGAAAGAATAAGTTCAAATGTACAGGATATGAAATGAGATGAAGGAACAGTCAAAGAAACTGAAACAAAATTAAGAAAAACTCCAAGACTAGATGCTGTACCTAACATCTGGCTAAAAGTATTAACATTTTTACATGAAGAATTAGCGATGAGTAAAAACGATTTATATGTGCACCCTGAACAGATGCCAATTTGCTTAACAACAAGAAAACAATACTCCTCCTTAAGAGTTAACCTGCAAGATATCCTAAAAACTATAGACAACTTATCTTCTTGATGATGTATAAACTATACATGGGAATTCATGCCGATAGAGTTTGTAGTCATTTAGAAGAAAACTCTATCATGGGAATAGAACAAAAAAGTAACAACTGAAAGTCATGTGGGACAAACCTGTTGTTAAATAAATATCTAGGTATGGCATGGACAGGCTACAAAAAACCATGACCAAGTCAATTCTCTACAATACTTCTTGAGTCTTCCAGTTTCCAAAAAGCTCTAGACGTAGCCACAGCCCTGGCAGAATGGGCTTTGACATTGAAGGGAATTGCCTTTCTATGATGACAACAGCAAAACTGGATAATATGAGATAGCCATTCAGAAATATATATTTTTTTATACTGACTGGCCTTTCTTCTTACTTTCAGAGACAATAAACAGCTGATTAGAACTTTCTCCTGTAAATGTAATATCCGAGTTGCTTGTGGACATCCAGGGAATGCAGGACTTTTAATCCCTTGTGTTTTTGTCCAGGAAATAAGACAAGGAAATAAATAGATTGATACCACTTTTGGCATGAAGGATGGATTGGTTCTTAAAGACATCCTATCCTTATGAAAAGTAAGGTAAGGATGAATCAGTGTAAGAGCTTGCCACTTTTACACTATCCTAGGTGAAGTCAGAGCAGACAGTAACTTTGTCTTCCATGTAAAAAACTTTAAATCAGCCTCATATGCTGGTTTGAAAGGAAAATGTATGAGGTAAGATCCCAAGAAAGAGTTATCCGTTTTCTATAGTACCCCATTCAAAGACTTTTTAGTTGAGAAAATAAGGAGTCCTGGGGTAGAATTGTTTCAACTATCTGTTATGAATGGAGGCAAACAGATATATCCCACCGGTGAATAATCTCCATAAAGACCCATGTGTGTAACATCATTTGTGGAGGGGGGGGGTTGTCATAGTCCTGCTTATGGAGTGTGCCCCAGTATTCTGCTGGAATGGAATATAAGTAGTCTGAGTGAACAGGTTGTACTGTATTGCAAGTTCCCAAGCTATCATGGCTAGTCTACATATGGGGTACTACATGTTTGTTTATGTACCACATGATAGTGGTGTTTGTAATTACCATAAGAGCTCCTGGAGCCCACACTTTCTTTAGAGATTTGAAAGCATTTACCATCACCATCATTTATTTAATATTTTACTGCTTCCTTTTGAAATTATGGTCCCAAAGTTTTTGTACTCTGACACTCTTGGATATAACCCCGGCAAAGTCTGAGGCATCCACAGTTACAGTCTGGGGAGGGGTTGAGAGGGTAATTGTAAGATGGGATTCAAGGTCAACTTTCCTATCCACCACTGAAAATCCTTTCTGAGAAAGGTCAGCACTGGAATCTGGAAACAGGGAGAGTCTTGGTACTGGATTAAGAATGATATGAGAACCATGGAATTTTTACCATGTTCATATATATGTAGTAGACTAGCTGTCCTTATGGACCATTTTAAGCCTAGGCAATTTCCCTTAGCAGGACTCACACCATGTATGTCTTGCCTGTGAGGTAAATGTATTAATGATTATGCCAAGCTCATATTCTGGTTACAGGAATCAAAAAAATTGTGAAAGCCATGTGCCCTAATATCCTTCAGTATTCCCTTACTGATGTCAGAGTCTCAAGAGGTAACTGAAGAAACTGCTCTTTGTGAAAGATTACTTTCTCCTGAGGCAGGAATAACATCATTTCTGAGATGTCTTGCAGGTACCCTAGAAAGGTTATCCTACAGAAAGGAATGACAACTCATTATTCTAAGATGAGTTGGAAACATGGGCTGTGAAACAGATTTCTGTCAAAGACTAGAGACTTGTGACAATTTTGAAGAGAGTCTGCAAAAATAAGACAATCATCCACTTATGGAAATCTACAGATGTCTTGTAATCTGCAAAAAGCAATCATTGGTGTCAAGATACTTTTTGAATACCCTTGGTACTTTGGACAAACCAAAGCATAAAGAAGAGAACTGAAAATGTGAACCAGAAACAGAAAACCTTAAAAAGTGTCTGTTTCTGTGACTGGCTATATGGTAATAAGCATCCTTTAGATCCAATGTTACTAAGAAAATTAGAAGAGGGATTAGGAATAAGGGAGATTACAGAATAAGTACTTTGAACTCTGGAACACTGACATGGAGATTCAGAAAAGACAGGTCCCCAACAGGTCTCCAAGCTCTCACTTTCGTGGGTATCAGAAATATCCTTGTAAAGAATCCATCTCCTTATTGATCATCTTGTACACATTCTATTATTCCCTGGGAAGGCATGTGAAAAATAATGTAGGGAAACAAGAAGGTTTGATTTTGAGGAAGGGACGGAGCTCCTAGGACTGAGAGGAAGAGAATCCTACTACCTCTTGTATCCATTTTAAGTGATTCCTCGCACCCATAAATCTGTTGTAACTTGGTGCTACAGAAAAATATGTAGAGAAAGACTATCTGAAAGGTTCAGAAGGCTACCAGTGTGGGAAGAGGTTGGGGGAAAACTGGCAGCAAAGTCAGTCATTTTTCTTTGACTGAACTTGGGCCTGAGGAGCTCTTCCTTTGTTTCTTGGAAATGTCCTGTCACTGTTTATTAAAAGGTTGCTTTTCTGACTTTTGTTGTGTTTGCTTGAATAACTTCCTATAAAATGGTCTTGGAATGTAGTGGTCATTTCTGCTACATTTTGGTATATGGGAATAAACAAATTACTTTAACCCTTGAATCAGTTTTTCCTTTTCATCAAATTTTTTTAGAATATTCATGGAAGAAGTGTAAAACAAAACCTCTTTCTCCAGAGAAGTATTAAGGATTTTATATTTGACATATACAGTTAACTTTTGGGTCTATAACTATACAAACCTACTTTTGACTTATCTAGTTGCTGCAGCCTTAGACAATGCATCAGCAGCATCCTATCAGCATTTCAATGATTATTCAGTAACTTGGTTGACAGAGGAAAACAAAGAAAGTTTAGATTCTGAACTAGGTAAATCAGCAATAGGCTTTTTCATACCAGCAAAACATGCCAAAAGGAATTTGATCATGAGTCTGGAAACTGACAGTTAAAATACTAAGGCTTTTTCTTGAATATTTCAAAGGCTCTACCATCCTTAATGGAAAAACTAGATTAGAAGCACCTAAGTGTTTAGATATAGAGGCTTTTGATAAAGAGATTAATGAACTCTGGAATTACAAAAAAAGGTATCTATGAGACCGAGGAACCTTATATGGTTTATCAGATTTTCTAGGAGCGGGAGCTTGGCTATCAGGAGAAGTACTGGCTGCATCAAAAGCATCCTCAACCACTACAATAACTAGGGGGTATAGCCTCTAGTTTGGAGGTCCATCTCTGTAACAGGTCATAGTATCTCTGCTGAGGTTCACAGATCTCCTTATGCTACTATTTTAATAAGTCCTTCATACTTCCAATAGCATCAGAGAAGGACAATTCTTTCACAGAGAAATCTGAAGAAATATTTTCTTCAGATTCTGATTCATAGTTTCAGGGGGAGATACTTGGGGAGCACTTTCTCAATCAACCTCCTCTTTATCATAATCAGAAAATAAATCTTACGGAGAAAGATGTCTCTTTATTTTGAAATGAGTGTGGGATAAAGAAAGAGTCTGAAGTGATTGAAACATTTAAATAAACATTTATCAAAAGAAAACTCTTCCCCCAGGATTCACTAATCCTCCATGTAAGACTAGATTAGTCCTACACAGAAACACCAGTCTAAGAGTAAGACTGCAGCATGCCATGCATATTAATGAGGGAGCGCTGCCTCAACTCTAAGGCTAACGGAGCGTCCATGCCCCTGCAGGTGTCTCAATCAGGAAATGTCAACTTACATGAGGGAGTCCGCTCAAATGTGTACATACCCAACACTACACTCCCCCACATTCTAAACCCCTGTACAATTATAAAATGTAAAACATTTTTTTTTATTATTTCTGATATAGCTGCCCATATTTGCGTGTGTTTGCACGGGTTTGCCCATTGCTTAGCTACAGTTAGCAGTTTAGACACTGAAGAGGATAATAAGAAAGTTATATGCAAATTAAGCGAAACAGCGATAGCGTAGTGGTCGAGCCTTTGCACAAAGAGGAGGCATTCCCGGTTCGAATCCCACCCCCCCCTTCTACTTTCTGTTGGAAATCTGTATATAAAAATAATTTCTGACATTTTATCATTTAAATTTTTGTAAAAAGCATTGAAATGGCCTATGTAGTAGTGAACAATATATATACACATATATATATATATATATATATATATATATATATATATATATATGTATGAAGGTGAAATGGTTATACATACTGATGGATGCATAAGAAATGTATCTTAAGCAATGTGAAGCACTGCTAAGCAAAGTTTACCAGTATTAAGCAGATTTAAATGTAATTTGTCATAGCTAAGCACTGCATTAACTAGCACAATGTCTTTGCGCGGAGCTATGCATCGCACCAACTAGCGCAAACAGAACATGTTTGCGTGGAATTGCGCTCCACGCTAACCAGTGCAATGTCGGGCAACGTAGAACAACGTCGGGCAACGTAGAGCAACGTCGGGCAAAGTTGAGCAAAGTCGGCTAAACACAGCCACACCTCCTAGCCGGTCTGGCCAGTAGTAAAATAAAAAGCAATCACAGGGATCGAACCCAGGATACTGTGCATCATGATCACATTCCATAATCACTAAGCCATGACAGCATTTCATAACCATGCACTTTCAACACACATATACATAGCAATGGAAGTTTACCCATTGCTAAGCAGGTACTGCCTTCAGCTGAGTTTTTTCAAAACTGGCCAATCACAAATAAGTGCAGGAAATGAGGTATATTTAAGCTCCACAGGCGGGAATACTTGTCATAACTGGTTGTAGTTCCCATCTGCAGGCAGCATGGCCAGTGCTGGAGAGGGCTCTCGATTTCGAGCACAACGTTGGGGCATTGAGGAGTCAAAAGTAATGGTTTGCCTCCTTGTCCATAATCATAAGGATAGACTCCTGCAGGGCCAGTACCAGGGCACCCAATACAAAGCGGAAGCCTGGAACCATCTAGCTCATGAACTCTCCAGTGCCACAGGTGTCCCTCGGACTGGTGAGCAGGTCAGACACCACCACCCAGACCTGAAGCGATGCAAGGAGGATCAACTGGACCAATGGATTCAGGAGGCCCATGAGATGGAAAATGCCCCACTACTGAGTAAGTAGCCATGGAATTCAGTATGTAAGAATTGCTATTCTAGTCTATACTATGGATAGGTATATGTCTCAATAACACTTCATTTATTTCACAGCTGCAGGTGTCCACGCTGTGAACCACCAAGCCTATGCAGATAGGCTGCTAAGGCTGCACCACCAGGCAGGTTAGTAATTATTCTGCTTGTACTGTTATGTAAAATAAATGAGAGAGCCTGAAAAAAGTGTTTTAACACAATAAGTAAAGGTATAATAATTCTCTAATAATTATTCTGCATGTACTGTTATATAAAATAAATGAGAGAGCCTCTAGAAAAATGTTTTAAGTCTTTAATAAAGGTCTAATTCCTGGAATGTGTATGTGTCATTTTCTTTGATATGTTGTTGTACTCTTGCATTATAGAAATAGTACTGTTGTATTAAGCTCCGTTAACCCACACTTGAGTAGGCCCATATAAAGTGGATGAAGGGAGTGCCAGTAGCTTCTAAGCATATTTACAGTCCTCAAATGTTGGTTCATGCCCAGCATGTACAGGTTAATCTGGCACATGAGTAGCTTGGTATTGTGTTCCCCAGAAATGTCACTGTGCTGCCAGAAATGTAGGGAGCTGTTAACATATAACTGATAATTTCACCTGAACATATCTAGATAATTATAAGAAAGTAGAGCTGTCAGTGTACCATCTCAGCAGTAGTGTGTCTGAGCAACTCACAAAATATGTAGTACTAACATCTGCATCCCAGACAGTTTGTATGTCAGATACAGCTCATGTATATAAAGATCTAAGCAAAACCCATTTTGCAATTTAAGGACAATTGGGTAGTGTAATAATACATGTAGGGGACATATAACTGCAGTTAATAGGAATGTAGTGTAAACTAGAAGGATATATAAGTTGTTAATGGAGCTATCTTTTTCCACCCTACTGTATGTGCATATAAAATGCAATTTCACACCTCACTGGGTATGTCTAATCTCAAAATATTTGTTGGGACATATGTCTGCATTTATTTCGAAGCATGTGCCCTGTTCAAATACCATGATATTGGTGGCCTGTTGCCATCAATTAAACCTGCATGCTGTTGTAATGTCCACTGTTGTTCTATATATGCATGTGTTATGCTTGCTGTTCAACTGTTGGAACTCTGGTGTGTTGGGTTAATGAAAATACTTCTGCATGCTGTTAAAACTAATTGGGAATGTTGTTGACTGTTATTAACCCATATTTTCATTAAATCCTCCAAAACATAGAACGTATGGGAAGGCCGGTCCCAGCGGACCCACCTGTCCCACCTCAGCTGGCGATGGCACCTGGCACCAGCAGGTCTGGTGCCCAGCCTGGGACCTCCTACTCCATTGGCCCTGTGCCACCTTCAGGTGGAAGGGCTGCAGGAGATGGGGCTCATCCCCCCGAGCAAGCGTGGGTGGAGTAGGGCCACCTATCACCCTCCGAATGATCTGGGCTGTGGTGCTTAGAGAGATTGAGCGTTCTGTCGCTGATCCTCTACGCCAGCTTGAGGCACGAGTGGTGCGACTCACAGGTGAGCCTGCCCCTCCTATGCAGCCCCCAGCACAGCCACCATCTGGGCTGTGAAGGTGCAGTGGTGACTTACCATAGGTGGGGATCTCAGTTCCACTGTTGCCATTTGTGGGCTCATGGGCTTGCGATTTCCAAACATCCTTCCCCGTCAATGGTGTTCACCCACCATATGTGTCGTATTCTGCCCCTGTATATGTCTTGTTTGTCTTGTCTGTTTACCTCCCCAACATACCTCCCCAAATATACCTACTTCCCCTACCCCACATTCCACTCTCGCCTGAAAAAAAAGGGCAATCTGCTCCCCAAAAACAAAATGCCCCATACATAGCTGTCCATTTTGCACACATGCCCACTGGACACATAAAATGTAATTTTAATTGGCAGTACAACATACTTTGTTGTTCTCACCCCTTTCTCAGGGGTGGAAGGTTTCATATTTCCCTCCAAATGTATTGCATATGCACAGCTGTTGCTATTAAAGAAATGGGCAGCTATGGACCTTCCCTACACCCATCCTGTACATCCTGAGCTGTTTTCCCTACTGTCTTTCCCTCCTTGTGCCCCTTTATCACTACTTTCCTATCTCCCCATTTTCTTTTCTTTCAAAGAAATGAGCACAGAGGTTAGCAGGAGTAAGCACTTTTAAGCAGTAGTTAGTGGGTTTGCGCGAGTGCGCGCTAGTGTGCGCTTGTGTGCGCTTAGCTAAGCATTGCTAAGCATCGCGCAAACCCATGCAAACCCGCTCACAACTGCTTAAAAGTGCCTTAGTCACTCTGTATGTGAGGGCCCTTGTCCTGCTCAGCAGCAAAATAAAACACCTGTGTCAGTCTCGAATCCGGGACCTTGTACACACTACAATGCATGAAGTACCACTAAGCCACAGTAGATATACAACACATTGGTGCTGAAATAAATATATCATGCATCAGAGTGACTGAATGTAAAGGAAAAATAGGAATGCCATAACACACAACTTGTTCTGTGGATCTTTACCAGCAGTTGTTGTGGAATTGCATTACATGACTGTGATAAGAGAAGCAGCCATGTTAGCAGGAAATAATGTTACAGCAGCACTTTACAACCCCCACACATTATCATAGCAGGACAAACACTGGCATATCTGATTAGGGCAGAGGCCATACCTCCCAACTGTGCCTAATTTTCAGGGATGTTCCTGATTTTGAAACAAATTTTAGCTGTGTCCCTCTGAATCCCTCTGAAAAGTACTGATGTTGGCCAGAAAGGTGGTGAATTATACTTAATGAATAATGACAATAAGAGTTAGACACTGCTTGTACTTTAGAAAAGGTGTATTAATCCATATGCTCTGGTTCTCTCAAAGTCTCAACTTAATGGCACTAATATTTTAAAGGTGTACCTCACTTTTACCTATTTTTCCCTGAGTCTGTTTAAATATGTACCTGAGTATTTGAGAGGCCTGGCAGAGGCAGAAACACACAGGCATATCAGCTTTTCTGCTGTTACACACTGCGCAAATAGCTTTGGAAGGAGTTCCAGAAGCAGACCTTTATGTAGGAGTACAACACTGAAATATCAAAAGATGTAGCCATGTACTGGTAGCAACCAACTGTAACAATACCATTGTTCCAGTGCTGAAAAGACCGGTGTGGTGCACAGACAAAGAATAACAGGCTAACCACTGGCTACCATGTGAATAGGTCTACAGTTGGGAGCTACGCAGACAGACCACTTACCTTGATAAACTAACAAGTACACAGCAATCCTTTAAGTCCAGCAAGATAGAATTCACACAATAATACATAATGCTCTCTGTACTTCTGCACCCCTACCCAAATGTAAAATATACCTGTGTGTTCAGGGTCTACCAAGGATGTAGGTAGGCATACTCAGTACTGAAATGTGTCCAGTTTTCTTGAGCAGCCTGTGCTGTTTTATTTTATTTATTTTATTTTACATTTGTTGACCGGGCTAGTCTGGCTGGATACATGTCCATTTTCAGCAGAGGCCCGAGGAGAAAAGCTCCACTATATACTAGTAACTTACAATAAACAAAAAGCACAGGAATATACAAACATATAAGCAAATAAAGAAATATTTTCATGTAGTATAGTAACAATACAGAAGCACTTTAACAAAAACTAAAAAATAGTGAGGAATCATTATCCCATAATATTTGTAGGAGTAGGACTGCTACAAAACGAAAAAAAAGAAAAAAATAGTAACACGTAAAGAGTCTATAAATATTTACACTATTAACAAATTAAGATAAACATTTTGTGCCAGGGCACTAGTTTTAAGATATAGATTTGTACAGTAGGGATCAGCATCTAGGTTAAATAAAAGGAGAGGTGACAGGTTACAATAATATATCAAGTATAAGGAGCATAGCCGGCCTTAGGCATAGGCCAACTAGGCGGCTGCCTAGGGCACCACTCTAGTAGGGGCACTTTTTCAGTGTTTATTTGGTGTAGGTAAACCAGGATGGAGGCACCAGGTGGTGTGGTGGGGGGCACCATGAAGCCCTTTTGCCTAGGGCACCAGTTGACCTAAGGCCGCTGCTGATAAGGAGAAAAGATAGTATAGGAAAATTAATAAGCAGGTGGGATGCTAGGTGCACTACACTGGAGGGGTAGAAGTAGTGATAGAGGCAAGTAGAAGTGAATGGAGAGGACTGTACAGAGGGATTGTTTGCTGAGCTCAGTCAGGATTAGAGCAGGGGCATAGCCAGTGAGATTTAAAATAGTTTCTTAGTTGTTTTTTGAAAAGGTGAGATGAGCCTAAAGTGGTCAGTTCTATGGGAAGTTTATTCCAGTATGAGCCAACAGCATTAGTAAATAAGGAGTCACCTGCTTTATTATGAGATTTGAGAGTGGCTACTAGAAGTTTGCTGGCTGAGAGAAGGGAAGTAAGATTCTTGTATGGGACAATGAGGTTATTAAGTATGGGTGTATTAGAGGGGTAATGGAGAATTTTATATATGATAACTAATTGATGTAGGAGAATTAGATTTTGAAGTTCAAGCCAGTTAAGGTTTTTGAGATTAACACAATGGTGGGTACGAAATGGGGAACCTGTGGCAAACCTGGCAATACTATAAAAGATGGAGAGGCATACAATAATGTAGAGATGAGATGAGTTTGGGCAAGAGACACTCTGGTGGTTGCAGTAAGAAAGGGCTTAAGTCTATAGAGGGCACATATCTTTTTATTAACAGCCTTGATGGTTAGATCAATGTGGCAGTCAAAGTTTAGTTGATTGTCTATTGTAACGCCTAGTAGTTTAGTGGAACAATCAGGTTTAATGATAGTGCCATTGTCAGACACAATGCAAAAGGAGATAGGGGCAGATTTAAGGGTTGGGGTGAAAAGTAGTAATTTGGTTTTTTTTTGGGATTAAGGAGACAGATATGTTGGAACCATTTTTCTGCTGCCATAAAGACTTTTTCGGTGGAAGAGTGAAGTTCTTCTGGAGATAAAGCAGAACAGATAAGAGTTGAATCATCAGCATACTGAATACAAGTGGATGTCGGGAGTGAAGTAGACAGGTTATTTATAAATATGGAGAAGAGAAGGGGACCTAAGATGGATCCTTGAGGGACACCGATAGTGACTGGGAGCTGAGAGGATGTATGGCTGTCCCAGAGGACTGCTTGTTTTCTATCTTTCAAATAAGAGTCAAACCAGTGTAATGCCAAAGAGTCAAGTGAAAGAGATTTCAGGGTGTCTAGGAGAAGTTGATGGTTCACCATATCAAAGGCTTTTGAGAGCTCCAGGAATAAAGCAGAGGAGAAAAGGTTGTTATTGCGATTTTTGTTGATCATGTCTGTGAAGGAGAGAAGGGCAGTGGAAGTGCTATGGTAGGGCCTAAAACCATGTTGGGAGTCTACGAGTAGATTATTTTGCAAAAGATGATGTAAGAGTTGATGGTGTATGCAACGTTCCATAATTTTAGATAGTGGAGATAGTAGGGCTATAGGCCGGAAATTAGAAAGTTCATTAGTGTTACCTCCTTTATGCAGAGGAATGATATGGGAGACTTTCCAGCAGGATGGAATAGTAGATTTGGTTATTGTTCTGTTAATTAAGATGGAGACTGTGTATGCTAGTTCTGCTGCTGCTAGTTGCAGATATTTAGCTGGTAGTTTGTCGGCTGAAGGGGTGCATGGTTTAAGTTTTGAGAGTAGCTTACGTATGTGGGTTGTGGAGACTGTACTAAATTTTAGAGTGGGGGTGTTATTTTGAGGAGAGGTCTTTTGAAGGGAAGAGAAGGGAGTCATGGTGTTTGCTAGAGAGGTGACTGTTTCAGAGAAGTTGTTGAATGTATTGGCTATTATATTGGGTGGGGTCTGAGCTAAGTTAGCTGGTGCAGGTGTTTTGGTATTCCCTGGATGGAGCAGTTTATTGATTCCTGACCAGAATTTTTTGGGGTTATGATTTTGGTTTTGTTTATATTGAAGGTAATATTTTTTTTTATCAAGATAGGTGTGTTTTTTTGTAGTATTTCTAAGGTGTTTGAAGTTTTGATGGTCAGTTGGGTTTTTAGTGGTTCTCCATTTTGTCCATAGTTTATTCCTTAATAGCATTGTTTGTTTGTTTTTTTCAGAAGGCCAAGGGGCAGCTTTGGATCCTATTCTAATTAAGCGAGAGGGGGCATGACACTAGAGAATTTGTAGGAAAGTGTTGTTGAAATGGGTAACTGCTTCATCAAGTGGGAGGTGTTTTAGAGCTATCCAGTTACATTCTTTGAGTTCATTAAGGAAAGTAGGAAGGTTAAAGTTTTTTTGTTACGTACAGTACGATTGCTAGCCTGTTTGAGATTGTTATTTTTTTGTTTAGTGATGTAGGTGAGGAGATTGTCACTGATATTGTCTGGGAGTATTCCAGTTTTATATGAGAGGGGATTATTGTTGATCAATATCCAGTCCAGGATGGCTTGTTTATTGGTTGATTTGTGAATTCTAGTAGGGGAGTTTATGGTTTGTTGAAAGTTAAAGAGATTGAGGTGGAAGGTGGGTTTGGGAGATATGCAGGAGTTCCAACCAATATTAAAGTCTCCTAAGATTATGGTTTCTTGAGGAAAGCTACAGGAGACCCAGCTAAGAATATTTTCAAGTGTGTTTAAGTTATTACCTGGAGGGATATAGGAACATATTATATAAATGGCTTTGCTCTTATTTACTTGGAATTTGCTACAGAGTATTTCAGCATTGGCTGGGGAGGGAGGCAGGGAGTCAATTAAGGCCACCTGCAGTTGCGATTTGTAAAGTAAGGCAACTCCCCCACCCTTTTTGTTAAGACGATCTTGCCTTAAAGTACTATAGCCAGGAGGAGTGCTTTTGTTGTCTCTGGTACCTGGTTTAAGTCAGGTTTCAGTGAGACAGAGGATATCAAATGCATAGAGGTCAATTAAAGCATGGAGTTGTGTGATTTTATTGTTGATGCTACGAATATTTAGGTGTGCTATAGAAAGGGAGTTGGAAGAGAAAGGTGGACTGAAGTTGTTAGCAGTTTGGTTAGAAAGGGTGTGGATGAGGGGATTATTGGGGCCAGGGTTGGGGTGAATGTCCCCGTGTAACAGTAAGAGTGTTTGTGGGACAGGAGATATTTTTGAGTTTTTGTAGGGTAGTAGGTAAAACTTTCTAGTTGTTTGAAACCTGTTATGGAGTAATTTGTGAAAGAGAGGGGGAAGGTAGGGACAGGATGATAGGATATTAGTATAGGTTTGTTCGGCTAGAGGAAGGATAGAGGTCGTGTGTTTAGCTAAATTAGGAGATTTGCTAAGCGTATGATACTCGTAGGAAGTAAGAGTATAGTATAAAAGAAGGATGTTAAGGAGTAGCAGTAAATAACGTAGTTTAAGGCTTAAAGGCATATTTTAGTGAGGTGAGGTTAGCAAGGTTGGAAAATGGAGGAGTTAGGATGGTGGAGAGTGGGATGTGGCAGTAAGACAGGAGTGTGGAGCTAACAAATGTGTGTGAGGCAGGAAATGAGATAGGATGTGAGTAAATTGGAGGTGTGGCAGAGGAAGTATAAGGTTAGGGTCCCTGGGGGAGGGTGGGAATTGGGGGTGGGGAGAGGAGCGGAGTGAGCCCGCAGGGCGAATGGAGCGGGAAGAACCAGCGAGGGGACCAATGGCAGTAAAACAACCAGAGAGAGAAGAGAGAAGCACTGGGTACAGTGCAAGGTAAGAGTGAACTATAAGATAAAGTACAGAGAGGAATATGGTGGGTTTGGAGAGATAAAATAATTGTATGGTAGCTAAGTGAGGTAGCAGAGTTGGGTGCAGTAGATGAATATAAAGGGGTTAAGACTAGGGGATAACAGGAAGCAAAGCTCTAGTGTGAGGATAAGGGAAATAAATAGTTTTCTAGTAAACAGGGTGCCACCTAGTGGCCATGTCCAGGAATAACAAGAGACAGAGCAAGCAGAGAGCTCACCAATGTGATATGGCTAGGATGAGGTGAGAGTTGCCTCAAGGACAGAAATGTAGAAGGAGGGTAAGAGAGGGCCACTTAACTGCTACTAGAGGGGGGTAGGCTGCTGGTTAACTTGGGAGGGAAGTCAAATAACCTGGAGAATAAAGTTAAAAATACAATAGTAGGACATACTTTCCAAAAAGGACTGTTCAGGGTAGAAAGTCTTAGTGGGGAGGACGTATAAATCCTATTCAGGACTCTGTTCCTTAATCTGGATTCCACGGGGCCTCTTAAGAATGGGTAAAGTCAGGAACTCAGGTGCACAGGGTTTCCAAAAAGGACTGTTCAGGGTAGAAAGTCTTAGTGGGGAGGACGTATAAATCCTATTCAGTACTCTGTTCCTTAATTTGGATTCCACGGGGCCTCTTAAGAATGGGTAAAGTCAGGAACTCAGGTGCACAGGGTTTCCAAAAAGGACTGTTCAGTGTAGAAAGTCTTAGTGGGGAGGACGTATAAATCCTATTCAGGACTCTGTTCCTTAATTTGGATTCCACGTGGCCTCTTAAGAATGGGTAAAGTCAGGAACTCAGGTGCACAGAGATTTGGATATTCACTTCGAGCCCGAAGAGACGCAGCAGCCCAAGGGGATAGTAAATAGGGATCAAACAGTAACATTAGTCAACACTGAAAAAGCACAAACTGTTCAGAAGTGAGCAAATTAATATTCACAGTATAGCAGTTCACAAATAATTCATTTGCCAAAGGAATTGTACAATTAGAAAAGAAAGTACATACTCCTATGTATCTTGGATTAGCATTTTGAGGGGTGAGTACAATTCTACACTGACAAGTGTATACTGGAAACAGCAACATTCAGGTCTGAGTACAACATTTAAATCACTGGCTACACCCCTGGCTTCAGATATAAGAACTATACCAATCTTCTGCCTTAAACAACAATGTCCACAGCAAACAAGCATGATCCCCATCTTGGAAAGCTGAAAGGGCCATGCCTACCTGAGTTAGCAGTTTATAGCATTGGGTTGCTATGACAGTGATTACTGCAATTACCACACAGTAGGCTGCATGCAATTAGCAAATGGTGACCACCAATTGGTGCAGAGGCCATCACATGCACATGTGCAAATACCTATAAAAGCACGCTGTAATTGCTGCCAACAAACTCAATCACTATATTGCAGAGACTGACAGAGAGACACAGAGACAGAGAGAGAGAGAGAGAGAGAGACAGCAAAAAGCAAAAGGAAAAAGAAAAAGAACTAATACCAACTCATACAAAGTAAAGGTATGTAACAGATATGTATTTACTGGCATGTAGTAGATGTTTTTGAAGAGTACTCTACATAATGTGAACCATTCATATGTGGCAGCAGTATGTATCTATGCAGAGATGTCCTGCTTAACTACTGCCATGGACAATTCAGTGTGTACCTGTGGGCAGTGGGACATAACTGTGAAATGTGTAGCTCAGCATTAAATGTCAAACATCTGATCCATCTTATCTGTGTTCTCTACAGTAGTGTGGCCAATGGTTGTTTGGGGGATTAGCCCAAACATTTATATAAACATGGGTGTGACAGAGTAACACATGCATGATAGTCATATTAAAGTGTAGCTTAGCATTGGCAACTACTGTACCAGGCTAGTATGCTAATCTAGCATTTGGAGCTATATATACCCCCTCTAATGTTACTGTGTGTTCACATGTGACACCTGTTCATGTTGCAACAAGGCCCAACAGTTCAGCTGTGAGGTCCAGGGACTTACAACAGTGTGGACCTTGTGTGTGTATGGCACACAAATACAGAGAGATATATATGTGTCATATATATTAACATATGTATATGTGCATAGAGCAAGGGACATATTGCAACTGTTTGTGAAGGGTGGACATATATATGTTGGTGAAGGTTGTTATGTGCATATTTTTATGTAGGTTTTAGTGTGTGACTAACAAGACAGCATACAGTGCTGGTATATGACATGTGGTAGTTAAACACTGTGGGTATTTTGTTCAGTTTGCAATGCTACAGCCAGTGAGGCCTGCTAAAGCTACCTGGGTTGTGAACACTTTCAATGCATTTCTCACAAGACTGTGCGATATTATTACATTACTGTATACCTCGCATTCTTTGTATAATTGATATTCCCACCATGAAAGGTGGACTGTATATGTGCTATATGTATATGTATATGTACACCAATGGATGTGTATATATGTATATATATATATATATATATATATATATATATATATATATATATATGTATAGCAAGAGAGAGTCATATATAGTCATACACACCCACATCTACTTGTTGCAATAGATTCTATGTAAAGTTGACTGAGTGTGATGGTCAATGTGTTGGTGAATGTGTCAAAGATGTGTATTTGTGGGATAGCTTAGTGGGAAACTGTTTCTGTCATGGTATTATGTGTCCTTGCTTTGATCCCAGCAAAAGCTGTGTATGCTGTTGCTAGGCAGATAAAGTACTATGGCATACAGTCTGATGTAGTCCCTTGGTGTTAACTGGGGTGTGTCATTGGAGGCAAAAACACTACATGTATGCTTATTGACTGGTACTGATGTTGAATCCAAATCCTGTATGAACTGTAGTACTACTTGAAGCTGTAGGCCTAAACAGCAAAGTATGGTGTATGTCCACATTGCTTGGAACCACTGTTTTGTGTGGTCCTTGTATTTCTCACAGATTACATTCCTCAGGCTTAAGGTTTTGTAAGTACTGACACACAGTACTGTATGGTAGACACGTAAAGTTTATCTGGGTTGCCATACCTTTGTGTCTTGTAATTATGTCTGATGTGTGTGTGGGTATGCCTGTAACATGTCCTCTGTCATATGTGTGTTACAAGATATAACTGCGTATGTAGCAACATTTATAGTTTACTACAGCAGTATGCCATCTATATCCACAAATGTGCACATATTTTGGCCATGGGTTTGCCATCAACAAGTTGTGTGGTATAATGGTAATACTGTAACTGGACTTTACAAACATTGCTATGGATGACATATTTCTTTATGCATTCGCTTGATCTATACCTTCTGTGGCTAGGTGGTGCATTGTGTCGCATACAGTGTGCCATGTACTGTTGTATAGTCTTATATAGTGATTTTATTTTGTTGCTGTGCAGAACATGGTTTATTATATAGAGCGTGCCAGGCACTTTCAAGCAGTTGTGGGGTGAGCACTGACAAGTGGTATTGAAAGTGTTTAATCTCAGTCAACTAATAGGTTGCTATATATGGCAGTTCAGTGATATCTGTACTGTATAATGTTGTGTGCCATATGACTTGCTCAGACATATTTTTTCTTTGTCTTCCAGGGATCATGGCCCACCATCATAATCCTAGCTACAGTAGTGCTGAGGATGACATTATTACCAGCTGTCTGATTCAGCACTACAGCCTACTATTCTCGAGAACCAGCCAAGACCAGCATGAGCGTACTGCACTGTGGCAAGATGTTGTCCGGAGGGTAAATGACATAGGCATGCATAACTAGACATATCAGCAGGTACGCCATCACTGCAATGATTTACTTAGACATGTCCGGCAGCATGCTTCTGATGTCCATAGACAACAGCGTGGAACAGGTGGTGGGGGGTTAACAAACATCCCCCCCTCACCAGAGTGGAGGAGCTGCTCCTGAGCCTGGTGGCACCTGCCCAACAACAACAACAACAGCAGACATTTACCTTGATGGAGGCTGCAGCCACCCAGCAAGAACACATGGAGCGTGCAGGAAACATGGCACATCTGTAGACTACTGTTACCTCTATTGGTAGATCATGCATATGTGAGATGTGTACTGTGTAGTTAGAAGATGTGGAGCCTGCTGTTGTGCAATACTGATCATTTGGAACACAATCTGTAGGCTTGTGAATGTAAACTGTTGTACTACTGTAAGATTGCAAACCCACAGTAGCAATGCCACGGTTGTCGCCACTGACAAACTGTCTCATATCCGTGTAGGTCCCTCTGGTGTGACAGCAAGGCAGTGGACACATGCTGGTGAGTGTGTTCTACATTTATTATTGCAAATAAAAAGGCATGTCACAGTTAAGGTGTAGGCCATATACACATGTAACACACCTATGCATAATGCATGCTGTGCATGTTTGCTGTGAGACTACACACATCTCAGTAATGCGATAAGCTGCCTCAAACACATGCAATACAAAGACCATCTCAAACAAATGTGGCTACACTGTAGTGACCATTGGATAGGCAGAGTCGATACGCATGCACACAACATACACAACTATGTCATACACAGAACATGTTAACATGCTAAACATGAAGTTTTCACAAACTCTCTGTAAAGTCACACTCCAGTATCCCAAATGTCATCTACACAGCACACATAATATAGGTCGAGGCCTATCATGGGGCAGTGAAACACTCTGCAACACACAGCACATTCATGTTAGGCAATGCTCCTTATTGGCCTCCTTACAAACCCATATAACAACTGGCTGTGAAATGGTGAATGTAGCCATGGTAGTGCAGTTATGGTACAGCATGATGGGTTCTGGTTTGGGACACATTTGTAGCCTTGAGTGACCACATGATGCTTCATGATGACGGCTTATGGTACTACACCCCATCCAGTTATTGTAACCACAGTACTACAAATAGCTTTCATTGCTATACACCTCAATGTTGTGTGTGTGCAAATATATGCACCTATAAACAATATGCATACCCATCACCATTTGCACAACTGACACATATATGTCTTATAATGCTATTGAGTGACTAGGTCATATGACTCACATTGGGTATGTGTGATGTTTAAATATGCAGTTGTGTTTTAGCATGCCATGTCATGGATGACACTGGCATGTCCACAATATGATCTACACTCACCATAACTACTGTACATTGGCTATGTGGACCAATGGTATTCCATCAGTTAGCCATGCACTACTGATCTTGTGTGTATACACATCATGCATGAGCTAAAACTGTGTCCACAACAATTTGCTAAAGACACAGAGGCTCTAATCAGAATTGGATATCTATGTGATACACAGATACACATCCAGCCATGGTATGTATACCTGTGAGTGATGGTGCACAGTACATTAAAGAGTTTTTAATACTTGCACAGCAATGTTGTGTCCATGTATACATTGCATTCCAGGGGGAGGCCAATCACCGAACAACAAAACACATGCATCAAAGCCATGTATACTGTTAGTAACAAGTACTGTCTACAGTTGCACTGCATGATGTTGAGCAACACATGTCCTGCATGCTGACATGTGTGATATGACTGTTTGGCTTGTGATACTGTACCCCACTATCAACTGCTATTGAGATGTTCTGAGATTGCTGGTGGTGTGTGTGTGTGTGTGTGTGTGTGTGTGTGTGTGTGTGTGTGTGTGTGTGTGTGTGTGTGTGTGTGTCTGCTTTAGTGAGGAGTGTATTTGTGTGCATGTGTGCATGTGTTCATGTGTGCATGTGTGCATGTGTTCATGTGTTCATGTGTGCATGTGTTCATGTGTTCTGACATCATGTACAGGTCTTAAGGTGTGTTTCCTGTTTTACTCTCACAGGTGCTGAGGTTGGGCTGGTTCAGTGCAGCAGGGAACCTGATGCCACTGACACAAACAGTGATAATGAGGATAGGTGTATTGAGGCACAGGCATGCTTGTCACGGTCTGTTGTTGGGCCACCAATTGACAGTACACAAGTCTTCACCCCATCAATGCACACAGTCATACTGCCTGTACATCCATCATTACTAATGCCCTTATCAGAGGGACAGTGTACAGTTGGCAATGGCCAGGACAGTGTGGTATCTATGGCACATGCATCAGGACACAGCAGCCATAGCCAGATGTCTGGAACAGTACCACATAGCCAGATGTCCAGGGGTTCTCATCAGAGCACTGCTGGTCATCATGCCCCTGGCAGATGTGCCACAACTCTTACAACCACATGCATGTTCCAGGCTGTCATGGGGCACAGGCACGTATGGAGCGGTACGCCAGACAGGGACTAAGGGCACAGAGGGCTCATAACACCTCTTTAAATGACAGTATCCATGACCTAGCAGGTGCCATCTGTAATTACGCTGAGGTCATTGATAGACATTGGAGTGAGACATTAGATGTCCTCAGCAATGTCATGTCCATGTGTCAGGACAGTGCGGGACAGTTGTGACATCGACGTGGACGTATGCCAGCAACATCATCAGCTGGCAGTCGCCGTGGACGTCCATCAAGTCATAGCCGCTCCCATAGTGCCAGTACCAGCCCCAGCAATGTTGGGGGTGGGTTGTCCATAGACCATCCTAGAAGACCACGTGCACATGGCTCTGGCCAGTCCCAGCAGGGACCTGGATCCAGTGTACATATGTCAACCTCTGAGGATAGTACCCAGTCTGGATTAGTACTTGACACTGTCTGTAGCACCCCTGCCAGGCACAGGTCCCGTATCCTTGGCCAGAGATGGTGATCTGTAAAGCCTGCCAGGTACAGTCTGTAGCTGTCCCACAAATCTCTGTATATAGCAGCCACATAGTGGAACTGTGTGCATACAGACACACACACACACATAAACCAGACACCTAGGGCAAACACATACCCACACACATTACATCCACATTGGCCCATAACTGTACTCTTGGCCCTCACACACACACTCACACACACATGTCGATTGTATGGCTCAATGTAGGCCTCTGGCAAACCAACAACACACCCTGTGCATATGATGAAACCTGTGCCACCTCCTATCATCTGTAACATTGATGCAGGAACAGGCTAACATAGCGCTGATGCACAGGGTGACTTTATAACAGAATAGCAATGTTAGCATGTTGTCAGCAGTAAAGTGTAATGATTACTTGAAGGTGTAGCTGAGCAGGCATGATGCATTAAAGCTATAATTATCAATGTAGTATTGTTTACACCAGTGTTTATTCCAATTGTGTATTGTCTGCCCATGTGCCACTTGGCTGATGTGTGTAGTTTTGTCAGCATGTGTTAGAGAGTGGACAGTAAGTGTGGGATGTGTGCAGTACAGATTTGCAGATGTACATTTGTGAACACGGTTGAGGTGCACTGTCTGCATGTACGTGCATATTGGACACATGGGCAGGGTGACATGCCCTGTATTACACAATGTTAACACTCCATAGTTTCTATTGGTGGCCAGTATGTATTGTACTACACACATTTTGGAACTTGAGTACATGTGTGTGTATGACTCAGTTTGACACTGTGTTGTGGGTGATACTGTTACTATCTGTCATTGGTTTGCATTCTGGTAGTATACATAACCTCAACAGCCTGATCATAAACAATTGTTAGATGATGTCTTGACAACTGACACACAGATGTAGGACACACACTAACATTTGCAGCCTTCAAGTACTATTCTATGCCAGTAACCAGTGGTATTCACCTGCACTCAGTCCTGGGACCACTCCTGTTTGGCATATAGCTTTCTTAGGTACAAGCAAACACAGTAGGGATATGTTTGGCCACATTTGGCAATGCATACTGTGGGCTATAATGCATTCTCCAGATGACACACACATCCTCCAAAAGGGTATCATACAGACAGATACCTGGTGTCAAACCCATGCTGTAAAGCTGTAAGCCAAATAAAGCATAGTCATCCACTTTTACAAAACATAGTATCCCCAGAGTACCACATAGGTAGTAGCCCCCAAAATGTTGAACAGGTACTGATGTATACATAGAGCCATGTGTTACGTCATCTATCCTTTGATAATTACATTTCCAAAGGGTTTTGGAAATCCGTCTGTGGATCACATAAGCAATAAGGGGTCTGCATGCATATCCACAAAGGTCGTTGCACACCTATAATAAATAGCCATCTTTGACAGACTTTGCAGCTTTTGAACAGGTTTCAAATATACCTCAGGCATAAACCCTTACTCACACTATTCAATAGAAACTGTAATGAGTGTATGTGAAACAAATGACTTAGGCCAGGGATCACTGCAGTGGCTAGGCTTGTCACAAGCATACAGATGTGACCTAAGGTCTGGAAAGTGGCAGCACACTCTGGCAAAGATAACAGATGTGTTCATGGAGAAAGCAGGGTTCCCACCTATGAAATAATTGAGGTCACATCTATGTATATGTATCTGCCACACAGCTACCTGACACGTGTAATGCACATACTGTTGTCATTGTGATATGTCATACAGTAGTAAAAGCAAAAACCACATCACATTGACCAACAGTGTCACACAGTCAACAAATGCAGGATTCAAACCCCTCCCTAGCTACTTTACAATACTAGAGTAGTATACATTAACACGATGCACTATACACATTACTGGGAGTTCTTCTTTCCACAGGTTTATTTGTAGGATGGTGACATCATCAGACTTGACAAAGATGAGTATAACACTTTTAAGGTGTTTCAGTAGTCTTCAAAAAGGTTGCGCCGCTCCAAGGAAACACACACACTCTCATACAGTTAGCAAGTGCAGGATTCAAATCCCTGCCGAACTACTTTAGAACACTAGAAGAGTATGCATTAACACAACGCACTATACACATTACTGAGAACTCAGTCTTCCACAGATATATTTGTAGGATGGTGACATTAATAGACTTGACAAAGATGAGTATACCACTTTTAAGGTGTTTCAGTAGTCTTCAAAAAGGTTGCTTTTTTCCAAAGAGAAACACACTCGCCTACAGTGGGCAAATGCAAGATTCAAACCCATACCACACTACTTTACTAGAGGAGTGCACATTAACATGACATGCAATACACTTCACTGGGAGCTCTTTCTTCCACAGATATATTTGTAGGATGGTGACATCATCAGACTTGACAAAGATGAGTATACCACTTTTAAGGTGTTTCAGTAGTCTTCAAAAAGTTGCTCCTCTTCAAGGAGGCACACAGTCTCATGCAGTTGACAAGTGTAGGATTCAAACCCCTATCTAACTACTTTATGATATTAAAGAAGTATGCATTAACACAACACGCATTCCTGGAAGTTCTTCATTCCGCAGGTATATTTGTAGGATGATGACATCATCAGACTTGACAAAGATGAGTATATCACTTTTAAGGTGTTTCAGTAGTCTACAAAGAGTGGCTCTTCTGCAAGGAGGCACACAGTCTCATGCAGTTGACAAGTGTGGGCTTCAAACCCCTACCTAATGACTTTATGATATTAAAGAAGTATACATTAACACAACACACTATATGCATTACTGGGAGCTCTTCATTCCACAGGTATATTTGTAGGATGGTGACATCATCAGACTTGACAAAGATGAGTATACCACTTTTAAGGTGTTTCAGTAGTCTTCAAAAAAGGGTGCTCTTCTCCAAGGAGACACACCCACTCTCACAGCTGGCAAGTAGCAGGATTCAAACTCCTACCTAATTACTTTATCATACTAGAGAAGCATGTATTAACATGCTGCACTATACACATTACGGCGAAGTCTCTATTCCACAGGTATATTTGTAAGATGGTGACATCATCAGACTTGACAAGGATGACTATACCACTTTTAAGGTGTTTCAGTAGTCTTCAAAAAGGTTGCTCCTCTCCAAAGCGTCAACACTCTCATATAGTTGGCAAGTACAGGATTCAAACCCCTACCGAAATCCTACCTAATTACTTTTTGATATTAGAAAAATACGCATTAACACAACACGCTAGACACATTACTGAGAGTTCTTTATTCCACAGGTATATTTGTAGGATGGTGACAACATCAGACTTGACAAAGATGAGTATACCACTTTTAAGGTATTTCAGTAGTCTTCAAAGAGGTTGCTCCTCTCTAAGGAGAAGCACACACTCTCATACAGTTGGCCAGTGCAGGCTTCAAACCCCTACGTAGCTACTTTACGATACTTGAGGAGTACGCATTAACACAACACACTAAATATATTACTGGGAGCTCTTCTTTCCACAGGTATATTTGTAGGATGGTGACATCATCAGACTTGACAAAGATAAGTGTACCACTTTTAAGATGTTTTAGCAGTCTCCAAAAAGGTTGCACCTCTCCAAGGAGGCACACACACACACACTCTCTCTCATACAGTTGTCAACTGCAGGATTCAAACCCCTACCGAACTACTTTATGATACTAGAGAAATACGCATTAACATGACACACTACACACATTACTGGGCATTCTCTTTTCCACAAGTATTTTTTGTAGGATGGTGACATCATCAGACTAGACAAAGTGGGTTACATTAGGTGACATTAGGTGGGCTACATAGAAGGAATTTCTAAACACTTTGGCAATGTGATCATCAAAGGAGAGTTTACTATCTACCTGGGTCTCCAGGTCCATAATTACATTCTCTGTACATACTGGATTACCACCTATGTGGGAATTTGTGTGCACTTTGTTTTATCCAAAGGGGATGACTATGCATTTTTTGGCATTCTGCTTCAGGGCATTGTTTTGACACCAGGTATCTGTTTCTGTAAGACCCTTCTGGAGGATGTCTGTGTCAGACGTAGAGTCGATTATGGACCACAGTTAGCAGTCATCTGCAAACTTGTTCAGCCATACTTCTTCCATGCTTGCCTGTATCTCTGAGCAGTATCTACTGAACAGGTGGGGACCCAGGACCAAGACCTGTGGGATGCCATTTGTGACTAGTTTAGAGGTGGGCATGGCACCCGCAACTCTGAACATGTGTGTTTGATCTGTGAGTCAGTTGGCCACCCATCCTGTGACATAGGTGTTAATGTGGAGAATGGTGTCAAAGGCCTTAGTGAAGTCCAGGTGGGCTGTGTGGACTACTTTCACCTCCATCTGTGTCCTTGGTAACTGTTTCAAAGAAGTCAACTAAGTTTAGAAGGCAGGATCTGCCTTTAACAAAGCCAAGTTGGGTAAAGTCCAGTGTCTGGAGGTTCCCAATGTCTCTGTTTATGGGTTCCATGATAATTTGCTCCATAGCTTTGCAGACCAGGCTGAGTAGGCCTATAGAGCAATAGTTTCCAGGTTCTGTTGTGGCACCACCTTTGTGGAGCTGGATGACTGTTGCTGTATCCCATTCTTTGGATAGCCTGTAGTAAGGTTGAGTCTGGACAGTGAATGTAGGTGAGGGTGTAGTTCCTTTTGGGGCTGGTGTAAGAAGCAGCCTGGGACACCATCTTGTCTCATTGATGCTGTGTTCTTAGCTTTGGAGAGGGCTGTTTTTACCTGCATGTCCATGAAGTCTGGGGCTCTGCATTCTTCTGGGATGGACACAGGCCCTTTTGGGGGTGATGGGGGAGTTTGCACTGAACTTGTCCACCAGGATGTGGGCAATGTCCGTTGGTTCAGTGTATTTTTTGCCATTTTGCAGTAGCTGACAGCATATTTGAGAGTTGACACCTAAGTTTGGTATAGCTAACAAAGGCTTTGTGGTTGTTATTCTTACATTCATTGGCAATTTGTCTTTAGAAACTGTCCTTGGATTATTTTATGAGCGATCATTGTGTCTTCCTAATAATGATCAGTGATGCCTTTCCTTTTGTGAAGTTTGCTCTATCATGTGTTCATTACCTCCTTCTGTTGTATAGCTTATTTATGGGCAACGACCACCAGATTGGTTTCTTATTTTTGGAGGAGTGCATATTGGTTTTATTTGGGATGTCTCAATCCGTGCATCCCTGTAGATACTCATAGAATGCACTTGTAAATGATTCTGCAGATTGTATAGCATTATCCTATAGCAAGGGGGCTTTGGAACTTTCCACTTTGGTCTTGAGAAGTGTGCAGTTTGCTTTTGAAAATTTCTTCACAGTGTTTTCCTTGACTCTGGGGGGGGGGTGTGGATGTCCAGTGTGATTACTTTATGATCTGATATTACCAGTGAGGGGTTTATCTCTGTTGTGGAACACTGGTACCCCATGTTGGTGATGATCAGGTCCAGTATGTTGTCACCTCTAGTGGGTGTGGTGACCAGCTGTTCCAGGGTGTTTGAGTTTTTAAACACTAGGAAGCATTGGGCAAAGGACGTTGTACACGAGTAATTCTCCAAGTCAATGTTTGGGTAGTTGTAATCTCCTCATATAATGGTGTTTGGTAGGACCTTTATATTTTCCACTGTTCTCAGGAATACTGAGTGAGGTTCCTGAGACAAGGTAGGTGATCTGTAGCAGGCTACAATCTGATAAGCAGCTTTTCCCAATGTTAGTTGCACTTGCATGGTCTCCAAGGCCTCATGCTGTGCCACTAACCTGAAGGTGTGGGTATCCATAAGGTAAATGGATACACCCCTTCCTTTTGTATTTCACTCTGGGTTTTGGGGCCAAAGATCAGAGGAATTGTAAGTGTTTTACGTGAAGCATGTCCAACAGCTCTGTGTTTAACTTCGATATGCGAGAGAGTACAGCTGGAGCATTTTGAGATGGTCTGTGTATGGCATGTATTTCAGGCTAATAATGCTCTTTGTGAGTTATTTCTGCAAGCTTTCCAGTTGTTGTAGATGTCTTGTGAGGTACATAGCAAAAGGGGCATTGTACTCTATTATGGATCAAGTGAGTGATGAGTAGAGGGGAACAATGTCCTCTTCTATTCTGCATGAGACACCTTTTGTGATGAGGTGTACCACGTAGAAGGATTTCCTGACTACTGTGGGGATGTGATTATCACAGGTGTGTCCACTGTCCACCTGTGACCCAAGGTCTCTTATCACACTTTCAGTGTTAAGTATACTACCGCCTATGTTGTAGTTTATGGCTACAGAGTTTTTACCAAAGGGGATGACAATGCACTTTTTGGCATTGAGCTTGAGGCCATGGTTTTGACACCAGGCATCTGTCTCAGTGAGGCCCTTTTGTAGGATGTCCACATCTTTAGTAGTTTCAATTATGGCTCCTAGTTTGCAGTCATCTGAAAATTTCATTAGGCACAGACCTTCCATGTTAAAGTTTACTTCAGGGAAGTAGATACCAAACAGGACAGGACACAGGACTGAACCCTGTGGTACTGCACTTGTCACTGGTCCAAAGTTGTACTTGGAGTCTGCTACTTTTACAGTGTGTGTTCTGTCAGTGAGCCAGTTGGCAACCCATCTTGTGACATAGCAATTTATACCTAGTTTAGTGGGTTTATCTATAATTCCAGAGTGGGGGATGGTGTTGAAAGCTGTGGCAAGATCTACATAGGCTGTGTGAACCTCCTTACCCTTGTCTACGGTTCTGGTGACTACTTCAATGATGTCTATCAGGTTTAGGAAACATGATCTGCATTTTACAAACCCAACATGGTTGTGGTCCAGAGTTTGGAGATTACCAATGTCTTTTTTTATAAGTTATATGATGATACATTCCATGGCCTTGCAGAGCAGCCTCATCAGGCTAATGGGGCACTAGTTCCTGGGGTCTGTGGTGTCTCCACCCTTGTGTAGTGGGATAACCATTGCTGTGTGCCATTCAGCAGGCACAAAGCCTGAGGTGAGGCTATGACTAAACATGGTACATCGGTGTGGTGCCTGTTCATTCTGTAGTTTGTGTAGAACACAGCCTGGGAAGTTATCTGGTCCCATGGATGCTGTGTTTCTGGCTTTGGAGAGTGTTTTTTACCTGTGCAGCCGTGATGACAGTAACTCTCCAGTCTTCCATTATAGAGATGTGCTCTTTCATGGGTGAGATGGTGGGTAAAGTTAGCACTGATCCTATCTGCCAGGATGTTGGCAATATCAGTTGGGTCTGTATATGTAGTGTCATTGTGCTGTAACTCAGAGCAGATCGGAGTGTTGCCATTCAGATTCTTGACATAGCTATAGAATGCTTTGTGGTTGTCTTTAGAATCAGTGTCGATTTTGTTTTCATAACTAGCTTTGGAGGATTTTATCAGGGATCACAGCTTCTTACTGATGTTGACCATCGAGCTCCTCCACTCATGGGATTTTACCCTCTTTTGCAAGAGTTTCTTCCTTCTGTTGTACAGTTTGTTTATGGCAGAGGAACACCAGATTGGCTTCCTTTTCTTGGAGGATAGCATCTTGGTTCTGTTTGGGATAGCACGATGCATGCAGTCATGTAGGTGCTTATAAAGTGCAATTGTAAAGGATTCAGTAGTCGTAACTGTATTGTCCATCTGCATGGGTGTCCTGCAGTTAATCACTTCTGTCTTAAGAAGCATGAAGTTGGCTTTGGAGACATCTTTTAACATGGTTTCCTTAATAGGGATGTGGGTCGAGAATGTGGACATGTAGGGTAATTAGCTTATGGTCAGATGGGACCAATGAGGCGCTGACTTCAGGTGTGGAACGCCGGTCACACAGGACAAACCAAACCCCATAACCAACACAAACAACCACAAAGTGAGCTAAATGCTACTCATTGCCAGAAGTTTCAGCCTCCAGATGCACACACTCGAGGCACTTCTCATTATGGAGGATATTGATATCTGTGCAGTAACAGAAACCTAGTTCAAGGCTCCAGAGAGCACACCAGCACTACCAAGATTCTACTCATGCCATACCTTCCAGCATCAGGACCTGGATCATAGCACATAGGGTGGGGATATATCCATAGTCATCAAGGATACCTACAACTCTCTCTACATGCTCTGTACAGGATATGTACCCATAGAATGTTGCACAGCAATGTTCTTCACACTCCACAGGGGTGGGGCCACAAAACCCCCTGGGCATTCATGCTCTATGAGCCTGACGAGTCTGATCTGCAAGGCAATGGAGCCAATCATAATGGAAGTCAACAATAAAGACATTGGGAACCTTCACACAGTTGAGCACACCCAGTTTGGCATCATCATATGCAGATCACGCCTCCTGAACTGGGTGGATTTCTTTGAGACCATTACCCAGGCTACAGATGATTGAAATGAGCTCAACTTAGCCTACCTATACCTCACTACAGCCTTTGACACCATTCCCCAGTCAGGTATCATAGATGAACTCACCAACCTGGCCATGAATCCATACATCACAGGATGGATTGCAAACTGGCTCACAGATAGATCCCACACATTAAAAGTTGCTGGCTACATGTCAGAGTCTACACAGGTAATGACTTGTGTCCCCCAGGGTTCAGTCCTCTGGTCCCTCCTGTTTAGTATAGTCTTCTCAAATGTACATGCCAACACAGGAGTGTTGTGGTTGACTAAGTTTGCTGGGAACTGTAAAGTGTTTGCCATAATAGATTCCCCGGATGACAGACATATTCTCCAGAAGGGACTCTATGAGACAGATGTGTGGTGTCAGAATCATGGCCTCAAGCTCACTGTGGAGGAATGCATAGTGATCCTCTTTGTTGAAAACAAAATACACACAAACTACCACATGGGTGTTACCCCCTTAAAAATGACAAGGTGATAAGGGATCTGGGGACACAAGTAGATAGTCATCTTTCCTTTGACAAACATGTTGCCAAAGTGATTGGGAGATCCTATGTGGCCCACCTAATCAACAAAGGGTTTGCATCAGGATCCAAAGAGGTAGTGGTGGCCCTCTACTCTTACATCATCAGACCCATCATTGAGTACAGTGCACCATTTTGGATGCACTCGACTTAGCATATCCAGCAGCTGTAGAGAACACATAGGTTCCTCACCAAGAGGATTACTGGCCTCAAACAGTTGTGTTATGCAACACAACTGGTAAAACTATATCTGTTTTTTGTTACGTACTGCCTACTCAGAGGCATACTCTGCCTAACATACAGAGCCATGTCCAGCACATAACTGTTGAACATGCTCCATCTACAGATATCAACATTGAATCACCCTACACATTCCAGGGATATGAACCTCATTACAACAATGAATACAACATGCTGGTGGGAGTACCATCCCAGACACTTGCCTTACTGTGGAACAGAGTCCCAATGTACATCAGACATTTGCTACTTGTTGAGTCACCTCTTTTGGATTATGCTTGCCTTTGTGTGTTTTTGCTACATCAGACAGAACCCCCCGCTGACACTCTTCAATTGGAACCTTGATGAGTGGATGGGAAACAGACAATGCATGCCAGGCATCACATCAGCAGCCCCACTAGAAAGGGGCTTAGGGTACTAACTATTAGAACTAGGCCTTGGGAGACTACCCAATGGTGTGGTGAAAGTTGCACAACTTGCGTAGGCTGATATATGCCTTTGTGGAGATAGTCTACTACATACCTATGAACCTATGTGACAGGTACATGTCTACAGATAGTAGATGTGTACTTCATTGTACAGTCATGTTGTACAGCAGGCACATGGACCACATACACTGTAATGCTTACAGATACTGGCGTCTGTTATGTACAGTGGGAGAGATGTGCACCTCATGTCTTTCATGCCATTGGGATGTGTGCTGGGTGGGACAGTCCTGGATGGCTCCCTGTCATGGTCACCCTCTTACACACATCTCTGCCCATCCATCTTTGGCTTATTATACTGTGTTCCCCATATATCTATCTATCTATATATATATATATATATATATATATATATATATATATATATATATATATATATATATATATATGTGTACACAGGTAGGTAATAGGCTATCTGCCTGAAGGCATATATTAGTATGGCCAGAATGTGCAGCTATCACCACCCATGGAGTTAGTTCCCTAGGCCTCTGTGAAGTAGAGCTGATGAAGTGATCCATGGTGTGACAGTTCATTTCACATGCACTCATCAAGGCTCCTCTGGAAGAGTGTCAGTGAGGGTCTCGGCTTAATGTCGGTTGGGAGCCTGTTCCAAAGCAAGGGAAGTCTATGAGTTAGTAATGTATCCCTTCAACATGTTCTTTTTAATGTTGTGATGATGATATCCCTAGAGCGTGTGCTACAGTGAGCTTGGGTTTACTCCAGATAGCGCATGTACATCAGTTCTGCATTGGACATGGACCTGTCTGTTGGGCAGAGATCTCCTGAGTAGACAGTATGCAACAGAGTACAGATTGAGTTAAATTCAGTCTTGTTGCATGGGGAAACTGTTTGAGGCCAGTAATCCTCTTGTTGAGGTACTTCAGTGGTCTTTCCAGCTGCTGAAGATGCCTAGTCAGATTCATCGCAAGTGTGTTGTGGTACTCTTTGATGGGTCTGATGACTGATGAGTAGAGGGAACCTCGTTTGACTTACATGCAAAGACCTTGGCAGTTTGTAGGAGCACATTGCATGATTTTCTAACCACTTTGTGAATGTGTTTCTGGAAGTAGAGATGACTATCCACATGTGTCCATAGATCCCTTATTATCACCTCCATATTTAGGGTGTTGGCACCTATGTGGTATTTGTATGACTGTAGCTCGAGGCCATAATTTTGACACCACATCTGTCTGACTGAGACCCTTTTTAAGGATGTCTCTGGTGTCCCAAACTTCAATTATGACAACTTTTTTGCAGTCATCCACAAACTTTTCTAAGCATAGCCCTAGTGTGTTTGTATTTCTGAAAAGTATATACCAGACAGGAGGGGTCCCAGCACTGAGCCATGGGGGACAGCAGCTGTTACCAGCTTGAACAGGAGACCACAATTCTTACTTTGTGGGATCTATCTGTGCCCCAGTTGGCAATCCATCAGATGACATACATATTTATGCACAGGTTGTTGATTTTGTGGATACGACATGTGTCTGGGATGTTGGAAAAGGGCTTTTCAAGGTCTATGTGCGACATGTGTAGCTCATTTCATTGATGTATGTCCTGGGTGACTTCCTTGAAAACAGTCTAGCAGGTTTGGGAACCATGATCTGCCCCTGACCAAACCAAAATGGGTAGGGATGGGAGTTTGTAGGCTCCCAAAAGCTCTGTTTATGAGATCCATCATGATGGACTCCATGGCCTTGCAGATCAGGCTTAGTAGGCTTATAAGAAATAGTTCCCATGGTCTGTTTTGCACCAACACTTGTGGAGTGTGCCAAATGTTGCTGTAACCCATTCAACAGTTTCATATCCTGTACAGTGGGTGAGTCTCAACAGACTATTCAAGTGCAGGGTCTGTTTGTTTTGAGGTTCACATATGACACAGCTAGGGAAACCATGTCATCCCATAGACGCCATGTTTTTAGGTTTGGAAAGAGCTGTTTAACCATTGTATATGTGATTTCTGGGTTTTCACAATCTCCAGGTATGATAATGGGCCCTTTTGTCAGTGAGAGGGGGGTAAATATGTATGAACATGTCTGACAAGATGTTGGCAATGTCAGTCATGTACATGTATTCATTTACAGTTTGCACTGACTCAGAATATATATGAGTTTACATTGATATTTATGACAAAGCGAAAGAAAGCTTCATGATTCTCTATGGACTCTTTGACAACATTTTTGCCAGAACATGGATTGGATAATGTTAGGAGTGCTCATTGTTTATTGATGATACTGATGGGAGATTTATTGATCTTCTTTGAATTTTCACTTTTTTTGAACAACTTAAGTACTTGTAGTACATAGTTTGATTATGACAGGAGTCCAATATATTATATGGGTCTGTTTTCATACAATTGTGTGCACAAGGCAGGATTGGTGAATAGTGACAAGTTTCTGGGGTAAGGACTGCAACTGCCAGATATGTGTGGCCCACTGCTGTACTCAGACATGGCCTAAGTGTGTGAGCATGCCCAGTATGACCTTTCAGTATGTTGCTGACTGAAATTTGCTACATTTGTTAAAGTGTCTGAGCATGCCTAGTATGGACATATCTACTATATATGTGTGAAAAATCAAGTTGGTTTTTACTTCAGGGTTCACCTTTGTGTTGCACATCGACAGGAAGCAGACTGTGCCTGCAGGGCTTCCATGAGTCACTTTGCCTTGACTTATCAACATTTCTACATACAGGGGGGACAGCTATTAGTTGTACATTTCTACCTGGGGGGCACACCTGATTGTTACTGTGGGTGTACATAGGATGAGGGGTTCACCTGACACTTATGCACATTTGCTAGGCCTGCACTGCTATGTCAGGTACTCTATTTCAGTCTGTACTGTTGCCTATCGTACTGGCTTGAGGCATACTACTGTACTACAGATCTTAGCTTCCAATTTCACGTATATTAGTTTGTGACTTCATAGCCTACCCAACCCACATCACACTGCCTAGCCTGCTGTTATCTGTCTGCATAGGCCTGGGGGGAAGTTACTCATATGCCTCTTCAGAGGGCATGATACAGCATTTGTTTGTGTTTGCGTTAGTCTACAATTGTCCTGCTGTGTCTGTGCCAGTGAAATGCTGTCATGGCTTATTGGTTCAGTACTGTGACTATAGTATATAGTATCCTGAGTTTGAGCCCTGTCACTGCTTTTTATTTTCCTGCTGGGCAGACCAGACTGCTTAAGGAACAGTAAAGCAGGTGTGAGTGTGTTTACCTGACTTTGCTCAACTTTGCCCAACCTTGCCTGACTTTGCCCAACATTGCCCAACATTGCTCAACATTGCCCGACATTGCGCTAGTTAGCGAGATGTGCAGCTCCACACAATTGTGCTTAAATATGCTAAATAGTGGTAAAATGTGCTTAACAGTGCTTTATATTGCTTAAAATGGGGCAATCATGCCTCAGGTGGTGCTGCAGGTCTGCCTATGTCGGATGCACATAGTACACTGTCTATACATGTTTGAAAACAGGTAGTGTCAAGTTAGGCATCCCTTTTATTGTATGTGCGAGTCAGAGAGAGGTGTCATTTCCAGGGTTCCTACTGAGTCAGTGTATGTGCTATGAGTTGCCTCTTTGCCAAGGCCAAGGCATACTGGGCACGCCTCCTTCTGCCTACTGGGGCAGGCTCAGGTTGTTCCAAGTCACGCTGTGCCTGTGCAGGCCTTGGCAATGGTGGGGGGCTGTTTGGTCCTGCCCCATGCTGCTTCTGCTGCAGCTGTTTTCACAGGATCATATTGTGTAGCATGGCACATACCATGACAATTTGGGTACATGTATTTGGTGAGTACTGCAAGGCTCCACCAGATGTGTCCAGGCACCAGAACTGTGACTTAAGCATCCCAAACACACGCTCAATAATGTTTCTTGTTTGTACGCGTGCCTCATTATGGAGTTCTTGTTTGGGTGTGTGTGCATTTCTGATGGGTGTCATCAGCCACGGCTCCAGTGTGTATCCAGCATCCCCCACTAGGTGACCATCAGGAATGTCCCCATTGGCAAATCTCTGGTACAGTTGCGTCAGATGCCAGATGTGGGAATCGTGATAGCTTCCAGGGCAGCCAGCACACACATTCGGTATTATGCCCTGGGCATCGCACTCAACCTGGCAGTTGATGGAGGGGAAGCCCTTGCAGTTGATGTAGACCCTACCCCACTCACTGGGTAGTGCTTTGATGTGTATGTGTGTGCAGTCTATTGCACCCACTACCTCAGGGTATTCTGCTATTTGGTGGAAAAGACACATATTGCTGGCCTATGCCTCACGGGAATTGGGGAAATATACATGGTCACCGACATGTGCTGACATGGCATCCAGGAACTGGTGCAGTACCCTGGATGCTGATGCCTGTGAAACCCCCATCATATCACCAGTTGGTCTCTGGAAGGTACCTGTAGCTAGTATTCATAGGCCAACACATACCTTGGTATCCACTGGGATAGGTTCCCCTCTGTTGGTTCTGTGTGTGAGGCGTAGCTGGCACAGCTCAACAATTTGTGCAGGAGGTCTCTGTCCACTCTATAACACTCCACTATCTCCAGCTCATGTAGCCCCTGGTAGGTTACCCTGGGTCTGTACACTCTTCTCCGTCTCCTCACTGTGGGTTGCTCAGCAGCATTCACAACATCACCACCCTCAGCATCTTGCACATCTTGGTTTATGATAACAATAGCAGCCCCTAATATTTTGTCTGACTTAAGCTTTTTAAGTTTTCACTCTTTGTATACTGCAGTGTTGCAGAGTTCTTGGGAAAAAACAGGGTAGACTGCTGTTTGCAGAGTTTAAAGTGCTGGGCTGGGCTGGGCTATTTTACTGCCTGTGTAATTGGCTCATTCCGATATATTTCACCTGGCAGCTCTGCTAGTTCTCCTCGGTTAACTTCCTACTACTTCTTTTCCTTCCTTTTCCCTTTCTGTTTCTGCCCAGGGCAGTGCCGCACAAACACGCACACACGGGCGCACACGGGTGCACATGCTGTGTGCCCGTTTGCAAGAAATTTCAGATATATCCATGGCGCATACCTTTGGTTTCTTGTTTTCAGCTAGGACAACTGTAGACACGCCTCTTGCTATCCTGAGCAACTCAGGGCAAACACAAGCCACTGTACTCCAATAAGCTTACAGTCCTTCAGACATACCCCCTCATAATGTCACCTGTCTTCTACTCTACTACTCCCTACTCCTACACTTACACTCTAAGGACATGGCTCACATGCCAGGGAAAATTGGGATTGACTATCCTTATCCTCATTTGCATAGGATTGCCTACTAATGCCTAGTTACATCTCTCACACTGAGCCCCCCCCCCTTAACAACTACTACTTAGTGGCCATGTTGTTCTCCGCCTGCCATTCACCTGCATGGCAGAACAAGCTTTTTAGTGAAAATGCCCATTTTTGGCTATTTTTCATTTTAGTTAAAGCGCCGCACGTTTGCGCGGTGCTGCGCTACGCTTAAACATCGGCGATCGGGGGAAAAAAACTGGATTTTAAGGATTTACAACATTTGCAAATGCCAATGGCCTTATATTTAGCCATTGGCATGCTTCCTCAAATAGATGCATCTTTTATTTGGAGCTGTCATAGCTCCGTTTAGCTATTTGCAGAACGGTACTCTGTTACCAATGGAGTACATTTCTGCAAATAACACTACTCTTCCACGGACAGGTTAGTGTTTCCTGGATCACAAATTTATCTTATTTGCATAGCTTTCAGCAGCAAATGAGATAATTTGCATACCATGACGCTGTCCGTGCAAGAGTAGCTTTAGAAGCTCTCATGCAAGCCCCTGCCGGCTATTGCTGGATCACTTGGCAGACATATTGGCTGTCTGCCATCTTACACTACTCTTAGATGCCATGAAAGCCTTTGTAAATCTGTCCCTTCATCTTTTTTGTTTCCTTGGATGTAGGGGATAAAGGGAGAGGAGAAGTTTTTCAATGTATGAGACATTTTGTTAGTAGTCTCAGGAGAAAAGGTCTGCTCTAAATTCCTGTACTCTACTCCAGTGCTAGTCATTTGCCAGTAACAATTGTCTGTAGAATGTCTATTTCCCCTTCCAAATCAAGCAAGCACATCCAGCATTAGAGGATGTGCTTCATTCCCAACCCTTAATGGATTCCAGAGGAGCAACAGCAGTGGGTTCAGAGGCAGGTAATGAACTAATGGGATCTGAGATGACCCCAGAGGAAACATCCACTGATGGCTTGGAAAGAGAGAAGACCCAAGGTAGCATTGAAGAAGTCTCTCTAACTACCTTCCTTTTCTTGATGACCACAGGGAGGACATCTGAGCTACCTGCAGCAGACTAAATATTGGGTCATGAAAGGATTTTAAGTAGTTGTTTCTTGCCAAAAAGCTTGATGAAATGAAAATGGTTCCTAATGGTCTTAAAGTTTGAAAGATAAACAAATGGAGCTTGACTGGACATTATGTTCCTCACCTAAACAGAAACAATAGGCTTTGCGGGAGTATCCATAAGGGGCTGGGTCTCCAGTGGCCTATTGATTAACAGCTCAGTATTATTATTTAATGTCCACCCAAGCACTTCCCCTTTTCCTCAGACATAAGCCAAAAACAACAAAACTTTTCACAGAAAAAGGAAAAAGTCTGCAATGGGGTACTTAACTGCCCAATTTCTTAATACAAGCTGACAAATGAACCACTAAAAATGCATTGAGCAGGAAGTTTCACTGGTAGCTTCAATGGCAGGAAAATTCTGAATTTTGGCATCCATACATCTACTTGTATACTGTCTAGCTATCATTCCTCCAACATACAGGCACATGGAAGGTGCCCTGAAGCTTTGGATACTGGCTGGATGCCTGATTCTTATCAGGATGCATCCCTGGCTACTGCAACAGTGATCTAATGATGAATATCTGAAGTTGTTACTTGGAATAGAAAGTATCAGTAGATTACAAAACATGCAAACAACAAATATTACCTATATAATTCTAAAGCTTCACAGTTTTAGAAATTGAAATTTCATCTCAGTGGCATTAGTAAGATACTAGAATATGCTTCCAATTTATATTAGAAGACTTGATTCAGAGAAAATATTTAAGCCTGTTGTAGGTTCCTGGGATGACTCGCATGCCTTTTGCACCAATGTTCTGGAGTCTATGTTCTAAATTGGCCTGCTACATCTTGAACACAGATAATAACTAAACTATAAATAATGAACTAGGTCTTGTATTTTAGCACATACAGCACCTAAGAGAAAGCAGCAGTGGTAGCTATTACACAGCTATAAAAACAGCAATGACCATTGTACTGCCCTCAAAAAAGTGGAGCAAGGCCAAAATCTAACAGCTTTTAAAGCTGCTGATTATCTGTATGGTAGTGCTAAATGGGTTAACCCTTTCAATGCTGTAAAACACTTGGCAGACCTACAATTAATTTTCCTCAGTAAGTCGTAGTACATTAGGACAGCTAAAGCTCTGTGATAAAAAATTAAATTGTGTCTTTAAAATCATAAGTAACGTATATTTTCTCAACATTGGTATCAAGACTCATCTGTGGAACTTTGCTTCACTGCACCCTTGAAGTTAATTTTTTGACATCTGAATTTCAAATACAAGTTGGTTATGATTGCAGAATTGATCAAAATCCTCTAAAGAGTATTCTTCATCTTTACTGCCTGTGTTATGGCTGAAAATGGTCCGTGGACCAGCCCCTCACATGTCAAATGATTAAAAAAGAAAGAGAAGTGTGGGTCATACTAGAAGTGCCCCAATGTATGTATAATAAAACTACCTCTTCACATGTTGAAGAGAGAGAGAGAAGAAAATGGTACAATTAATATTTTTTATAACAAAGAAAAGTGAGGAACTTTTGATCGTGAACTTTTAATATGTCAAATGCTAACAAATGAAAACTCATTTCTGATATCCTGCTAAGGGAAAACCGCAGATAACCAGTTCTATGACAACCTCAAAAAGATCAGTCTTGGACCCTAAAGTTCTTAAATGAGGAGAGACAGAGAATCTCAAAACTGGGAGCTGTCAGAAGTTTGGGAAAATGTGATCACTAAATAATTGGGGGTAGCAATCAACTTGATTACAGAGCTGAGTCTTTAAAAAGTGAGGGCTGTAGGCATCAAGAAAACTGACTTTGAAAAAAATTGAGAGCTGACCCATGAAAGCTCCAACAAACATACAGGAACAAAGTGGGGAAGAGTAATTCTATACAAAAAATGTCTATTACAACTGCAACAGGCTCTTGTGTTAAACAAATGCTTACATCAGAAAGGTTTGGAAATGTTTACACTACTTAAGAAACATAAGGAAACACCAAAGCAGAATGTTTGAAAATGAAACTAATGAAATTAGAAAGTAACAGAAAATGCAGCCAAAAAAAGCAAAATCACATATTTAGAAAAGTAGGAAATTAATGCATGAAAACAAAGAAAGACAAAGTGGTACTAAAGGCTAATAAAATGGATAAATGATAATGAAATGGTGGGATACTAAATTAATAGTTCTGTTCACTACTTACAAGGACAGGGAGAGGAAATTTATTGTTTTCAGTCATAACAACCAGAAATAATGGGGTTGATAGCAGTTTCTTTGCTGAAGGGTAGCTCACGGATGAACTCCAAAAGCTAATGATGGACAAGTCAATAGCCAATGGAATTTTATGGGGAAAAAATTAGTAATATCACAAACTAAATGTTTTTGGCAAACTTTGGGAATGAGTTGGGTTCATGGAAATCCAGAACAGTGGAATCATGGTGTCACTCATCCTGCTATACACAGAAAACAAAGCAGGCGGGGTAGTTCATTTAGATGCTCACACAGAAACACATCAAGATGGATAGCAGCATCATAAAATATAAACAAACTGATTTAGAGCTTGCATACATGTTCACATTTAGTTAACATTTGTTTACCGGGAAAGTCCAACTTGGAACAAAGCCAATTTTCAGTGGAGGCCCAGGTAGAAAGTCTCTAGATGTGTGTCTTTTTAACGTGGAAGGAAACTGGAGCACCCAGAGTAAACCCACACAAACACAGGGAGGACATGCAGATTCTGCACAGAAGGCACCCCAGCCAAGAACTGAACTGAAGAGCCTTTTGCTGTGAGGTGACAACACTACTGCTGCACCACTGCACCATCCATACACATCTCAACAGCTTACTACAAAATGGAAGTTAGCCTCGCACGTGCTCAGTATTTATACACTTGTGCAAGCCCTTGGATATCTTCTTAAAGGTATACACACACACACACACACACACACACACACACACACACACACACACAAACACACACACACTGATCTACATTTTTCCCTCTTAAAAAAATTGTCCTTAATAATAAAAAACATTGCAGTTAGACATACATTAATATAGACATTAGAAAATAAACACAACAGTTATGTCCAAGTCACCGTATATCTGTAACATGGTCTGGAGATACGACTGGATCTAGTTACATAACAATCAGGACTGGGTTTAGCAACAAGGACAGTCTTCAGTGAACAACTCAAATCAGGAACTTTGGGATTCATCACAGGAACAGGAATAGTCTCTGGAACTTCTTCTGGCACTGGAACACTGGACAACTCACTCTGAGATAAAGAGTCTTTCCCACAGGCTATATGCTGTGGTATAGGCTCAGATACTGGTAGCATATGTTTCTGGTTCCATGTAAATTCTGCTCCTTGTGATTCCACAATGAATGATCTGGGTGTTGGGCAAATACTGTTCATGACTACAATCCAATCATAACCTCTGGAGATCTGCATCCTTATCAGTTCTCCCCCTTGCAATGGACTGAGCGGTTTGCTGATCTTATCGTAATAGGATTAAACACTTCTTCAACAGATTGGCTTTTACTGACCTGTTGTTCTTGACACATGGAACCCAAAACTGACTACTGATTGGTAACGTGGTTCTGATTTGTCTCAACAAAAGTCTCTGGGCAGGTGAACCAAGATCTTTATCACATGGAATATTTCTAAGATTTAAAAGATTCAGGAAAACATCACTGTTATCTCATTTTGACTTCTCTAGTAACTGTTTTGCACTCTGAACTGCACATTCTGCCAAACCATTCAACTAAGGATACTCTGGGTTACTCGTGACATGAGTAAAGTCCCACACTTTGGCAAATATTTTGAAATGTTGGCTTGTAAACTGTGTGCCACTGTCAGAAATAACCTTGTGCAGTGATCCATGAACTGAAAAATGATGTTTCATCTTGGTAATGACAGTATTGGATGCTAGATTGGGAAGTAGATCAATCTCAAACCAAATTGAGTAAGAGTCTGCTAACACCAAATAATGTTGACCACTCCACTTGAAAATGTCTGCAGCCACTGACAACCAAGGCAGTTTCAGAAACTGGTTTAGATGAGCAGTTCTCTCTGTTGATGTGACTTAGTACTATTACATGCAGAAGATGATAACACTCTCTCAGTATCTTGTGACATAGAAGACCAGAATACTAGTCCTCTCACCCCTCTTTTGGTTGAGTCTGCTCCTGGGTGACCTGAATGCAAGATAGTAATGTACTCTTGTTGCAAGGACTTTGGGGCAATAACTTTTGGACCTTTCATGAAGATATTTGTCAAACAAAATCTCATCTCTGTATGGACAAAAGGTTGCACTTCTTTTTTTCTCCAATAGTATTTTATTGTCTTACATAAGAGGAATCAGAGAGTACAACAAGCATTTAAAGTCACAGAAAACATTCAGATGTAATACAGGCAAATTTTGAAAGTCATTCATAGAACATTATATACCCCTCAAAGCATACAATAAACAACTATGTACAAATATATACATAGAATGCTACTGCAAACTATAAAGGATAGAGCCAAGTATTTTTAGTAGCCTCCTAAATGGTTGGACCAGCATAGTAGGGCATCTCAGATCTAAAAAAAGACTTATATCAATAAGTTTTGATTAATTACGCATTAAATCAGTCTCCCTGAATGAGGTCAAAAATCAATTTCCAAAATTTCTGGAAATAGATTTGTTTAGTAGGGCCATTTATAAAGAGTTTTTGTGACAATATGTATTTTATTGTTAGTTTCCTGAATCCATTCCAAGATAATTTGGTGCGATGTAGCCAATTTTTAGTTATATAAAATGTACTCAGTAGACAAAGAGTAATAGGTACATGGACTTTCATCTTGGGTAATCTAATATCTGTAATGTGCAATACTGCTAGTTCCCAAGAGAGTGTTGATTTTTGGTACCTCATTTTTTCTAATCTAACTTTGAGAGAGCACCAAAGCTTATATGTGTGGTTGCATGACCACAGGATATGTAGAAGATCTGCTTGAGGAAAGGATCAACATGAACATGCTGAGGATATATTAGGGTTAAACTTATTTAGTGTGCAAGGAGTGAAGTAGGAGTTATTATTAATCATTAACTGTGTATAGATTAATTTCTTGAATGTGGAAAGCTTAATAGAGAATTGTATTACCTTAAGTTTTTGGTCCTCTCTAAGGTTGGGATTATGTTCATTCCAGTAGTTAGAAAATAATAATACATTTTGGGACTTAGAGGCCACAACCAGTTTGTAAGAGTTTGATAACATACTTTTTTCTGGATAAGTTGTTTATGAAATTAATTGTACTTACTCTATCATTCGCAATGTTCAGGTCATCAGCAATAATTGATGTAAGAAGTTCCCTAATTTGGCATAGGATAACAGTGTATTTTTTACCTAGTTTTAGTTCACATCTCATGTCCCGTATTGCTTTCTCTTTGTATTTACGTATATCCCATACAGTGTAATCTTTAATCAGAGGATAGTCTGAGAGATTGATCATTTTGTTATTTAATTTAATATTGGGATTCATGTGGATTGGTTGGATAAGGGGAAGGGCCCTGTCCAGCTCTATAAACTTTATCAAACTCTGAAGGATCCTAACTCTTTGTTTCAGAATAGAGTTTGTAGGAATGTTATTTAAGCTTGAAATCATTAGGAATGGGAGAGCTTTGGGGTTAAAATTGTAGCTACTTACATGGTTATGCCAAATCTTAACCCAGAGAGGGTGCCACGTATCATCCTTTGAGTCAAAACTTGAAACTGAAATAATTCTGTTTGCACAAATAATCTGGTAACATAGTCTAACATCTGGCTGACCTAAGCCTCCTTTTTGTTTCGGATAGCTTAGTTTTTGATAACTGATTCTAATTGCTTTTGGAAACCATATAAAAAAAGGTTGCACTTCTTCAGGTAAACTAGATTGCTTTGACAGACATCTATGCTTAAGAAAGGAGTTGAGCTTCTGTAAAACTGGATCTGTAGCTGTGTCATCTCTAAGCTCATCGAGATGTGTGGAAGAGAAATTGTGCACTTCCATGACTTAAAAATGTTCAATGGTTGTTCTGGACAATCTGGATAATGTATCAGCAAGATAAAGAAGTGTGCCTTTCTTGGAGACAAGATTGAAATTATACTATTGTAATTTCAGCATCATGTGTTGCAATCTGGCTGAACTTGTGTGTGCTGGTTTTCTCAAAATAGTGACTAATGGTTGGTTGTCTGTTTCGATCTGGATAAGTCCACCATAAACATAACCGTGGAACTTGGAATATGCAACACAAATGCCAAAAGCTCTTTCTCTATCTGAGCATACTGCATTTTAGTTGGGGTAAGAGACCGGGATGCATAAGAAACAGGTTGACCATCTCGTAGAATGAGTGCACCAAGACCAAATTTAGAAGCATCACATGAAAGAGGCTTGTGAATATCATAGTATCTGAGAGTTGGTGGACTGGAAATTCTCTGCTTCAGGACATCAAATGCTCTCTGGTGTTGTTCTAACCATGACCAAGATACATCTGAATACGTTAGCTCTCTGAGTAGTGCTGATGTTTGACTCAAATCTTGAATAAACTTATCTAGATAGTTGACCATGCCAAAAAAACATAGCAGGGCTTGAACATTGTTTGGAGCTGGCATCTTGAGAATGGTTGTTTGCTTACAAGGGTCTGGTCGTATGCCTGAAATGGTAAAAAATTACCAAAATAAGTGACTTCTATAGCCTGAATTTGCATTTCTGAGTATTTAGCTTAAGATTCACCTGACATGCCCTTTCCAGAACTTTTCTGAGGTTTCTGTCATGCTCCGCTTCACCATTACCTCCTACTAGTATGTCATCTACTATGATGGCACAGGGATACCCAGAAAAAATTTGCTCCATTGCACGCTGAAAGACTTCACTTGCTGAATTTATCCCAAATGGCACTCTCAAAAATCTGTACCTACCAAATGGAGTACTGAAAGTAGTGAGCAACAAAGATTTCTTGTTAAGCAGAATTTGCCAAAATGAACTCTTTGCATCTAAGACAGAAAAAAACAGTGGCATTTGGCATAATGGCTGCAACTTCTTCAACTATATGCATTGGATGATGAAGTCTTTCCAGTGCCTTGTTCAAATTTCATGGATCAATAGATATACATATTCTTATGTCACACGAGTTTTTCTTATAAGCAACTATCATCAAAGATACCCATTCAGAGTAAATAAACCAACTGGACAAATTACACCTTGTCACACCATTTTGTCTAGCTTGGCTTTGATTCTGTACTGCATGGCTACTGAAACTCTGTGAGCTGGCCTGAGAACTGGGCTGACATCTGGGTCTAACCTCATGAAGTACACAACTGGAAGCTTGCCTAGTTTGTCTTTGAAAAGATCAGCATAGGAAGAAAAATATGAGAAACACTGAAAAGTGCAATAAATGTTTTTAGTCCAAAATCTCATCCAAAGCAAAAGCACTTATGAGATGGAGGTTCATCTGGAAAATAATTTTATTGTACAATAAAATTACTTTCCAGCTGAACCTCCGTCCCATAAGTGCTTTTGTTTTGGATGAGATTTAGGAAGAAAACTGGATTGGGTGAAACTAGAACAGTGGTCTTTTAAGCTAACATGGTGGACTTCCTTATTAAATGAAAGCAGTCCCACTTTCAAAGTGTCTTTGAGCCTAATAATGAGTGAATGTACCTCTTGACCACATAAAATAAGTCATAGCATCTCCAAGCAGAGTAACATGAAAGCATTACTGAGCCTTCAGCTTGAACTTCTTCCCCACCATAGGCAACAAGCTTCACACACTGTCAAATCAAGCCTTTCACCCTGACATAGTCTAGCAAATGTTTCTGCTGACATAACATTGCACTTTGAGCCTGTGTCAACCTTGAGCTCTATGGGTCTTCCATTTATCTGAACAGTACAAAAAACTTCATTGTTTCCCATAAATCTACTGCATTAGCTGTTTTACTATGCACAGACATGCCATCAACATGAAAAGTATGGTCACAACTTTCTAATTGATCATCTTGTTTCTTGAAATGTTCCCTTTTAATAAAAGAATGTGTGCCTTTTGACTTACAAAACCTTTTGAAGTAATGCCATTTATTACATTTCTGGCATTGTTAACCAAAAGCTAAGCACTTTTACTTTTTAGACTCATGACTTCCGCCACAATTATGACAGTTAGCAATGAAATTACGTTGGGACCCATGTTGAGCTTGCTGACTTGCTCTTATGCTTCAGTGAAACTGTGAAAACTCTAGAATCTCCAGGAAAGCTCTGGGGTTTGCCAGTGAGTGCTGCAGGGGCTACAGTTGCTGTCATGTACTTGGGCCTGTTTCTTTTAACCACATGCTGCATGCTATCAATGTGAGCTGTAGAAGTTGCTGGAAACATGCAATTCTCATTAGTAAGCATATTTGTGTGCTTTTCTGTGAGCTCTTATATCTGACAAATTTTAATGGCCTTATTCAAAATTAAGTCCCTCATGAAGCAAAATCTTTCTCACAGCAACATCTTTAATTCCACACACAAGTCTGCATTTTATCAACTCATCCTTTAGATAACCAAATCTGCACATTTTAGCTTTGTTTCTCAAGTCTATGCTGCAAGAGTTTCACCAGGCTTTTGATCACTTGTGTAAAATAAGTGCTTTTCCATTGTAATGTTTGTCTGGGAGTTACACACTTCTCTAAATGTATGTTTTAAGGACTCAGAGTCCTCCCTTGACTCAGCTTGTACAACAGTATGACAGTTTT
This sequence comes from Protopterus annectens, assembly GCF_019279795.1. NCBI lineage: Eukaryota > Metazoa > Chordata > Ceratodontiformes > Protopteridae > Protopterus > Protopterus annectens. Next base: position 1,674,855,352 of record NC_056732.1, on the reverse strand, counting down.
CCCCCCTCTCCTGCAAAGATAGCCTGTGCATACACAGATGAACATTCCCTTTCTATAGCTCCTGATCCAGCTAAATTAAGCAGAATAAATGCCTTTGTATGGTCATCTTTATCAGAAAATGCAGCCTGCATGAAAATGTTGTACCCTTGCTCAAACACTCTCCAGTTCTCTGCAATCGAACACTAATAGACCTGGTTTTTGAAATCCATCTGCCAGGCCAACAAAGTATGTACAAACACACAATATGGTTCTTGTAATTATATACAAACTTACTCTTAGCAGTTTGCAGTAACATTCAAATGCACAACAAACTCTTTGAAACACTGTACTTTGCGAAATATGCTCTAAAATGGCTGTATTTTGTGAAATAAAGAAAAGTTGTGTAAAATATTACCATAACCATAGATGTCTTTCTCTTCCATGTTGTAGCATTCTGCATATGAGTTTACCCTTCAATCTCGCATTCATACGGCCAGTATTCAAAAGCTTTCAGTCCCTCTGTGGTACGTGAGATGTCTGACATAGGCGAGATTTTGAGGGCCGTAAAGGTGATGTTGGCATGCACTAGCCCTCAGAACAAAAGCCCCAGTCAGACCCAGTCCTATAAGGGCAATGCCATATCATTGCCATCAAGGAAGGGAAGTCATTAGCTGACAGGAGGGGAAGGACAGAGGGAAGGAATAGTGCAACATGAAGAGAAGGACATATATGGTTATGCTAAGATTTTATACAACTTTTCTATGTCCTTCTATTCCCATGTTGCATTATTCTGCATATGGGTGAGTGCCAAAGCTCACTGAGATTGGGGTGGTGGTCTAGAGGCAGACTCCAGGAATCCATGAAGGATATCCCTGGTGAACCCTGCCCTGGATCTGGAGATGATGTCAAGTTTGTAGTGTTTGGTGAAGGTGTGGATTGAAGACCAAGTAGCAGCTTCTAGGATACTAGAGGTATCCAGGCCCTTGAAGAAGGCCCCTGAAGAGGCCATTGCTCTTGTGGAATGAGCCTTAATTGTACCCTGCAGAGACTTACCATGGAATTGGTAACAGAAAGTGATGGCCTTTGAGATCCAATTAGAAATAATCTGTTTGGTCACTGCCTTCCCCAGGGCTCTGGGGTGAAAGGATACAAAAATTTGGTCAGCCTGTTTAATAGGTTTGGTGTTGTGCAGGTAGAATCTGATTTGCCTGGGTACATCCAGGAAATGCAGCACTCTCTCACTGTCTCCTTGTGGGTTTGGGAAAAAGACAGGTCGGTGTATGGCCTGATTGAGGGACTGATCATTAACTAACTTGGGCATGAAGGATGGGTTAGTCCTGAGGGTGACTCTGTCCTTGTGAAAAACAAGCAATTGATGAATAGGAATAAGGGCTTGGAGTTCAGACACTCTTCTGTTTGAAGTTAGGGCCACTAACATAACAGTTTTCCAGGTTAAATGCTTTAATGAAGCTTTATCAGCTGGCTCAAAGGGTGGCAGTGTAAGCTTCTTGAGCACGTAGTTAAGGTCCCAAGGTGGAGGAGAAGGTTTCCTGGGATCCTAAGGTGAAGTACTCCCTTAAGGAAGAGTTTGGAAGGAAGTCTGGATGCTAACGGGGGATCCAGAGGCAGGCATGTGTAAATAGCAGACAGATGGGCTTGATGGAAGAATAAACCAATCCAGTCTGTAGTGGCTTACACAAATAGGACAGCACTATAGGAGGTTTGCTGAGAAGCAGGTCCAGCTGTCTTTTATGATACCACATAGTGAATCGTTTCCACTTTGAGAGATATGATTTTCCTGTATTTGGTTTCCTGGCCTCCTGCAGGACACTGAGCACATCCTCATTATAAAGGTGTCTGAATGGGATTAGAGTCCCATCAGCCACAGGGTTAGGTGTAGAAGCTGCCACTGTGGATGGATTAGTGAGCCCCTTGTTCTGTGTGAGAAGATCCACTCTGGGGGGTAACTTGTGATGATTACCCTTGGACAAGTATAGGAGTAAGGGGAACCCATGCAGTCTGGGCCAGTAGGGAGTCACCAGCAAAATGTTTGGGTTGTCCTGCTGAATTTTTAGCAGGACCTTTTGAATGAATGGGAAGGGGGGAATGCATATAGATATTTCCCCTTCCAGGAAATTGAGAAGGCATCTGTTGCCAGTGTCTGTGGTTCTGGTGTCCTGGTGCAAAAAACAGGAAGTTGCCTGTTGATGGTGGAGGCAAACAGGTCTATTTGAGGAATACCCCATTTGTGGACCAGGTCCAGGAAGACATCTCTGTGAAGCATCCATTAATGGTTGCTTATGCTGGTTCTGCTCAAATAATCTGCCTGTGTGTTGTGAAGAGAAGGAATGTAGGTCACCTGCAGGGTGATTCCCTGTGAGGTGGCCAGTTCCCAAACCAAAACTGCTAGTCTGCAGAACAGGTAGGACTTGGTCCCCCCTGCTTGTTGATATACAACAGTACAGTAGTGTAATCTGTGTATATCAGAAGCAGCCCCTTTTGTAAGAAAGGGAGAAATGCCTGGAGGGCTAGAATTACCCTCATCTCTCTGGCATTGATGTGTTCTGATTTGAGGTGCTGTGGCCAAGGGTGGCTCCCCACCTTAGGTCTGAAGCATCTGTGTGCATGACCTGAGTGGGTTGACATGGTTAGAGAGGAAGGCCTGGGTTGTGATTTACCTGAGACAACCACCATAGTATTTATTTTTTCAGGCAGGGAAGAAAGGGCAAAATGTGCTCCAGAGGCTGGTTGTGTTGCTTCCAGATTGACCAAAGGTACCACTGTCCCTAAAGGAAGCAAGAGTATGGTGACTGCCATGTAGCCCAGAAGTTTGAGGTACTGCCTTGCAGTCAACTCTGTAGAGTGATGGACCAGGAGAAGGTGTTCTGTCAAGGAACTCATTTTTGGTGGGGGGTAGGTATACTTCCATGAGATCTGATAGGTATACTTCCATGAGATCTGAGTGGATCCTGAACCCAAGGAATACAATGTGTTGTGTTGGTTGAGGATGGGATTTTGATAGGTTTATCTGAAATCCCAGTGATTGAGGGAGGATCACCATGAACTGGATGCGCCCTTGGAGCGTTTCTTGGTTGGTAGCCTGGATCAGCATGCAGTCCAGGTAGGAGAATATCTGTATTCTCTTTGTCCTGCAGTAAGCCACCACAGGTGCCAAGCATTTGGGGAAGACTCTGGGTGCAGTGGAGAGTCCAAAGGGCAAGGCAGAGAATTGCAAGTGAGAGGAACCCACCAAGAATCTCAAGTATTTCCTGTGGGAGGGCTTGACTGGGATGTGGAGGTAAGCTTCCTTTATATCTAAAGTAGCCAGGAATCCTTGTAGAAAAATGAGAGGGAAAAAGGCTGGCAGAGATAGCATTTTGAAGGTAGGGTACTTTAGGAAAAGATTGAGATAGGATAGGTCTAGAATGGGTCTCCAAGGACTGTCCTTCCTGGGGACCAGCAAGAGCCTTGAGTAGAATCCTCTTCCTTTTGCAGTAGAGGGTACTGTCTCTATCGTACCCTGATCTAACAGAGTCTGGACTACCGGTTACAAGAGGTGCAGTTGTTGAGCAGGTGGTCGAGGTATGCTTCGTCCTATGGGAGGGGAGATCCAGGACATAAAGTAACTGTTTTGAAGTATGGACAGCAACCACTTGTCTGAGGTGAGATGGGTCCAAACAGGGAGACAGTGAGAGAGGCAAGCAGACAGTCGTAGAGAAGGAGGGGGAGGAGGAGGCAGGGATGGCAGGTAGTCAGATGCTACCTGCCCTGTCCTGAAAGGGAGTCCTCTGGCTAGAGGGAGGGGATGCTCTAGCTGGAGGGGGTTGTCTCCTTGTGGGCTTACGAGGCCTTGAAGGAGGAACATGGTGGGGGTGCTTTCTAATAAACTGGGTTTTGGCTGGATAGTTTCTGTGAAACTTAGGGATAGCTGAAAGCAGTAAATGTTTCAGATCCTGCATTTCTTTTCCCTTTTGTTGCAGGGATTTAAAAAGATCTGCCACCTTAGAACCAAGAAGTGCAGCATTATCCAAAGGAGCATCATTGAGCTTTGCCCTGAAATCATCTGGCAGAGGTTGTAGGAGAAGCCAAGAGTATCTGCGTTTGGCAGATGCTGATGCTGATGCTGACCTGGCAAAGGGTTCATCAGCATCGTAGCTACACTTGCTAGAGTGTTTGGTGACCTGGGAGGAGAGAGCCAGGGGACACGACAGTGATGTTTTGGCAGGGGAGTCTGGAATATCTACCAGGTGTTTGGTGGCAGATTCTAAGAGGGACAAGGTACACTTGGCCATGTGGGTCTGGTAGTTTGCAGCTCTGAAGGCCAAGGTAGCCAAGGTATATATCTTTTTCCCCAACTTTTCCTTTGTCTTGCTGTCTTTGTCAGCTGGGAGAATGGTGGTAGTAGGTAGGAGTTTGGAAGCTTAGTCCATAGAGACTGATATAGTGGCAGGATCAGTGGGCACTTAAGCAGAAACTTACCAGTGTCAGGCACCTTATAAAGCCTGTCTGCTCTGAGTGAGGCAGGAGGTTGGGAGTCAGGGTTCAGAGATGCATAAAAAAAGGCATCTAAAAAGGCAGGCAGAATAGGAGGAACAGCAGGTAGGTTGGGAGTTTCTATTTGAATGAGGTTGTAGTACCTCTTCTGTACCTCAGTCATTTCTGAGGATTCCCACTTAAAGTGATCCTTCATCCTGCTTATTGTCTCACTAAAGTTCAAGTCTTCAGCTGGGGAGTCAGGGTCCACTGACTCTTCCTCTGGGGATCTGTATCCCAAGGGGAAGGATAGTTATGAGTTGTAAGAAAGAGATTCCTCAGAGGAATCTGAAAGACCTTCCTCTTCCCTAGTCACTGTCAGTAGGCTGAGGCCTAGGGCTCAAGAGAGGAGGAGAGGTGGAAATAGTAACAGCAGTGGTAGGGCTCAGTGCCATAAAGGCACTGAAAAGGCTTTGACTGAAAGCCTGCCAGTCATGCATGCTTTCTGTAGAGGGAGAAATGTGTTTTCTCTTCTTTTAAGAGGGCCTGTGGATGCCTGTCTAGAAACCGGAGATTGCAAGGGCTTGGACAGCTCAGACTGTTCCTCAGAAAATGCAGGTTACCTCCAACGTGCTCCCACCTAAGGATAGTGTGGCATCCTGACAGGTATCTGTGACCTCCGGAGTGGTGGATCTGGGTCCAGATCCAGGAACCAGGCCTATGTTGGCCACAGGTTGGGGATCGGCAGGAACAGGCTCAGCAGTACATGAAGGCCATAAGGTCCTGGCCTTATTTTTTGGCAGTTCTGTGGAGACATCTGAGGAGCCCTCCATCTGTAACAGAAGATGCTTCAGATGTTGGTTTTCAAGATAAAGATTAAGTGCATGCAAGCAACTATGCAATGTTTTAGGCATGAATGCCTGGCAAATCGGGCAGGCCTTATGGTCGTGTGACCATCCCAAACAGAAAAGGCACTTATCGTGGGTGTCCTTATGAGGGATTTGGTGGCTGCACTGACACTTACACTTTCTGGGTGACATGAACAAACAATACTAAATTTTAGAAGGACTGAAAAGGTCCCCAAAAGGTACTTATCTGATAAACGAATCCAACGTCAGCAGTAGCAGAAACACCTGGCGTACAACTGGCAGCTGAAAAATTCTGAGGACTGGTGCATGCCAATGTCACCTTTATGGCCCTCAAAATCTTGGCTACATCAGATGTCTCATGCACCACAGAGGGACTGAAAGCTTTTGGATACTGTCCGTACGTATGCGAGACTGAAGGGTAAACCCCTATGCAGAATACTGCAATATGGGAATAGAAGGATATCTGTACTGTGATACTGCACAAGCATGCAAACACTTCATACACTTCTTACAACTTGGACAGCCTTATTTATTTTTATTATTATTTATTTATTTTCATTTGTATACCAGGAAAATCCGACTGGACGCAGGCCCTTTTTCAGCGGAGGCCCAGGGAGAAAAGCTCCACAACAAAGATACATTAAGTACATAGTTACTCGTAAAAAATGAATAAAAATTTATAGAAAATGCAAATAAACAATGCCAGCATAACTACAAACTAAAATATAATTTTAGTACGAAAAATACATGCTGTGCGAAAATGTGGTTGTTTCCTTTTATTTTATTCATTTTATGCAATTCAGACTTTATTTCAAACATTTTCCGTAGTAATTCTATCAATATTGGATTAATTTTAATATTATTTAGAGCATTCTGTATACTTAATTTTATATTTCGTGAATGAGAACTTATTTGAGCAAGTTTTAACATCTGAAATTTGTTTCTGACCTGTTTTGCAAATTATGTGTGCAGCAAGGGTGATTTGCTCCTCTATATTCCTCTATAAGTAGCTAGATGCCTCTCAAATTCAAATCGTAGAAACTGGAATTCTTTCAGATCATTAGTCATTTTAACCATGCCTCTTCTGACACCATGTCACTCATCCCTCTATACACAGAAAACAAAGCAGGCGAGGTAGTTCATTTAGATGCTTTATTACACAGAAACACATCAGGATGGATAGCAGCATCATAAAATATAAATTAACTGATTAACAGACAGACCTTACATACATACATGTTCACATCTCAACAGCATACTACAAAATGGCAGTCAGACCTGCATGTACTCAGTATTTATAAACTTGTGTTAAGTCCTTGGATAGTTTCTTAAAGGTACATACACACACACACTGATCTATGGTAAATGGAAAATTACTGGTATGCTAATTTGGCTTCAGTGGTAAAAAATATTACAGAATCATTGTTGAAACAAATACTATTGGAATATACAAAAGCTAGTGAATAATGTATCCAAAACAGCATGAATTCACAATAGGAAAATCATGCCAGAAAATTCCAAAAGAGTTATTTGACTAAATAATCAGGACATTGTGTTACAAAACCAGCTGACAACACAGCACTGTCCTTATTTGGACTCTGCAGTCCTTGTCTAATGACATCAATATGAGTCTTGTATTAGTCTTGCACATGACAGATTGGATTTCTATTCTGACAAGACACTGTAGAGCATTGTATGTTTGAACTCTGAGACACATTCACCACATATAAACCCACAGAGTGATTAGCATTTGAAAATGATTGCATAAATAGATGTCCTCAGTTCCTTTTTGTAGATATTTTAAGCTCTCACCCATCAGCCATCAAGCCTCTCTAGACAGTTTCCTACAGACCCAGTTTTATTTCCTGCCATGCAATGTGTAACCCATTTGTTCTCCAGCTATACCAACAGCCCTACAGTCCATCTGTTACCTGTCTAGGCCAATGGCTAACCAGCCCATTTGTTCCTCACTGGAGATGAGAGTCTGCAGCTGACCAGGCGTCGTTCACATGAAGGGGCTACCACTCTCCATGTAACCCACCCTGCTGCAGCCCTACTATAGGATAGCCTCTTATGCATGTAACCGCATAACCCCAGAAATGCCTACCCTGGCTTGTGTGTGGTATGCATCACCCGCTCAACAGCTGCTATGTATAGAACCTCCACTATCTAGTTTGGGAAAGTGATTCAACAGGTCCAGCATGTCCCTTCCCCTAGGATGGATAATCCAGTGATGGCTTCTCACTCTCCTGCCTCATTCATTTCAGCATCCAAGTTACCTGAACCTGAGTTATCTTGGTCATATGTTCATAGGTGGGTACAACCCAGTCAGGCTACAGACCACTGCAAGTCTAGCCAATAGCCCATATTCAGAAATTTCCTCCAGCCTCAAGAAAGTCAACACAAGCTAGACCAGGGGATAATCTGAATCTACTCATCCAGTTATCTAGGTTTATACTGAATGTGGCAAGATTCTGCTTGACATGTAGTAGGTTTGTTGCAGACGTAACACATATATTGGGATATAAATCTATCACCACAACATGTCCTACTTATACACTGATGAAGGCTTAGCTCTTTTAATTGGGTATTTGGGGAACCATTTCATATTCTTCATAATACTGTTGCAGTACTACTCACATATGAGATATAGTGTATAGTGCCACGATACAAAAGCCTGGGTGCCTTCCTCTCATGCTATACACCTTCTTCATGACCTAGGCATTTTGGTACATAATGAACATATAGGGAAGAAGTTCACTAGAACCTTCTTGCTTCCAGCCCAAGAAGAGAGACTACATCTACCAATTTAGTCTGTCGGTTGTATGGCCAGTATCAATTTCATTATCAGTGGACAAATAAGTATCTACATTGGGGATCCTATTGTTTTACTGAGATTTTGACCAAAATACTGACTTTTCACAGCAGATAAGACAGGTAAATTGAAAACAGTAGGCAGATACCATACAGAGACCGACATTTACTTATTATTTATTTGTCATTTGTTAACCCAGTTAGTCCAGCTGAGCTAAAGAAGCCCAATTTCAGTGAAGACCTGAGAAGACAAACTCCAAATATGCCAAAAATTACCTAAACTCAAAGCTGTACAAATTAAGTTTAGCAATTACATAAATTCAGAAATTTTCAGATAAAAATTAACAATTGTATAAAAAGTTACTACAAGATACATTGTTAGATTATAAAGAACTGAATACAGCCTTAAGTAAGTTACAGAAGTTGAAATACATATGTAAGTCTAGCGCAAAAGCATTACCTTGCATTATAGACAACAAGCATAATAGGCATCATGGCACAAAAGAGGTTGGTATTTACATTAAATCCAAGTACGATAAAGTACTGATAGAATAAACTCTAGTAGGACCAATGAGAAGCTATCTATAAAGCTCAGAGATATAAGTTTTGGAGTATATGAGGTAGAGGTGGGGTGATTACGTTGGATCCTAGCAAGGGCAGGAGCTAGTGTTTGCAAGGAAGGTTTTCAATTCTTGTTTGAAGGTGTTAGTGTGTTTGCTGTGATGAATTTTTGAGGGGAGTCTGTTCCAGGCTTGGGCAACTGTGCTTTTGTAAAGTAGTTTGTCTATGTTTTTATTAAGTTTCTAAATATCAAGAAGGAGTTGATCGGAGCTATGAAGACTACAAGTAGGAGTATAGAGGGACACTAGAGAGGAGAGAGTAGGCTGATGGTTTATTGATTAAGGAGTGAGTGAAATGAAGTTGGGATAGTAGTAGTAGTTGGGGGAATTCAAGCCATTGGAGTTGTTTTAGAGGAAGGCAGTGATGAGAACTGCATGGTTGGTTGCTGGCAAATCTAGCTATTATGTTGTATGTTTGTTCAGGTTTGGTGATTAAAGTAGATTGTAGATGTGTAAGAATTGGAGAGGCGTACCGAAGGCATGGAAGAAGGAATGCTTGTACTAGTGAAGGTTTGGATTTAGAAGACATGAATTTTTTGTTTCTATAAAGTAGTCCCATTTTGTGATGTGTCTTTGTAATACACTGTTGAAAGTGGAGGCCAAAATGTAATTGGTTGTTGATTATGACACCCAGGAGCTTAGTGTGTGATCCAGCTTGATAACAGTGTTATCAACAAATGAGATGGTAAAGGTGGTTTTATGGTGAGAAAGAGATTTAGGAAGGAAGAGAAGGAGTTTTGTTTTTACAGTTTAGAATGAGTTGTTACCGATAAGTCATTTTTTGATGTTGAGAAATGAGTTTTGACTAACAGAATGAAGGTGACTGATGTTATCAGAGAAGGAGCTAAGAGTATAGTTGTTAGAATACTGTATCAGGGATGAGGAGCTGCAGGATCTGTGGAGGTTGTTAGTAAAGATGTTGAAAAGAAGAGTCCTGAGAATATAGCCTTGGGGACGCCTGTCTGGACAGGTAAGAAATGGATGCAGGAGGTTTGCCATCTGACTGACTGTAACCTATTGGTTAGGTAGCTGGTGAGCCAGAGAATAGTAGAGGAGGAGAGATTGAGATAAAATAATTTGGTTAGCAGCTTAGAGTGTGATACAGTATCAAACACTTTTGAGAGGTCTACGAAAAGGCAAGAAACCAGTTGTTCTTTGTCTCTGGCCTCTGCAACAGTGTGAGTAAAAGATAGAAAGGCTGTGATAGTACTGTGATTTGGCCTAAAGCCATATTGAATGGGGGTCAGAAGGTTTCCTGGATTAGATATTTGAGAAGCTGCATGTGTATGCATTTTTCTAGTATCTTTGAGAGTAGGGAAAGAATGGCTATGGATCTGAAGTTAGACGGTTCAGTGGCATTTCCTTCTTTGTGTAGACGCAATGTGTAGAAAGATTTCCAGATGTCAGGGACAGTAGTTTCTTGGACTGATCTGTTTACAAGTATTGAGATGGGGTAGGTTATGGAGTCAGCTGCAAGTTTAAGGAAGAGGGAGGTAGGTTATCAGTAGAGGGGGAGCATGTTTTTAGTTTAAGTAGATGAGAGTTTATAAAAGCAGTGGGTACTGGTTTAAGAGAGAAGGGGTGGTATTGTTGGTAATGGAAGAGATGGGGTGAGGATTGTTATTTTGGTCAGTACGGGTTAGTTTGCAGATAGATTCAATAAAGTAAGAGTTAAATAATGTGGCATTTTCTTGAGAAGTGTTACTTGGATAGGGTTTAGGGGTAGCAGGAATCCCAGGGTGCAGGATTTTATTAATGGTGTGCCAGAATTTTTTGGGTTAGAGTGGTGGCTGGACTGGGCCTCACAGTAGAATTTATACTTATCTTTGTTGATTTGCTTTTTGGTGAGGTTTCTAAGTTCTTTATATTTTTGGAGTAACATGGTGGATTTAGTTTTTAGCCATTGTTTCCATACGCTATCTCTTTTTTGCATAAGGGAGTGAGTGTCTTTTGTAAGCCAGGGGGCATGGTTAGCTTTTACCCTAATTTTTCTTGGTGGTGCAAGGGAGTTAAGTATGCCAAAGAAAGTATGGTTGAAATCCAGTACTGTGTCATTGAGGGGAGGATGTTGGAAGTAGGACCAAACTGATGAAAGTCAATTTTTAAAGGTTTATGCATCAAAGATGGAAAGTTTGTGGCAATCTCTGTAAAGGTGGGTCCTTGGAATTTGAAGAGAGTGTCTTTGCACATAAATAGGGAGGTGGTTACTCAGGGAATCAGGTAGAGTGCCATGGTTATGGTAAAGGTTTGGATTGGAAGTAAGAATTCAATCAATGATGGAGCTATTCTTGTTGATTTTGTTTAAATGAGTGGGTGTAGTAATTAGTTGCTGGAAGCCATGGAGGTTGATTAGAAAGTTGGTTGATAGTTTAGTCCAATCAATGTTGACATCACCAAGGACAATTGTGCTGCAGGGTATATAGAGTGAGATCCATGACAGGACAGATTCTAAGATGGGAATGTTAGGTGGAATATAGATGGCTGCTATAGCAAATTTCTTTTGAGGGGTTAAGTGGCAATTAAGAATAAGTAGCTCACCTGGGTGAAAGTCTGGGACAGGTACAGGTAGAGGGGATAAGTTGAGTTGTTCAGAGTACAGGATTGCGATCCATCTCCCTTTTTTAGATATTCTGTTTTTACAGTAGTTGTTATAGCTGGGAGGTAAGATTTTGTTTTTGGAAATGTGTAGTTTCAGCCATGTTTCAGATAGGGTTAAGATATGTGGAGAGTAGTGGGATATCCAAGAGTGCAGATCAGTGATTTTATTAAGTAGACTCTGTATATTTATTGAATAGATGGAGAGGCATTTGGTAGTGGGGGGAGGGTGGTGATAGGTAGGTGAAGGAAAGGAAGGGTGAGGAGAAGTAGGAGGGCCAGGATTGGGATGGATGTCCCCATCTGGCAAAACAGTTTTTGTTAATCAAGTTAGTTTAGTATGGTAGAAGTAGTAAGTAAAGGATTTGTACTTGAGTTTAAGGGAGGAAGGGGTGAGAGTAGATATTCTGATTTTGTGCAGTTCTATGTATGATATTTTATATAATGAGAAGGAGATTCAGAAGGGTAGGGGAGGGTCTTTATGGCCTGTTGGATATATGAGTGTAGGAGATGGCTGTGGGTAAATTAGGTTAATGTGATAGAAGGTTAAGAATGTAAGGTAGAAGAGAAGGGGGTTGTAAGGTAGTGTTGGAGCATGATGCGAGAAAATGATATTGTGACAGTGGAGTAGCTGTAGTAAGGTGTGTGTAGTTATGTGAATGAGTGGTTGTGTTTGGGAAGTTTTCAGTTAGAAAATATGAAGAAAGGAGAGAGGAGGAAGGAAAGTGAAGGAGATAAATATTAGGCCGGGATAAGCTTGCTAAATTTATCTTTTTGCCTAGGTCCTAATCATGGTAGGAGCAGTCTATCTGTAAACCCTTCATCCCTAAAACCATTAGCAGCCATTTAGCCTCTCGTTTAAGATTAGAAAATCAGAAACTTGGGGAACTTGTATTAAGAAGGATAGCCTCTGAATCATCCCTGTAAAATGTCAGTTAACAGCCACATGAGAAACTTAAGAAGTCTAAGCCTTCAGAAGACTTGGTTGTCCAATCAGACCCAGATGTCTCTGTTGTGGTAACTAATGTTCCCTAAAAAAGATACCCGAGTACACACCGGAGCAATATATCTAGCAATAAACATACTTTATATAACATACATCCCCCAGCTAATCCAATAAACAGACAAGTGGACCCAATAGGGGTTGGGGGTAGGAAAAAGCTGGGGGTGATAGCAGTTGCATATCTGTGGACATGTACATTTAATGCCCTGCTGCAACTGTACTATGTCAAGAATGCAATGGGGATCATATATAGGTTGAATGCACTAGCAAGCTGGGGGCAGATGGCTCTAAGATAGATCTGGTGTGCAAAGCTGAATGTCCATGGTAGCGAGCATAGCCTGCTTTCGGGATCCTGGAGCCTGTAGGAGCAGCGGGGACATGTCTGGCTGATATTCTGGAATATCTTGGTACCATGCTATGCTTGAGTAGTTGATGCTGGCCCTCTTCCATTTTGAAAGGTGGCTGTAGCTCTTTGTGAGTGTGGCCCTATGACTGGCACACCATGCCCTGGAAAGATGGTCAGAATCTTTGTTAATGCGCAATCCATAAAGTAATTGTTTAGTTGGGAATTGATGTTCCTGTTGCTCTTCCTTGAACTTGTTAATTTTATTGAGTCGAACTTGCTGTTGTGGCCTGTTCTTTGTCTTAGTATGGGCATATGTGTATGTCAATTTTGTGCAGCAGCAGCTTCCCCTTTATTTTGAGGTGAAATTGAGAAGTAGGCAGGTGAAGAGCTTATTTTTAGGCACCCTGGATATCACTTTTGGCATTAAGAAGGAGAATTTCTTATGAAGAAAAACTGTTCTTTTGGAAGGAATGGAGGTAGGTATAAAGGGGCCTCCTGGTCGAAAGAAAGGGAAGAGTTTTTTTTGCCCACAGGAAAGTTGAAAACAGGAAAGAAAACTGAATTCCTGAGGTTTTCTGCTGTTTTCCAAATTCTTTTTGGTATCTTGGGAAGAGACGATTCTCAAAGAGGTGAAGTTAACTGGTCATGCAGAAGGAGGTTTCTCCATGAGGCACCAGTGGTATTTTATTGTCTGAAATTGTCTTAGCAAAGGATTTTTTATTCAGTTAGAGAAAGTATGTATCTGTGGGATGAATATTTTTATGATGTATTTTTTTATGCTTCCATAGGAGCATTCTTATTTTCATTGAAGTATCTGTTTCTGAGGTCTTAGATATGCTGCCTGACCCTATATCTAATCTCTGGGATTTGGCAGATATGGTTTGATCTGATGGAGTTATTGCACAGGTGGTATGTCTGCGTGCTTTAATAAGGTCAAGAGAACCTCCTTGGAGAGAGAATGTATAGGGGGGAAATAATCATGAGACCTCCAGCTGTTGGCTGGTATAGAAGCAGTAGTGGAAACCGTGCTGTGGTGTAAGGCCAATGGAGTAGAGGCCATTACCCTTTCGGCCTTGTGACTTGGTGCAAGCAGATGAGAGCTGTAATGGATACCAGTGATACGGCTATGCCTGGAGCTGTTCTGATTCAGTGGGAATGAGAGAGCTTTGATCTTCAGAGACACCTATATCATGAATGGTAGAACAACACTTGCATATGGATTTAGAGAAGGGTGGAAAAGAGAGAGATGTATGGCCTCCAGTGTGGATGGAAGGTTGATTTATGATGTTTTCTTGCAACATTGAGTAAAGTTACAAAGAGAGGAATGGTTGGCCGAGAGCTGCATGGAGAGATTTGTGCAAAAATGCTTGGATGCAACATCCAAAGCTGTGCCTGTCAGGATGTTTCTATGATTGGAAGTCATTGTTACATTGTCCTAGCTTTATCCATAGTTGTGATTGCAGCTGCAAAAACAAACTCAGGACTTTTCCCAAGAAGTCTTTGTTAGTCTGCACCTGTAAAGTTGTACATCCTTATTAGCAGATGACCTTTTCAAGAGCATAACAGTGGTGTTTTTGATGTATGTTAGCAAAGTCCTTGTTCTTTTTTGATTGGTCCGACATCGTACCTCCCTGGGTTGATTGCATCTCTTGGGACATCTGTGTAGATGCTTGCGTGCCTCTCATTGCCCTTGAGGTTGCCTACCTGTCCATGTACCCCATCCCTTGTTTGAGGTTTCTTGAAAAATGGTGTTATGTTGTTTGAGGTTGGTGGAACCACCCAAATTCCTGTTAAACAGCTTGGGCCTACAAACCATATTGTGAGCCCACTGTTTGGAGTGGGATAATTGCTTCAAGTTTTGGCTGTGTTGAGACCATAGTTTTGCTGTGGGTGGAGGTGTAGTTTTTCTCATGTGTTGCACATGGATGGGAAGTCAATTAACCCAGGGTCTGCAATCATGTGAACCCAGGAGACCAGCAGGATTTTCCTTGCAGGTTTGTGGGCCTGCTTCTCTAGGCTTTTTGAGTAATGTGGTTTTTGTTCCTGTCTAGTTTCTGTCTAGATGTAGCCATTTGTGATTTCTTTTTGGCTTTGGCAGTTAGAAAATGTTTTGTTGGCCTTAGTAAAGTCTTGATTTTTGTAAGAAGTATGTGTATCCCAAAGTTTGTAGTAAGTAGTGTTTACTATTCAAGTAAGGCAGTCATGCCCATGTTTTGTATCAGGCATTATAAGGAAGTAATCCAGGGCCAGTAGATATGCCCCTCCTAGGAATACTCTGGGTGTCTACTGATGCCAGAAATGGCAATGCTGACTCTTGATGCAGTATCTGAGCTGCAGCAAATGCTGAGAATTGATAATGCTCTGACCATACAACTGATCACAGGTATCACTTTGGACTTGCTCTGATTGGGACATGAAGCCCCTGGTTGAGCAAGGAAAAGTGTTTAGAGAGCCTTGCCAGCATGATAAGGGATTGCTAGCAAATTTTCATTTTGACATTTGGTACTTGAGAAATAGGTCTTACTTGCTTTATAGGAGGAAGGATAGTTGTCCATTGCTTTTCTTTTCTTTTTGAAAGAACAGTCTTGAATAACTTGTTCCTTTTTTTGAAAGCTTTCAAACCTTTTTGTTTGCTGGTATTTACCTCCTTGTTGAAACTTGTTCGAATGCCTTTTTGTCTTTTTGATCCATTTTTCTGTTACCTTACTGTGCCAATTTTTGAAAAGGTGGATGTGTTAATTATGGTCTAAATTGTCTTTGAATCGCCTTGTAATTTGTTAAAAATTGCCAATGTTTTGAATTGTCCCTTTGGGCAAGTTGGTCCCTCGCATAATTTTGAGTGGATGTGTAATTTGTCAAAGTCAAGTCATTGTGATTGTCCCTGGCGTCCCCTTCCATTGTGTTGTGATTACCTCTCTGATTGGTCGCCTCTGTCAGGCTGATCTGTATTTTCTGTCTTTGAAGGCCTTGCGACTTTGAACCTTTTCCCCTTTGAAAGGAGTCAATTTCCCAAAAACTTGAAACTTAGAACTGCATTTCTGCTATTGTTTGGTGGCTGAACCTGGATTTCCTTGACTGTTTTGTGTTCATCCTCAATGCAATTCCAAGCTTTCCTTTAATGAGATCTAGCACCAAATGTTTACTTTAGCCCAGAGGTGCATCATTAAGCTGTGCTTTCTCATGATCTCCTAATGCCTCGTCCCATATGTCTGCATGTCTAGCCCCCATGTCCCCTCCTACAGCTGCCCTCCATGAAAACTCCAATGCTAGATAACCACACTGACTAAACTGATATCCTAACCTGCTGAGTGGTATGGACCAAATCTCAGAAAGACTTTTTATATAACACATGAAAGAAAGGCACTAAATTTTTCGACGACTGAAATCAAGAAATATGAACAAGGCAACATACCAAAAAAGTTTGGGGCCCTCATGGTTTAAGTGTGGACTCTTTATTTTTTTTTGCCCCCCAGGGACCAGGGCTTTGGGTCCCTGGGGCGAGGTTTTTAATTTTTTGTGGCCGGATGTGGCACCCCTCTGAAATGTTTCAGGAGATCTAGAAAGCAGGAATGAAAGCTAAGAAATGCTTGTGAGTTTTCGGAACCCTGTAGGATCTGGGAGGAGAGAAGGGCAGGATCAGGAGATCTGAGTACACATTACATACAATCTGCACACACATCACAGCATAGGCCTGTGTAAGGAGGGAAGCTTAAGGGCCTGTGTGAAGCGTTTTCTTCTGGGTGGACTCTTTCCTGTGTCCTGGAAAATGCTCTCTCATGCTCTCTTGAAATTAGAAAGAAGGATAAATAAGAGGAGAGGGAGAGATAGAGTCTCTCTGGATCGGATCAGAGAATCCTCAACCATCCCCTTGATCAGTCTTGACCACTGGAAGGTCTCTTCACCTCAGGCCTCATGAGTGAAAAGGTGGTCTGTATGCTCAGCCCTGGGCCTTTTGTCTGTATGGCTGCTCTGGCGGAGGCTCTGAAGCCTGGGAGCTTCAGTTAAAGGAAATTAAATCTTGCTTATGAGTCATGATTCACTAGTCAGGGCTGAGGCAAAGCTTTCAGAGGGCAAGGGTGAGAGCCTGGCTGGCAGGCCCTTATGTGTGTGTATAGTGGTATAGACATACATATGCCCCATAGAGCTGCCCCCATGTGCTGGAAATAACCTTGTCCACGGGGCTTGGTCAGGCAAGTCTCCTTCAAATCAATCTTGAGGAAACAGTCAAATGGGCACACGGCATGTTCCGGAGGAAAAGTGAAGTAAAAAAGCGATTGTTGTCGGTCCGTGGAACAACCGCCGATGCTCAGACGAGAGACCGATCTGGCGTGGGTTCGAGGTTGGCGTGATGTCGGTGGTGATTGGAGCGTGTGTCGGCCGTTTTTTTCCGTTTGAGGAAATTCGGGTTCAGTGTCTCGGCGGCACATTATAAAAAGAAAATTTATACGTAAAAAGTCTTCAAAATCCTCTGCCCGTAGTATGCAGCAGGCTCTTAAGCAAGCTTACACAGGCAGCAGCACAGGCGAAGCGGGGCGCAGGGGAGCCAGGCAGGTGGAAGTCATATGAGTTATTTTTTTATGAGTTATTTACAACATTATTTTTTTCACAATTTTTTTGATCAGTTTTGAAAGGACAAAAACCTTCGGCAAAGAAAAGGTTTTTGAGCGAGTACCAACTTAGCTTTGAACACAGACCTGACTGGCACTGACTTGCTGACCCGCTTCTTGAACACCGCACGGCAAGGGTACCCGAGAAAGGCTGCGACTGATGATGCTTTTATACCCCAGCTTTATACCGGCAGGGGGGGCGCTGGCGATCAGCATCAGCACCGGACCAGACTTTGGAATCGATCGACGGGGCGGCTGAGGCAGGACAACCCATATGTAAGGACTGCAGTTGCATTCTTGAAGGACATCATCCAGGTTACTGCTGCTGTTCCTGCTGTCATGTTCCAGTCAGAGGCCGACAAGAAGCAGCCTGATGGCACATCCAATTTGACTAACCAAATGGCCAACACTGCTAGAGAGAAACCTTGGCTGATTATTTCTGAGGGACCTGAGGATCTTCTACAGATCCTCTTCTAAATGGACATCCCTGCTAGTCTAATTGAAGTATGTCAGAGGTCCTCATTTCACTTCTGCTGACACCTAAAAAGAAACAGAAAATCAAGCATACTTTTCCTAGTGCTACAGTCTCCACAGTTCAGGATCAGAAGTTATATGAATTTTCACAAGGACTATTTAAAGCTCTAATATATTTTAAAACCTCATCATTTTTTTTCTTCTTCTGTTTCTTCTTCCTTTCAAAACAGGGTAAGCAATACTTCTGAGGAGCCAAATTTGGATTCTGAGTTACTATCGCTTTCTTGTTCCTCTTAAAGCCATTCTCAAGCATGATCCGAGTCAGACAATGAGGAGATTCTTTCACCCTAACTCCCATTTATAGGAATTGTCCTTTAGAGACACTATTATAAAGATTATACAGCATTTTTATAGGGAGGGCAAACAAGTTTCAGACATACAGAAAATAAATTATGACTTACTTGAGGCTTTACATAATTATTTCTCAACAGCTGTCCTGAACCCAGAGTCACAACTGCTAGCCCCTAAGAAACCTCACAGGGTTTTATAAGGTACCGGATAAAGACATTTCTATAGAAAAAATGTCTCTTAGGATTCAGCTGGATATTCGTTGACTCTGACAAAGCTGTTACCTTCTACTAATTGTGAGAGTAAAGAACAGGTTAAAATGGACTTCAGTGATTTTTTTCTGAAAATGTAAAAAAGAAGCTTATGCACTTACCATAACGTTCCATGTGAGTTATTCATCTTGCCTTCATTCTTACAGATGGGTTCGGAGCTGATCCCTCGGCTCCGAGTCGGCCTACTACAAAGCTCGAGGTCTTGAAATAGTTTGAGGCCAAGTCCCTATCCCATGATGCACCTAGAGTTACCTCAGATCTTGTTTGCTGCGTATAATAATACCGTATGTCATTCTATCACTCCATAAGAGAAAGTATAGAAGGGTTGAGCAACCAGGAAGGATCCAGCATCTTGGTCTTCTAAAAGCCCAGGAGGGGGTAGGAGGGAGGGAAGTAAGAATGAAGGTGAGATGAACAACTCACATGGAATGTTATGGTAAGTACATAACTTCTTTATGTGAAGTTGTTCTATCTCGCCGTTCATTCTTACAGATAGGTAGCGTCCCAAGCAGCATCTATCTCGGGTGGATTACAGGAGTATGTTTTTCAAGACAGTAGACCCAAAGGAGGCCCTGTCCCTGGAGGCCCTATCAACTTTGTAATGAGTAACAAAGGTATGAGGCCTTGACCAAGTGGCTGCTGCACAAATGTTATCAATAGGAAGTCTGGCAGAGAAGGCAGAGGATGTAGAAACTGCTCTGGTTGAGTGAGCATTAATTTTGTGTTGTAAGGGCATATTGGCAGCTGAATAAGCAAATGTGATACAATCAGATAACCACTTAGAGTTGTTTTAGCCACTGGCATACCTTTCCTGGAGTCTGAGAAGGAAACAAAAAGCTGTTCAGATTTCCTAAAATCTTTTGTTCTGTCCAAGTAAAATCTGAGCTGTCTGTGAACATCAAATGTGTGCAGCATGTATTCTAGATTGTTGGAGTGATTGGGGAAGAAAACTGGCAAATCAATAATTTGATTAAGATTAGTTTCAGTGTAAACCTTATGCAAAAAGGAGGGGTTTGTTTGAAGTGAGACTCCTGTCAGCATGGAAAATCAAATAAGGAGGCTTAATGGACAAGGCTTGAAGCTCTGACACTCTGCAGGCAGAAGTAATAGCTACTAAAAAGATTGTTTTCCATGACAAAAATTTGAGGTCACATGAGGAAGCTGGTTCAAATGGAGGAAGAATAATGCGGAAAAGCATAAAATTAAGATTCCATGGGGAATAGGGAGATTTCACAGGTGGTCTGAGATTAAATGTCCCTTTGAGAAAGGCTTTGGATAATTTGTGTGACATAATATTTAGTCCTTCAAATCCAAGATGAAAATTAGAAATGGCAGCAAGCTGAACACAAACTGTTGCTGCTGCAGCTTTTTTTCGAAAATCATAGTCAAGAACTCTAAAATGGAGGCCATAGGGGCTTAGTAAGGATCAATATTGTTTTTAGAGGCCCACATAGAATTTTTTTTTCCATTTGCTAAGGTATAGCTTCCTCGTAGAAGATTTATGAGAGGATAAGAGAATTTGCTTTGTCTCATTGGAGAGGTTATGGAACCTGGCTATGATGGGAATTGGAGCAGCCAAGCTGTCAGCTTCAGGGACTGCAGAGAGGGATGACATTCCCCCGATGAGTGCGTCAGAAGGTCTGGAATTGGGTCCAGAATACAAAGGTCCTCCAAAAGATGAAGTCGAAGAAAGGGAAACCAAATCTGGCGAGGCCAATGAGGGACTATTAGAATGCTGGTCCTTTCCAGGGTTTTTCTTTCTGTAGAACCTTGGTATAAATGGGATTGGTGGAAATGCATAGAGGAGACCGGGTGACCAATCGTGAATGAGTGCGTCCCTTGGGGCTTTTCCTGGAGGGGGAATCAGAGCAAAGTAGCTTCTGCATTTCGTGTTCATGTGACTGGCAAAAAGGTCACAGCAAGGCTGGCCCCACCTGTGGAATATCCTGTCCGCTATTTCTTTCTTGATGGACCACTCATGGGGCAACAAAATTGCTCTGCTCAGCTTGTCTGCTATCACATTGGATTTCCCCAGGATGTGCATTGCTAACAGAAAGCTCTGGGTGGATATAGCCCACTGCCATAGTCGTAGGGTCTCGTGACAAAGGGGATATGATCTGGTCCCTCCTTGTTTGTTCAAGTACCAGACCACTGATATGTTGTCTGTCTGAATCACAATCGTACCCAGAGGAAGAGAGTCCTGGAAGTACTGGAATGCCAAAAGTACTGCTCTCATCTCTAGGACATTGATATGCAGATGTGTCTCTTGATCGGTCCATGTGCCTTGGGCTGTCTTTCCCTGAAAATGCCCCCCCCCCGCCCTATCAGGGAAGCATCCATGGTCACTGTGGCCGCTGGCAAGGGTCAAATAAAAGGATAACCTATCGTGGCATGAAATGAGGTCAACCATCACTGAAGATCCTTTTTGCAAGAGTTTGTGATCATTATCAGGTGAGACATGGGGAAATCTTGGTAAGACAATTGAGTGAACAACAGCCATTGCAGTATATGCA
The DNA here is from genome assembly GCF_019279795.1 of Protopterus annectens. Taxonomy (NCBI): domain Eukaryota; kingdom Metazoa; phylum Chordata; order Ceratodontiformes; family Protopteridae; genus Protopterus; species Protopterus annectens. The sequence goes on along the minus strand of NC_056732.1, from coordinate 1,674,834,439 downwards.
TGTGCATGCGACCCAGTGGTATGGCCAGAATTGCAGCTGCCATCATACCTAACAACTTTAGAACTTCTGATGCTGGAACCTTGTTTTTGGATATCAGATTGTGGACCTGCTGACGGAGTAGTAAGACTCTTTCTACTGGAAGTCTTAGCGTGGTGGTGTCCAGTTCTGCTTCGATAAAAACGGTATGTTGTGATGGTGACAAGGCAGATTATTTTGAGTTTATTATAATGCCCAGCTGGCTGCAGAGTGACAGAATGGAGTCCCTGGCTTGAATGAATTGATGTCTGGTGGTGGCAATGAGGAGCCAATCGTCTAGGTACGGAAACACCTGGAATCCTAAACATCTCAGGTGAGCCACAATCACTGCCATACATTTGGTATACACTCTGAGGGCTGTAGTGAGACCAAAGGGCAGGGCTCAAAACTGGTAATGATTGGCTTCCAGCCGGAAGTGCAGGTGATCCCTGGATGGTCTGGCCATTTTTATGTGGTAGTACGCATCCTGGAGATCTACTGAGCACATGCAATTGTCTTTCCCTAAAAAGGGAAGTATCGATTGAAGCATGATCATCTGAAACTTCTATTTTTTGACAGATTTGTTTAGCCTGCTGAGGTCCAGTATAGGTCTCTAGTCCCGTCTTTTTTGGAACTAAAAAGAATCTTGAGTAAGTTCCAGATCCTGTCTGGTCTGCTGGGACTGGTTGGATGACTCTTTTTCTTAGCAACGTTTGGACCTCTATTGTTACCTGTTCCCTTTAACTGGGTGGAACATCCGGGATTTTCCTTGTCAGTGGAGGGGGTGTGGTGAAAGGAATGAAGTATTCTCTGGAAATTATACTTTGTACCCAGTTATCATTTGTTATTTTGAGCCAGGTCTGGATACAAAGATAAGCGACCCCTGACTGCCTCCAGAGTAGGACAGTCAGGCCTCCTTTCAGGAGCACTGGTAGGGCTTCCCAAAGAAGTGATCTCTGTCACCCTGGTTTTGCGGACCCCCTCTGCTGCGAGGGCGGCGTCTTCCATTATTGCGCTCTCCTTTGCCCCTGGAGGGGGGTTCACCATGTGTGTCCTGAAAGGCTCCTTGGGCTTTTCAGAACCACCTCTTTGACCCTTGGGGTAGAATCTGGTAGGGGTGGAAAAATGGACTCCGACGGCAGACAGAGTCTTTCCTTTCTGCTCACACCTGGTCAAAGTTTCCTTAACTATGGGCCCAAAAAGGGATGAGCCATCAAAGCGGGTATTCACAAAGGATGACTTGAAGGGCTCCATGAAGGAACACAAGCGCATCCAGGATTGTCTCCTAAAATCAATTCCTATTCCCGCTGCCCTGCTCGTTCCATCAGCTGCATACGAAATGAGGCGCATGGGCGAGTTAACAGTGGAGTTGAGGGTAGCAAGCTGGGAGGCAACTTTGTCTGAAACTCCTGCAGCTACTGTACCCTGAAGAGTATCTCCCAGCTCTTTAAGGAGATCTCTTAGCAGTCTCGTAAAATGGGTTAGGTAGTTGAGTGAACGGAGTGCAAAAGTCACTGAACTATAAGTGCGCTTCCCATATCTAACCATGATCCTGGAATCTCTGCGAGGAGGATGGATAGAAGAGGAAGCTTCTGAAATTTCCTTTTTGGTGGCTGCTGCCACCACCATGGCATCAACTGGCACACCCTTGGTCAGAAAGGATGTGTCTTGGGAAGTAGAGATAAATTTATTAGGCCTCCAAGGGACAGTTTCCATGGTGTCTAGAGACTCCCTCACCCTCAGTGAGACCAGCTGCATAAGCTCATCAAAGGGCAGAGACACCCAAGAGGTGGAGGGCTGAGACCAAAAAAGCCTTCAGGAGAACTGACTCATCTTCAGTAGGCTTTGTAGACTGCCAGTCACCCCTCTACCTAAGGATTTCTAGTATCTCAGCAAATGGGATATCCTCAGAGGGGGACAGTGGGGGCACTTTTGATTCATCCAAGTCAGTATCAGATGTCAGAGACTCCTGTGGGAGTCTAGATGTTTCCTCTTACAAACTCCCTTCCTGGGAACCTCATCAGTGGGAGCTTCTGGTGAGGTCTCGGAAGAGCATGGGCCACCCAATGGGGCTTCCTGAGGCTCTGGGTCTCTATGCTTGGCCAGGATCTGTGAGGCAGAAGCACACATAGGGGCTTTAGGGGAGGAAGAAGCTGGACCCGAGGTCGAGGATGTCTTAGGAGACATAACTCTCCTCATGGCTTCAAAGGCACCCCTGCTCTGATGCAAAGGGTCTGATAGATCCAAGGAAACTGATGATACCTCTGGCACTGGGACAGTGGGCTCCAAGCCAGAGGTAGGAGCCGAGCTCATCTGAGCCGAAGCCCCGAGAGGCAGAGTCAGAACCGACAAGTCAGTCCGACTATCCTCCCCGAACCCGACCAGAGAATGTCAGCTCCTAGAGTCCTCGATCGGCACCGAGGACGTCAGAGTAAATGGAGCCGAAGACACTGGAGTAGGTGTCGGCTCCGAAGGCTCCACAATCAAATCATACTCCTCCAGCTCTGAAGGAACAGTATGGCTCGGAGGAGGAAGATTTGTAGCTGGCATAAGGGTCTTTGGCTCTGAAGCAGCTTGGGTCGGGGGCGATAAAAATTTTGCAAAGGCCGGTGCCTGTAAAAGCTTCTGCACCACACGATCCACATCCAAATCAGAAAGGCTAATGGAAGACAGAGATGAATGGATCAAAGGTGATGCCAACTGTAACAAACGAGACTTAGGTATTTCGGATACCGGTTCCAGAACTGGAGACCGACTCAGAAAAGATAAGATGGTCGGCTCCAATGTCTGTGGAACCGATGTCGAAGACTTTTTGGATTTTTACTCTCAGAAGTCTTAGAAGAATTTGAAGACTTGCTGGATCCATCTTGGTCACTCAAAGCTTCTTGGAAGGAGGGTTTCAGCAAACCTCTATCAATTAACTTCCTCTTTCTCTCCTGGAGCACCCTGGAAGAGAAAGAATGACATATGGAGCAGCTATCTTGTAAATGTAATGCTCCTAAACAATACACGCAGTTGACGTGACTGTCAGTGACAGACATTTTTTGGCCACATTTGGGGCTCTTTTTAAATCCTGACTTAGGATGTTTGTCTTTGTCAGCTATTATTGTACTAAACACAGTATCAAAAATAATTACTGTCAAACTGAACTCTGAAATAATTTTGAACAGTAACACAGTCAAAAAGTCCTTAGAAAATTACAGGCTAAAAGTCACACATACACAAGTATTTATCTAAACTAGGATAAAGTATTAATTTGTGACAGAAATCACTATCTAAATGCACACAATATTAAATGCTAAACACACTCTAACTATAGCAGTAAAGATAGCTGCTATTTCACACACTAAACTAAACCTTAACTAATAACTCTAAAGTGTGACAAACGGTCACTAACTAAACACATTCTTTATCTAACAGGAAGAAAGCAGTGAGAGAAGTCACTGATAAACACACTTTAAACTAGGCCTAGAAAAAGAGGCCAACTAGAAATTTAGCAAAAAGCACACCAAGGGAAAGGGAAATGCACAATCAAGCTATAAGAGCTTATAAAAGTATCTAAAACTACTACTAATAAAAGTTATCAATATAACAAGCTAAATATTAGAAAAAGTAAGGTTTTACTGGCCTGAGCTAGTGAGAACCTCCGATCTATTGTAGCGGCAAACTAGATCTGAGATAACTCTAGGTACATCATGGGATAGGGACTTGGCCTCGAGCTATTTGAAGACCTCAAGCTTTGTAGTAGGCTGACTCAGAGCCGAGGGATCGACTCAGAACCCATCTGTAAGAATGAACAGTGAGATAGAACAACTTCACATTAAATGTTCTGCATTTCAGTGTGTACAGTGCACAGTTAACTAACTTGGCAAAAACATATAGCTTGGCATTCATTGTTAATAAGAATCAGAAGTAAAATATTTTATCTCTGATAAAGTATGCAGCTTGTGAAATTTATTATCTACAAGCAGGTCAAGACGAACTCTTGTATGCAGCTATGTCTCGTCAATATGATAAGCAAGGTAGGCCAAGGACGAAAGGAGTTATTCTTCAGGAACAGAATGTTTAAGATATGGAAAACAAACTGTCAGCAGACCAGCTTGAAAGAAAAGACTTATTATCCTGGCAAATTCTCTAAACTGCTGATGCATGCAGAAAAGACACTATAAAGATTGGGACTTTTTCTTTTGTATGAGAGACTTTGATTATTCTAAGCTGAAGTACTTTTTGATGTATATACCATTCATTGTTAAGCTAGATGTAATCCTCGTGTGCAGTAAATGAATGCTGTAACAGCAAAAAAAAAAAAAAAAAAGAATTTGCAGTAGCAGACCAGCTTGAAAGGAAAGATTTATTATTCTGACAAATTCTCTAAACTGCTGATGCAGGCAGAAAAGACATTATAAAGATTGGGACTTTTTCTTTTGTATGAGAGACTTTAATTATTCTAAGCTGAAGTACGTTTTGCTGTATATACCATTCATTGTTAAGCTAGATGTAATCCTCGTGTGCAGTAAATGAATGTCGTAACAGCAGAAATGTCTAAGTGTCTTCATTGAGTAAACGTACAGACTACCTGAATAGTGTAGGACCACTTTAAATTTAACAGTGGTGAGACCAGTCCAGTACAAATAACCGGGGGGGTGACCTGAAGAGGTGCCTCTCACAGTATGACATTCCAGCACAGACCTTCTTAGAATCAGTTCTTCTCTTCTTAAATCTTTGTCCATTGACTGGAGGACAAACACTGCAGCAGAGTACAGGGCAGTACAGAAATTCTCCTTCAGACAGTTGGTGATATACGAGGTCCAAATTTTCCACTACCAAAAATTTGTCTCACCAGCATCTAGTGAAAGACAGCAGAGAATTCTCCCACAACTGATCTCCGTGTCAAGACTGGCCACTTTGTCCTGAACATTTGTGGTAAATATTTTCTTCTGTTTTTCTTTTAACAATGAATGCAATTCATGAAAATGCCAAGAAGTGCACTAAGTCTTTTACTGTTGATGTGTTTAAATCATATGTAGATGTGTGGAATTATTTAAATACATGGTATGATCAGCATGTTAGCACCTGTAAGTCTTTACTAGGGAAAACCGACAATCCAGCATTATGCAAATGGATTGCCACCTTTGACTGGTATGTGAGTAAGGCAAAAGTGTCACAGAATGTACAAAAATGTGCTATTTGCAATGATTTTAAATGTTGCCTTTTGCATGCCTTGTCATAAAGGTATTGTACAAAACCTGGAACACAACCAGGATAAAGTAATGCCTGAAGCACAGACAATGGTTCCTGTTGCTATACATCCTGTTGCAGAAAATTTGTTAGAGGGTGATGCAGCTGTCAAAGTTTGTAATTTACAGTCTGATTTGCAGGAGTTTAAAGATTGGATTGTTAAAGTTAGCAACCAGCAAAATCATGACCTCATGGGTCATTTTCAGACTTACTGTGATAAATGGAATGTGTCGGGTAAACTGCATGGTGACACCGCTGAACATACAAAAGAATTTTCTCAGTTTTTGAAAGTCTCACAGACTAAAATTAAGACCTTTACACAAACTGTTACTGAACAAGGCAGTAAAGCTACTGGTATGATAGAAGGGTTAATGAATAAAATTGTCTGTTTGCAAAAAAAATATGGCAAGCAACTGGTTGACACACAGCATGACGTAATTGTTGCAGGAGAGGAGATAAACCACATTATGAGCTCAATCAGAGATACAGGAATCTGAGGTTGCTAGAGCAGCAGACTTAGCTAATCAAGATCTTTTAAGATTACAAGCCCTGTTAGAAAAATATCAATCTAATGCACTAGAAACTGCTGTTATCAGTCCTAGCATAGCCTCAGCAGATTTTTCTGCTGAAGTTTATCATCAGTCTAGGATGTTAGAAACTCTCCCTAAGTGGGATGGACAGAAGGGTAGTTTTAATAATATGATTACATTTGAAGCTTGGGTTTTTAAAACTGTAGGCACTGTATGGAATGATGCACTTGAACATTGTTTCTGGAATTTTATTCCTCAGCATTTCATGGCTTATATTCAGCAAAAGCAGTATCCAATACAAACTAAACACCTAAAATGATAGCAGTATTGTTAGCATACACTAGGGGGCAATCTCTCACACCAACACTTTGAGATAAGTTTCAAATGACAGTCTGTGATTCTTTGGAAGAACAAGCCGAACATTACCAGCTGGCATATATGCTAGTTAATGGCAGTGATGAAAAAATATGAAAGATGTTAATTTTCAAAAAGCTGTTATGCACTCCTTTTTTGACCATTTGGAAGGTGTCCCAGGGGATATCAAACTTATTTATGAGGAATCTTCAAATACACTCACAGAGTTAGTAGAGAAATTGCTGCGAGCACGCATTATGTGTAAAGATAATGCTATTCATAAACAAAAGATTTACACTCTCCGTTCTGCACCCATTGTTAGTGAAGTAAGGGGAAGGGGGCATGGGAGATGGATTAATCAGGGACAGCAAGTCCCACAACAGGTAGCAGGACAATCATGTCAAGCCCAAATTAAACAGGGGCAACAATGGGCAGCATCAGCTCCCCCAGCCACTCAGTTAGCTTCTCAAGTTACTCACTCTATAGAGGGTCCTCCAAAGTGACAGCCTATTTGTTATTCCTGTAAACAGGTAGGTCATAATAAAAATGATTGTAAATATTATCGCAGATGGCACCAGGAACAAGAGGCAAAGGGTAAGTTTCTTACCGTGAAAAATTTTGATAAGCCAAGTGTACCACAACAGCAACTGGTAATGCAGCGAGAAGTACAAACACAGCAGTATACTTCACAACAATATGTGACAGAGGGTAATAGGGAACTACAGCAACAAACCCTATATACCACAAACACTTAACAATCAGTATTCCCAATACAGCAAAAGGATAGTGTGGCACCTAGTGTCAATGTACAAGGTAATATTGTTAGCACACAGGATACAACTGTCTCTTTTGACTTTGTTCCTGAGGGTCCAGTAAATCCTAATTATCAGCAATAAATAGCCTTGCATCAGGAACTCAATAGATCTTCTTATGTTGACTGTGAAAAAGTCGAGGAAACACTGCAATTGTGTCCTTTGCAATCCAATACCACCAAAGATTCGGGGTGGGAAGTAGATCTACCATAGGCATGTGACCCCCCCTACCTAAGTCTCTTTCTTGACTAACTTCAAGAAGGAGAAAGATGGACGACCACTTTTCAACATTTGGGTAGAGGGGAACCTGTGAGAAAATGTTCTTCTAGATACAGGAGCAGCTGTATCAGTGACAGGTAGGCATTTGCCTCTTGACTTGTCTAAACGTACATGTATTTCAGGTTTTAATAGCTCTGGATGTCTAGCCATAGGTAGTAAACCTGTACAAGTACAATTCACCCATCAAGGGGAACCAGTGAAAGGGATATTTTTGATGCATAATCCTTGCACTTCCACAATCTTGGGAATGGATATATTATCCAAAATGGGAATTGTCATAGACCTTCCTAATGGCACTATATGGCAAGGACAAGGTCCCATGTTGTGTATGATTGAGGGAATACATGTATCAAACAGTTCTGAAAAGGGCCATATTCTCAGCCCTACTGAAAATGAAGTATGGTTAAAGGTAAAACAACAGTTCCGTACGTTGTGCTCTCAGGGGCCCACAGTCTGCAGAAAGCTACAGGAAGCACTTTCTGTAGGTAGCGATGAAGATTTTATTCCACCATTTCAAAAACAGTATCCAATCCCAAAGGAAGCAGAGACAGACATGCAGAATTGCATATGATGGCTTGATGTGACAATCATTCAAAAGGGAAATAGCCCTACAAATTCACCCATATGGCCAGTTAAAAAGAAAGATGGCACTTACTGATTGGTTATTGATTTACGAAAAGTGAACCAATTCACGACTCCCCAGGCTCATCTGATTCCAGAGGTCCCAGAGCTTGCAGCAAGAATAAAACAACAAAGTCAGTGGTTTATGATCATAGACTTAGCTAATGGTTTCTTTGCAGTACCACAGCAGGAAAAAGATTGGCAAAGGTTTGCTTTCACGTTTCAAAATGAACAGTATGTCATGACACGGTTACCGCAGGGGTTTCAAAACAGTCCAGTTATATTTCACCAAATAGTTGGATGAATACTACAAGGTCTAGAATCTGGTGATTCTGTTCTGTATTACACTGATGACATACTAATACAGTCTAAAACAAAAGAACAGCATTTAGTTAAAGTGACACAGGTCCTTCAAACACTGCAGGAGGCAGGGTTTAAAGTTAAAAATGAAAAGGTATAATTTATGTCATATGAAGTAAAATTTCTAGGTACTATTTTACATCCATCCAGCCATACTCTTTGTTCAGAGAGGGTGCAGGGAATTTTGCAAATGGATAAACTGATTGCCATTCCAGATTTGCACAAATTTCTAGGTATCATGATTTATAATCGGAAATTCATAGAGGATTATGCCAGCATGGCAGTTCCTCTGTATGACATGCAGCCATAAAGAATTACCCTTTCTGGAGTGGGGACCAAATGAAAATATGGCTTTTTGTGATTTAAAGGCAACATTGGCCAAGGCTACAGAATTTGTAGCTCCAAGTCTAACACGTCCCTTTGTGTTATAGGCAGCAGCTGGACCCAACACACTCTCTGTTGTGCTTTTACAGGAGTGACCTTAGGGTCTGATTCTAGAATGGAAAAGACTTTACATCCCATTACATTTTTCAGTAGGAAAATGACACATGTTGAGAGGGGAGGGTTCCTATTACGTTGTCGAATCCTTGAAACTCCGAACTTTAGAACATCAAACTCAGATGTTCGAAGTTTCAAGAATTTGAACATAAAAAAATAAAAAAAATAAAACACCAAAAACCTACCTAACTGTTGCAAGCAGGGGGAAACCCCCTTGAGCCCCCTACACCCCCCGCTTTTTAAATATACAAACTCCGAGATCGCAATACAGTGTGGAAAGGGAATATTTCCCTTTACCGCACTGTAGTGCAATCTTGAAGTTGGTATATTAAAGAGCAGGGGGGTGCAGGGGGGCTTTACCCCCTGCTTGCAACACTTTATTCTTTGTTTTTACTTTTTTTTACTGTTATCGAAGTTTTGACACTTTGAACATAAGGGTTCGACCTTATGGTGTTCAAAGTTTCAGAACTTTGATAACATAATAGGAACCTGAGAGGGGATATCACCCATGCATTCAGCAACCTTTGGCCATTTACTGGGGTTTAAAACAAACTGAATACCTAACAGCTTTTCCCAAAGACATAGTACAGACACCGCATTATGCCATACAGGCTTTGGTAAATGAGACTCAGCTAAATAAACTGATTGATGGCGTCAGTCAAGCAGTGTTTGCAAAATGGTTGGCATTATTTATTGTCAAGCAAGTTACAGTAAAGGCAGGAGATAAGTATTACTTATCTAACTTCATGGGATATGAAGGAAAATGACACAAATGCATTAGGCATATTTCAAATCCAGAAAAGCCCATTCTGTCTTCTGATTTTCAGGAAGACAGGCTATCCGTCTTTGCTGACGGTGCTCAATTTTGGGACAATGGACAATATTGGAATGGATTTGCAGTAGTACCAGAAAACCCTTCTATGGGATAGCTGACTCTGAATCAGTTACCGGGACACGTCTGCTCAGCGAGCTGAACTGGAAGCACTTCTTTATGTATTATAGAATTTTCCACCTGTCGATATTTTTTTAGACAGATCATACGCAGTTAATTCTCTGAGTCTGCATATCTCTACATGGAGAGCGGATTGTTGATAATATGGGCAAACCACTCAAGCATGCTTCTGTGTTACAGACTATTTGGAATTTGGTTTGTAGTCAGTCCTTTGTGGGTTGCTACAGTATCTTAAAAGTTAAAGCTCATCAAAAAGCTACAAATGGCATTTTTCAGTTAAATAACTATGCTGATCAGATGGCAAAAATGGCAGCAAAGAAAGGAATGCAATTGTATCCTATAAAACACCTTTCTAGTGTACCAGATAAAACCACTGCAGTACATGCCATATAGACATTTTCAGCTCAGAATTTACAGCATGATTTGCTACAGATCCAAACTATGTTTGGACTGCAGGAAGAGTTAGAAAAATGTACTCTTGTAGGAGAAAGTCCAGGGTAATATTATGCAAAATGTTTTGAAGACGGTTGTAGTCTTCCTTATATACCGTATCAACAGGCATGACAGTTAGTGAAGTTTAATCATCAGGTATTGGGACACTTGGGTACACAAAAGTTATGGCCCATTGTAAAAAACAAGTACTGGCATCCACAGTTAAAGAAAATCTGCGATTTAGTGCATGCTGAATACTTAATATGTTTGCAGTTTAATGCTCAGTTGAAAAAGCCACAGCTACTAAGGGTAACTCCAGCGGATGGACCTTGGTATGCCATCCAAATTGACTTTGCAGGTCCATTACCCCCAGCTAAAGGTGGGTACAGGTATCTTCTAGTGGTAGTTTTTTCAAAATGGGTAGAAGCAATTCCTACAAAAACAATGACGGCTAAGGCTACAGCAGAAGCCTTATGGAAAAACATTTTTTGTCATTGGGGATGGCCACGAGTTATCAAATCCAATAATGTGCCACAGTTTGTCAGTAAATTGATGAAAGCTTTGTGTGATTTGCTTGGTATCCAGCAATGATTTCATGTTCCTTACCATCCTCAGTCTGATGGGATTGTTGAAAGAATGAACAGGACTCTTAAGGAATGCCTTAAGAAAGCCTGCTTGGAAAAAGGCGTAAATTGGGTAAAACATTTGCCTGGGATGTTGCTGGATGTCAGAACAACTCCACACAGTAAAACAGGGATCTCTCCTTTTATAGTCATGACAGGTAGAAAAATGCCTGTACAATTGCCATTCAATCCTACTGTTAGTACAAACAGACCATTATTAGAAACTGCACAGCATCAACAATGGTTAAAAGATATTTTTGAATTGTGTCAAAGCCTATCAGAAACGTAAGTATTCAAATTACGGTCAAAGGATCCTGTTATGCCAGAAGAAAACCTTCCCTGTGGTACACAAGTTTAATCAAGACATTCCAGATGGATGGTCCGTGGGATAGTAATTGGCAAGGACCTTTTGAAATAACTGCTCAGTTAGGACCTGTAGTGTACAAAGTTAAAGGAAATAAAAAGAACAAAATATTTTTTGTTCATAGAGATCAGTTGAAAGTCATTAAGTGACTTCATGTTTTGTGGAGTTGGGGGGGGGGTTGTAGACTCATGGCAAATGCCAAGTCTGAAACAGTTGAAAAAGCATCTATCAAAACAACTTTTCAGATTAATACCACTTATGTAGAAAGGTTATATTATTGTACATAATGAAGTTTCTGTTTGTTATTGTACTGACTGTACTCACTGGAGCCCTTGGGGTAGAGTGTCAAGCAGGAGAAATGCAAGTTTGGAAAATAAACAATGACAATAATACTCTAAAGCTAGGTTGGAGTAAATGCTCAAAGATAAATCATTTTTGTGGGCAAAGACAGCAGGACAACTTCACTTGTTCATATAACGCTACTTGTATCTTTGGGTACATAAGAATTCCCAGTAATGTTACCTTTTTGTCCGCAGTTAGGCGTCATTCTTACATTTGCCCAAATAGTCTTAAGATAACCCTTGAATTTGATTCCAAAGTTTCTATTAAATGTTGTCAATTTCCTACATTTTATTTGGGGAAAGGAGAAAATTCAAAGAAATAGCCATCATCAACACAACGGCTAGTCTTCACTTATGTGAAGAAATGTGGTAATCATACCATACAGGGAATTAGTATTCCTCCCAATAATATGAAAGTACAACTAAATTTTACTACTGGAGTTTCTGTAATATGTACTAATACCACAGTCATTACAGCCAGCATACATTGGACATATGTTCTATCAATATTAACAGGTAAACCTACCTCTGTTCATACAGACCATTTGGTTAAAATCCCTTCTACCTGTAAAAAGTTAGGCAGACAGCATCAAAAGGTTGTAGTACATTTTAACATCACATTCTCAGACACAGGCAGGTGCTGATATAAAAGGGCTTGGTATGATACTCTGCTAGGAGGCCTAGGCACAGGCACTGGAGCTATTAATGCAGCTGACATTGAAATTCTATCTAATCGTTTAAAAGTAGTGGGGGAAGATATCTCTCAGATTGTACATTTACAAGCATCTTGGAGTCCAGAGATAAAGAAGGCACACCTGCACAACATAAATTATCAGCAGCAAATGTTAGAGTTATGATGCCATGCAGCTACATCAGTTGAAATGTGATGGTAACATGACCATTTTTGTAAATTGGACAAAATGCACTATGCAATCTTTGTATGTGGAAATTCAAAAAAAAAATAAAATAAAATACAAACTGAACTTATGTTACAAAATGAAAATGTTTGACGACACTTGCTTAACAAATGGATACCTGATACAGATTTTATTAAGCTATTTATAAGTAACATATTGTACTGCACAATACTGTACAGCAAAGTTCATACATTATAATGTTACTGATACCATTATTATGTGTCAATTTACTGTGTTACCTATGACATTTCTCGTACCAGAAGAGTATGAGTATTGGTTGCCACAATTTGAAGGTAATTATATACTTATGAGAGGAAAAACACATAAAATCGAGTATTGTGCACAGACTCAAAATGGGCTAATTTGTGGACAGCATTCACCTGTCTATGAACCATGCTTACTGCAGCATTCTGTTAATTTGTGTAAATGGACTATAATGCCTTCTTCTTTTCAAATGTTTACAGAAGTGGCTCCTCAGTATATTTGTCTGGTTACAGATCAAGACTTAGGTCACAATTTAAAATTACCTTTTGTAGGATGTTTATCACATGTTGATTTCCATAAATGGAATAATAAGAGCTATGCGTTTACTGAACCCATAAAAGTAAATATTTCCAAAAACTGGAATTATGACTTAATACAGCTTCCCAATATATCTGTATCCTTGGATAATTTAAAAAACATAATGAACAATACTAAAATTCTCAGAGAGTATTTGGAAAAAAGAAATAAAAGTATTCTGTATTATGAGACATTAAGCATCATTGCAAAAGATAAACTACTTAGTTTGGCTGAAAAGACCAAAAAAGACAGCACTCACAACTGGTGGGATATCTTTACTGGTTGGTCAAAATCAGGAAAAAAATGTTAAGTTGGTTGATACATCCTGTATTAGTAGTGTTAGGCATTATAGTCATACTAACTATGTGAAATTGCTACCTAAGTTGTCATTTGCGAAAAACTTATAGAATTCAACAAATCATGATGGGTAACCTAGATAAACTGGGAAAGGTTTCAATGTGTACAACTGATGTTGAAAATGAACAATTATTCTGCACTTTTTAAATGAAAAGATTGAATTGTGAGAGTAAAGAACAGGTTAAAATGGACTTTGGTAGATTTTTTTCTGAAAATGTAAAATAAATGTTCTGCATTTCAGTGTGTACAGTGCACGCAATTAACTAACTTGGCAAAAACATATAGCTTGGCATTCATTGCTAATAAGAATCAGAAATAAAATATTTTATCTCTTATAAACTATGCAGCTTGTGAAATGTGTTATCTACAAGCAGGTCAAGACAAACTCTTGTACGCAGCTGTGTCTCGTCAATATGATATGCAAGATAGGCCAAGGACAAAAGGAGTTATTCTTCAGGAACAGAATGTTGAAGATATGGAAAACAAACTGTCAGCACACCAGCTTGAAAGTAATGACTTATTATTCTGGCAAAAAAACTATAAAGATTGGAACTTTTTCTTTTGTATGAGAGACTTATTCTAAGCTAAAGTACGTTCTGATGTATATACCCTTCATTGTTAAGCTAGATGTAATCCTCATGCGCAGTAAATTAATGTCATAACAGCAGAACTGTCTCAGTGTCTTCATTGAGTAAAAGTACAGACTACCTGAATAGCGTAGTACCACTTTAACTTTAACACAAATGCTTTGCCCAATGACAAGGATGGTAAAGCTGTGGACAGGTATGGAAAGAAGGTATACATTTTCTTTCCATGCCAATAATGGTCAAACACAATTGCTAATGTCACCTAAAAACACACAGTTTAAGCACAGATGGGGGCTTGTAATGCATGGCAGTCTCCAAAGTACACAAAACATCCAAACACTTTATTCAAGAAAGCCGCATATAAAATCCAACATAAAACACTTTAACTTCCTCACTGTATTTTTCATCCCTATAACACCGGGACTTCTTCAGACCACTAACACAATGACAATACTCATCTATTAGATACTGCAGTGTTACAGCTGAATTGGGTATCTCTAGTACATTAAGTCCTAACAAGTTTAATTAATTTTTATAGGGGAGGGTCAGAAGAAGTTCCAATGTTATAGGGATGAAAAACACGGTGAGGAAGTTAAAGCATTTTATGTTGGATTTTATATGCGGCTTTCTTGAATAAAGTATAAGGATGTTTTGTGTACTTTGAAGTCTGATGTGCATTACTAGCTCCCTACTGTGCTTAAACTGTATGTTTTAGTTGATGTTTGCTTTTGGCACAGTGTTTCCAGAGAGGATGTATACAATCTCTAATGTCTTTAAAACCTCTAAAAATCTTCCTTTTTTGTCTTTACTCAATTCTGCTACTCAGGTAGCAAGGCATTCTGTAAAGTGTAGATATGATGCACCTGATTCTTCTTCCATGGCAACAGCTACTAGAAGCATGTAAAAGAGATATTATTGGTTATATCTACAGTCCCTGCATATCAAGGTTAAACTCCTGGGCACCCCTTTGGACAGAGATAATCTCTTTGGTCTTTTGGTCTTGCAGCTGGTGACCTTCTTAAAATCTACAAGAGAGAGAAAAGATTATGTTGGACATAAGGCAGTTTTTTTTCTCTCAATTGTGCCTAAATTCCAAATAAATTACCTGCCAAAGGCAGGACTGTTTTTTATAATGACCAAAAATCTCAGCAAGAAAAGGTAAAAAAAAAATCCCCAAAAAGAAACAAGGAAAGAAAAAACAGACTTCAAAGGTCCTAAAGGTTCCTTTGCTGACATACCTTCCAGTTTGTGATTATCAGCTTTCCTCTCCTTCCCTTCCTTCCACCTAGGCCAATCCTCCAGTCTTTCAAAGAAATGCTTCAGTGTCTCCCACTTTGGAGACTGATTAGCTTCAGAGAAAATGGGTTCTGAACATTGTAGGTAAGGGCTACAAATCAACTTGAGATCCCCTCCATCCCAAACACAACTGATTTTGCCAACACTGCAAGAATTTTGCATTCAGGAAAGCACAGAATGGGTTCTCCATCTCCAAGAGAGAAAGGGGCTGTATTCAAGATTTTTTCTAATTTCAATGAAAGATGGTTCTTGGAGACCAGTTTTGGATTTATCAGTTCTCAACACCTTCTTAAGTGTGCCAGAATTCAAAATGTTGTCTCTTCAATTTCTTCTGTCAATGATCCTTCCTCAACCTTTCCTAGTGACTGTGGATATAAAGGAAACGTATTCTCACACCTCCATTCTCTGAGATCAAAGAATATTCTTACAGCCTTGTGGTTTACAATTTAGTTTTCAGTTTTGCCCTTTGGTCTTTCTACAGCCTAAAGGTTATTTACAAAATGCCTAGTCCCTATCATTGCATTCTGCAGGCTCGAGGGTATACACATGTTTCCTTACCTAGACAATATTCTTATTCAGGTGCAGCCAAAAGGGAATTGTCTTCAGGATCTCAGGTTTACAATGGATTTTTTTGCTTTGCCTAGGTAACCTTCAAAAGTCTGTCCTTCTCTCTTGACAGGATCTGATGTTCCTAGGGTACCAACTGGACACAGTCTCCATGCCGTCAAGTCATCCACAGGAAAAATACTGTTTCTTTTTTAACACCTTTATTGAATGATCACTTGTTATATAGTTAGACTTACATTTATATAGTAGTCAAACCAGATTAATAAATTCACATTTATAAACATTACAGGATATATAATAGATATGATGTATAATCTAACCAACATTACATAAAATATTCAGTTCCTGCCTTCTCTTAAACCTTGTTCTTCCTCAAAACATTTTTCTGTATGTATTGTTTCCACAATTTCCATTTTTTCTGTGTGATTTACTTCTACCATTTTCTAAAGATCTCACCTCCTGTTCTTTTATCTCTGTTACAATATCCACTACTTCAAGTATGGTTGGTTTAGATTTTGATTTTCATTTTATAGTAACTGCTTTTTTGGCACCCACCAGAATTAAACTTAACAAGGCCTTACTGTAGCTAGGCAATTCAGATCCTGTATCCCAGTGCAAAAAAAATCCTTTCCTTAGTTACACTTATTTGCTCACCCAGTATTCCCAACAGAGTACTCTGGGGAATTTTTAAAGTCTGCCAACTCATTACAATCCCAAAACATATGTTCCCAGTTGCCTCTTTCTTCCTTGTCATACCTCCAACATCTGCCACTTACCTGAGGAAAAGTTCTTTGGTCTCTGCTTGGGGTATAAAAATATCTATCAAAACACTTCCAGGCAAAAATCCGAAATCTTCTAGACTTTGTTGCATATTTGGGAAGCATACATATGTCCTCCCATTGTTTCTTTGTGAACTGCATATCTAATCTCTCTTCCCAATCTTTTCTGCCATCCTGATTGATTCCTATGGTTATTGTGCAATATTTTATGTACCCTAATTATTCCTTTGTTTAACAATGGTTTCTATTCTAGATTCAACTAAAAATTCAACCAGTGCAGTTCTGTCATTTAGTATTCCCTCATCCCTTTCTCTTTGTCTATATTCTGATATCAATCCCTGACAGGGAAGGCAATCACTAGCCTGCAATCCAAATGTCTTCCTGGCCTCTTTCCATTCAATTGCCTTTCTTTCTCTAATTACTTGTTCCCAGTACCTTGGTTCCTCTGCCAGCGTTTGCCAGTAATTTCTAACCCACTCTGTACCCCTAATTGCTGTAATCCCTACTGGCTGAATCCCCCTTCTCTATTTCCATATTGGCTTAGTTCTTAGTATACTTTATGCTACTTTATGAATATAGTTTCTTTTTAATTTCTCCAAGTCTTTTGGGTATCTGACACCATGAAGGGAATGGATGGCATTCCTAAGTCAAAGTACAATTAAAGTTCATGAAATTAGTATTGTTTCAATCTTTGATGTCAGCCAAAAGTGCCCTTCACAGCACCTGCAATGTGCCCAGTAATGACTCCTTTTGCAATTCGTATGGAGTTACATGCACTGGTAACATATCTAAATATGATTGTAGATTCTTTTTTATAAGGCCCATTGCTCCTACTATTACTGTAACTGTCTGGGTATCTTTCTTCCACATTGCTCTAGTTTTTGCCTGCAAATCTTGGTATTTTATGACTTTGTGTCTCTCTGTATGCAAGACACTGTAGTCATTGGGTGTATTGATTTCAATGATCAATGCTACTTTTGTCTTTTTTTTATGGACCACTATATCTACTTTTATCGCATCTGTCTTTTGAACTGTTGGTAATGGGTGACCTCGTGTGATGTAGACTTCATCATTTTCTATAATGCTTTGTGGCTTGTGTTTCCAGTGTTTTTCAGATACTTCAAGTATTATGTTTGCACATTCCCCAGTGCGACAGTCTTGCCACATTATTATGCCTTTTGGTATACACTCCTTCTGCCATTAGTATATCACAACCAGCAACAAGGTGTGCAACTGTTTCAACTCTGTTTTACAAAACCTACATTTGAATGTTTCTCGCACATGTTCAATGGACTTTGTAAAGCAACATATATGTAGCCCACTATCTTGGGCTGCCACTATTACCCTTTCATCCTTTGGTTTGAATTCGCTTCTCCTTAACCATCCCTACATATAATCGTGGTCAACATGAGGTTCTTCCAGAAGTATTCTATTCTTGCAACTATATTTATGCATTTTCCACATTTCTTGCCTTCTCATCTGATTCTTCACCTTACATTCAGTTGTTGCCTGAATTTTATCTACTTCTAGTTTGATTTCCATTCCTGCTTGACACCGATATGCTTCTGCTAGACTAAGCAGGGAAGTCATCTTAGATTTATTCTCCTCATGTTTCAAATCTTTCACTACATTTGGGTCTTGTGAGGTCAGTAGATATATGTGCAGTCCCATGATTGCAGATCTATACATGTAATCAATTTCAAGGAGGCCCATATCTCCTTCGGAACGGGGAATATATAATCTTGGTATGCACTGATTTTTATAAATCATTTAGTGAGCATGAAGCATTCTTCTTGTTTTCCTGTCTAATCTCTCCAACACATTTTGGGGTCAGTCAATCACTCCAAAACTGTAAGTTAGGACAGGAAGAGCAAATTGGTTTACAGCTTGAATTTTGTTGCTAGATGTCAACACTGCTTTCAGCATTAATTTAAGTCTTCTAAAATATTACTTACTAAGTTTTATTAGCATTTGTGCATGTTTCATTGTTGATCCTTCATCAGTTCCCAAATATGTATACACTCCTTCTTGCTCAATATCTTTTATATTACATTCTTGTCCCAAACTGATGTTTTCTTGGTGCTGCAGTTTTCCTGCTTTAAAGGTTGCTTTTGCACATTTATCATGGTCAAATTACATTCTTATGTCATCTGAAAAAGTTTTGACCTCTTGCAGTTGTGCTTTCAGTTCCTCATCTAATGAGCTATACAGTTTTAAATCATCGATAAAGAGAATATGAGAGATCTTTACACTTTGCTGTTTTCTAGGAGGCAAATTATAGCCATGTACTAATCTGTTAAGTAGACAGTTTAATGGAATAAGGGCAAGACAGAATAGCAGAGGTGACAGGGAGTCACCCTGAAATATCCCTCCTTGAATTTTTATCACTGGAATAATACATTGTCCTTTATCATGGCTTAATTGCAATGTGGTCTGACACTGTTTCATGGTCACTGTAATGTAATCAATCAGTGTATCTTATATATTTTAAGCACTCTTTTAACCATGAATGTATGATACTATCAATTGCATTTTTGTAGTCAATCCACGCCATACTTAGATTCTTTCCCTTTTTTACAGTTCTCCATTATGACTTTATTTAGCAACAGGTGATCCTTCATTCTATATGACTTTCTTTTATTACCCTTTTGTTCTGTTGCCATGACTGAATTTTCTTCTAAATGACTATAAACTTTGTTGGCATCAATTCTGGTGCCCAGTTTATATGTCATCGGAAGGCAAGTTAATGGTCTATAATTTTTAAGATAACTTGCAGGTTCACTCTTAAGTAGGAGCATTGTTTTTCCTGTTCTTAACTAGGTTGGTGTCTGTTTGTGGTGCATATATAAATAGTTCTTACTCATGGCTAAATCTTCATGCAAAGATGTTAATATTTTTAGTCAGAATTTGCATCCTGTGTATAGGCCTGTCATTTTCCAATTGGAGGCTTTTCATAACTTTATCTCAATCTCTCTGGCCATTATTTAATCCCATTTCACCAGGCTGAATAAAGAGAAGGTCAAGGTGAGCTGCCTGTCGGGTGCTAGGATCCGACACATAACGCAAGCACTCAGGTCACTCCAAAGCAAATACAAATATGACTCAGTCATTGTACATGCTGGTGTGAATGACCTGAGACATACTTCCCTGGACTACATGAAAAGAGACATAGAGGAGCTCTCTGATCATGTAGCCCAGGCTGGTATGACCCTGACCTTGAGCAGCATCTTACCCTCACCTAGAATGATGCCACAGTACAAAAACAAAATGATCGATTTTAACAACTGGCTAAAATTTTGGTGTCATTCAAAGGGGATCCAGTGTCTGTCAGCCTGGGATGACATGCTCGACAAGCCACGTTGCTTCGCTAGGGACAGCTTGCACCTGTCACCACTGGCCTTTCGGATATTGGCAAAGGCTCTTGCCACCCCCATAGTGCCTTTTTTAGGTAAGGCTCAAAAGTCAAACCCACCCCCATGGACAGCACAAGGAACAAGAAACTAAGGGTAATGCTGCTAAACGCCAGAAGTCTTAACCTCAAGATGCATGCACTCGAAGCTCTCCTCAGTATGGAGAACATCGATATCTGTGCAGTGAAAGAAACCTGGTTCAAGGCTCCAGAGAGCACCCAAGCACTACCAGGCTATACCTCATATCATGCTTTTCGGCCCCAAAACCCAGACCGAACCACAAAAGGAGGGGGAGTTTCCATATTTATCAAGGATATCCACACCTCCAGGTTAGTGGCATTGCATGAAGTATCGGAGACCATCCATGTGCAACTAACAGTGGGCAAGACTGCTTTTCAGTTTATAGCATCCTACAGACCACCCTCCCAAAGTCAGGAATCCCACTCAGCTTTCCTGAAAACATTGGAGAACATGAAGATCTCTCCGAACACCATTATATTGGGTGACTTCAACTACCCAAACATTGACTGGGAGCACTACTCAAGCCCCAGCACCTTAGCCCAAAGATTCCTGGAAATTATAAACTCAAATACTATGGAACAACTAGTCACCACTCCCACAAGAGGGGACAACATACTAGACCTGATCATTACCAACATGGGGACTCTATGCTCCACACCAGAAGTATATGCCTCATTAGTAAGATCAGACCATAAATTAATTTCACTGGATGTCCACATCCCGACCTCACCCCTAGCCCAGAAAACCACAGTGAAAAACTTGTCAAAAGCGAACTTCTCACTTCTCAAAACCGAAGTGGAATCCTTCAAGGCCCCAGGGCCAGTGGAAACTATGGCCCAAACTGCAGAATCCTATATAAATGCATTCTACGGACATCTCCAGGAATGCATGGATCATGCTATCCCAAACAAAACCAAGACCCAATCATCCAAAGGCAGGCATCCAGTCTGGTGGACCCCTGCCATAAATAAACTGTACAACAGAAGGAGGAAGCTACTACATGATAGAGCAAAATCCCTAACAGGGAAGGCATCTCTGATCAGTACTAGCAAAATTACGATCCCTCATAAAATCCTCCAAGGCCAGCTTCAAGAGAAAAATTGCACAGGACACCAAAGACAATCATAAGGCTTTTTTCGGTTATGTTAGAAACCTGGGATGCAACTCCCAGACTTGTTCTGAGTTGATTCTAAACGACAAAAAATACACTGAACCCACAGACATCGCCAATATCCTGGCAGACAGGTTCAGTGCAAACTTCTCCACCCCCTTCCCCCAAAAGAGCAAGTATCTATCCCAGCAGAGGGCTGCCTCCCAAACATCTCAGATGCTCAGGTGAAGGCTGCCCTCTCCAAAGCAAAAAACACTGCTTCCATGGGACCAGATGGCATCCCAGGTTATGTCCTACATGAACTACAAGAAGAACTAATCCCTCAAATAAAACAGCATACAATCTCAGCCTCACTACAGGATATGTGCCCACAGAATGGCGTACAGCAACAGTGGTCCCACTCCACAAAGGTGGAGCCTTTACGGACCCTGGAAACTATCGCCCCATAAGCCTGACTAGCTTAGTCTGCAAGGCTATGGAGAGGATCATCATGGAGCTCATAAACAAAGACATTGGGGACCTACAGACACTAGATCCTACCCAGTTCGGCTTTGTCAAGGGCAGATCCTGCCTTTTGAACCTGGTTGACTTCTTTGAAACAGTCACCAAAGCCATAGATGAAGGGAAGGTAGTCCACACAGCCTATCTGGACCTTGCAAAGGCATTTGACACAATACCCCACTCAAGCATCATAGATAAGCTATCCAGCTTAAATATAAACCCCTATGTCACAAGATGGGTTCAAACTGGCTCAAAGACAGAACCCACAGAGTGAGAGTTGCTGGAGCCATGTCAGACTCGAAACCGGTCACAAGTGGCATCCCACAGGGTTCTGTCCTGGGACCACTCTTGTTCGGTATATACTTTTCCGAGGTACAGGCAAACGTGGGAGGACTATGGCTCACCAAGTTCGCAGACGACTGCAAACTGGGCGCCATAATCAACTCTCCAGCTGACACAAACATCCTTCAAAAAGGTCTCACAGAGACAGATAACTGGTGCCAGCGCCATGGTTTAAAGCTAAATGCAAAAAAATGTATAGTCATACCCTTTGGCAAAAACAATGTGCCCACAAATTACCACATAGGCGGAAACCCATTAAGTACAGAGAAAGTTATTAGGGACCTGGGGACCCAAGTTGATAGCAATCTCTCCTTTGAAAACCACATTGCCAAAGTGGTTAGAAAGACCTTCTACATAGCCCACCTCATCATGAAGGTTTTCACATCTAGATCAAGAGAGGTAATCTTGCCCCTTTATTCATCCTTCATCAGGCCCATCATAGAATACAATGCCCCTTTTGGGATGTACCTTACCCAACACCTGCAGCAATTAGAAAGACCCCAAAAGTATCTCACCAAGAGGATCAAGGGTCTCAAACAGATGCCATATGCTGCTCGGTTAAAAAAACTCCAGCTCTACTCAGTTGCATACCGCCTACTTCGAGGCGATCTATGCCTGACATACAAAGTTATGTCAAATCCAGAATTAATGGACATGCTCCACCTCAGTAAATCTAAATCCCTTAGAGCCACATGCTCGAGGGACTTGAACCTCAGCACAGAAATAAATAGAACTTGATGGAGGGACAGGTTCATAACCCAGAGGCTCCCTTCGCTCCAGAATAGAATTCCAGTTCATGTGAGGCAGAGCACCTCACTGAATCTCTTCAAGAAGAATCTCGATAAGTGGATGGGAGATCGTAGGTTTGTCCCAGGGATTACTCCAGTGTCACTATTAGACAGAGGCACAGTAAACTAAACCTTAAAAAGGGCACAGTATACTCAAATCAAGGGGTGGTGTAAGCCATACAGAATCGGGCTAGGCTTATAATTGCCCCAGGGCAGATAGCCTAGTATGAACCTATGAACCTATGAACCTATGAACCTATTTCATATCCTGTACCTTTGAACTTCTTATTCTTTCTTTTACTTCTTCTATCCATTTGGCATCTTTGTTATGTTCCACAGGATCTTCATAGATATTTCTCCAAAATGTATCTATTTCTTCTTTTTTGAGTGGTCTTTCAATTCCTTTTACCTTGCTTCCCAATTCTCTATAGAACTTTTTGGGGTCATCAATAAATTGCTTATTTTATACTTTTCCTTTATATTTATCTGTGTATCTTCTAAGTTTTTCTGCCTGTGCTGAGATTTTTAATTTATTATTTGCAACAGTGCAAGGCAGATCCTGATCCATTACAATATTGTGCATTGCTTTTATCATGTCTTTCTTTCTGAGTATTTTTGTTGATCTGTTCCCTCTTCTATACTCTTCTAACAGTACACTTCTTGTCTTAATTGTTTTATAGTTTTCTCTTTTCATTACTTCCATGATGGTATTTTATTTCTCCCCTTCCTTTCCCTCACTAGCCCTGTGTTTTTGTGGTAGAATTGTATCTGTTATTAATTTAGCTGACAGTAGTATATACTATTTACTTCTGTTATATTGCATGGATCTCTATGGACAATCCTAATTACTGTGTCCATTTGTTTTATCAAACTTCTGACTTTTTGGATTTTATTGACCTTCTGCAGTCTATATGTTTTATTAATCTTAATATGTCCATCTATCTCTATTAAATCAAGCAACTCTTCAATTAGCTCATTTTCTTCTAAAGTGAGGGCACATTTTTTGTTTTCCATTTCCTGCAGGCATTCTATAGAAAGTTCTATAGCATCTTCCTGTGGCACATTCTCTTCAATTTAATCCTGTGTCATCCATTGCTCTGTCATATGGGAACGCACTGACCTATCACTCCTCAACATTGATGGCGTCAGAGTTACCACAGTTTCCTGTTCCTTCCTTTGCTGTCCAGCTTCAAATGAATGTTTATACTGGTTTCCAGTGGAAATGCTCCAAAATATCTTCATATGGCAACTGGCCAGTTGCTTCCTTTTCCACTGGTTTCTCTTTAATTTGGATGTCCATTGTTCTGTTCTGCTATGGTGCTTTCTTAGTTTGGTTTTCTACACTGAATCCTTCACTTTGCAGGTACTCCATAACCTCAATTTCTATTTCTTTAACTTCTCCATTACTATCCACTTTTCTGCTTTTTCTCTTTGTCTTCTTATTTTTTGTATTGCAAAATTTTTCATGTCCAGATTCCTTTGCCTGTATTTCTCTTCAAATATCTTTTGTGCTGCTCTTTTTGTATTTAATAGTTTTGCTTTTTCCATTGAATAAATATTGCACCATATTAAATCTTTTTCTTTCCTATGTTCATATTTCTTCTTCAGATGTCTCCTGGTCTTCCTGTTTCTCCTTCTTTTGGGGACTCATTCTGTCATGCTGTGATGTAACTGATGTTAGACCTTCTACACCAAATCCTTCACTTTACAGGCATTCTATAATCTCAATTCCTATTTTTTAACTCCTACTTTACTAATCTTCTTTTCTACATTCCCTCTTTGTGATATTATTTTTTATTGTGAAATTTTCCATATATGGATGCCTTTTCCTGTATTTCTCTTCAAATATCTTTGGGGCTGCCTTTTTTGTATTGGTCAATTTAGCTTTTGACTTTGCTTAAATATTGCACAATATGAAATCTCTCTTTCTTTCCCATGTCCATATTTATTATTTATATTTTTCCAAAATTGCTAGGTTTTGTTGTTTATATTTTTGCACTTCCTCATATGCTTCTTTTTCCAAACAGATCATTTTTTTTGGTCTATATAATGTTTTTCACAAATCTGTTGTATTACTGAACACAAATTTTTATTTGAAACTTCTGACAGTTTTTCTTGTGGAAATATTTTCTTTCTTCTAATTTCTCTCTTAATCGTTTTGTATATCTTGTATATGGAAATTCTGGGCTTTTTGCATAATTGTAACAATACATATTTTTTTTTCTTATCCTCAATAGTCCAATCTATTGTCTTTATGGCTCTTCTTAGGCATATCATTTTTTTGTGATATTTGTGGACTGCTACTTCCTTCTACAACAGGGTGGCCATCCTCCCCCTTGGCCTAGCCTGGCCCCATTGTAAGAATGTTTTCGTATTTTGAGGATTCTACACTGTCATTTTTTTCCATTCTGGCATCAGTGCATCTACCAGGATTGGCCATTTTCTTATCCTGCATCTTGTGCACCCAGCTATCTTTTTTCAATTTTTGACCTACTTCTGTCCAAGATATATACTATATAAAATACAATTGATATGTTAGTGTTGTCTTAGTGACATTTTGTGAAAAAAAGGGTTCACCTTGTGAAGGTATTCACCAAGACTTGAGGATGAATTCAAATTCAGCAATACTACTCTCCTTCGCTTGCTGACTTATCTCTCCATTCGGATCCTATATCCATTCAGATCCTACTCTCCATTCGGACTGTTCTGTATGACTGCTGTTATTCTCTTTAAAGATCTGCAACCAAAATCCCATTCTGTCCTTTGTTCTTGAATTCTGTTCCCACTTCAACATCATGTCTTTCCACTTTGAATTGTAGCTTTCTGCTTGTGTTATGTATAAGACCATTAACTGTGTAGTTCTGAAATATCCCTTCAAATCAGTTAATACTAAATCTCCTTGTGCTGTTGGGAGGATCAAAGTATTTCACTTAACTCTTGCCCTCTTCCTCTCCCAAATAAAATCCCTTAACTCTTTATTAATTACTGTCCACAGCTTCTCCTCTGGTTGATAAAATATGCCTGAGCTGTGTATACAACTAAAGGGACTAGAAACATTTTACTGCTTGTATATTACTATCTATATTCATAGGCAAGAGCTTCTAGTTTCTCAGTGTTTGTATTATCTTTTGTTTAGTCTCTTTCCCCATATTGTTAGACACCATAACCAAATCCTTTTTAATCCATACTCCTAAATACTTCATTTTATCACGTCCCTATAAATGTGAGTACTTCTGGACCAATTAATGTGTGGGCACATAGTTTATAGCTATAGTCTTTGTTTTATCTTCATTAATTTTATATCATGAAAAAAAAAACAGAATGGTCTCAGAATATTTCAGAACACTGAGATGTCCTTTTTGGTTCTATTAGGTGCAAAATAATATAATCTGCAAATAATGCCAACTTTTCTTGGACACTACCAATGCTACCCTTGTATTTCTGAATCCCTTACTTCCTTTGCCAGTGAATCTAGATATAACTCAAATAAAAAAGAGGAAAGAGGACACCCCTGGTTCCTCTGTTCAGACACAGCTTATCAGACAAGAATCCTCCTTCTTTGATTTTTGCCTCTGATCCCTCATGTATCCATTTAATTAACCTTATTACTGGATGAGGAAATGCAAATGCTTCCATTGCGCTACTCAAAATCCCAGCTTACTCTGTCAAATTCTTTCTCTGCATCAAAACCTATCAATAACAGTAGTATTTCTTACATTTTGCTCCTTCTGGACCATCATTGTTCTGCTAATGCTGTCAAACATTTGTCTCCCTTCCACAAAACCACAGTCAATTTTAGCATCACCTTGCTATTTTTTATCCATTATAGACATAAACACTTTATAATCATGGTTCAGAACTGAGATGACATATTATTAAGCTGGATCAGATGGGTCTTTACCATCTTTAGGTATTAGAGCCAATACAAACTTTTTTCCAGGATGTTGGTGCCTCCTCTCCTTTTAAAATACTGTTAAACAAAACCTTCTAGATTTTCATCACTTTCTTCCCTCCTAACTTCCAAACTTCCATTCCACCAGAATGCCATCTGTTCCCTAGACTTTCCTGAAGATAGGTAATACATACTCATGTTTATCTCGTCCCCTCCTACCTTAACTGTTAGTTGTTGAGCCTCATCTACCTTTAATCTCAGCATATTTAAGTCTTCCATAAATACTTCTATTTGTGCTTTTTCTTGATTTCCCCTCTTACCTGCTTTATACACATTTTTACTACATTTACAAAACATTTCTAATACCTCTACAGGCTCTCTGGTTATTTTTCTTGTTATAGGCTCCCAAATTTGGCAACAATCCTTTCTACTTTGTTACCTAAGTCATTGTCTCAAACATTTTTGTGCTCTGGAGTTTTTATAAAAAAAACACTTGCTTAACATGAATCTTTCTAAACTCATGCATACTACACAGGTACGCCTTTATTTTCTCTTTAGCACTCTGCAACTGTACCTCCTCTTGCTCTGGGAGGTTCACCTTATTTTGTAATACTTTAACATTTGCCAGCTCCTCCAAATAATTCTTATTACTTCTTAACCAGGTGTCTTTCTCTTTTATTTCTACCCTATTTTTAAGCTCCCCTTTCATTTTATCCCACAAACTAGCTATAAATGCTGGAGTACTTTCTAATGTCCCCAATAGCTCCTAGATAATTTCCACTACCCATTCCTTAAATTCCTCTCTTTTTAACAGGTAGGTGGGGAAGCAGCATTGTCTTATCTTTACTTCATTACCCTGTGTAAGAATTGATAAGACTGTAGAATACTGAAATAAACTGGAAATAACTAAAAGAAACTAGAATGAGACTGTAATGAATGTCTTCATCTGTTAATTACCCAGAACTGTGATGAACATGAGACAGTCTTTCATGTGCCAAATAATCTTGTACCTATCAGCATAAGAATCTGCAAACCCAGCAGTTTGGTTAAGAATGTTTTATTATGTACAGTGGGGGTAGATGTCAACAATATCGAAATCAAATCTTAATGTCCATACCTTCTGAACTCATTACAGTGTCCATAAATTCTACACTTAGGATGTATTGTGTCCAATAACAGTGCTGATAATTATGTCCATAGTTTCTACACTCATATTACTATCCTGCTGAATAATATCATTAATATTCTGGAATGCTGATATTTGACCTCACATTGGTACTCATACTCGAGTGTCTGTACTGCAATGACTTTCTGCATATCAGTCCAAACAAACTGTGTCAGATGTATTGCTTAATAATACCAAAACCCTGTAAATTTCTACACACCTCTTTAGCCTTGGTTCTCAACATAAACAAAATGTACTTGTACTCAATGGCAAGGATTCACTAATCCTCTGTGTAAGACTAAGTAAGTCTTACACGGAAACGGCAGTCTAAGAGGAAGACATCAGCACGCCATGCATATTCATGAGGGTGTGCTGACTCAACTCAAAGGCTAACACGGAGCGTGTAAGACTGCAGGGGGCGTGTCGGACTGCCAAGCAGTCCAAATATCCACGCCCCTGCAACTATATAAATGTGAAAATGACAAGTGCAATATGCGAGCCCACTGAAATGTACACATAGCAAACACTACACATCCCCACATACTAAACCCCTTTGTAATTATAAAATGTAAACTTTTTAAATTTTTTTTGTAATTCCCGAGATAGCTGCCCGTATCTGTGTGTGTTTGCGCGGGTATGCCCATTGCTTAGCTACAGTTAGCAATTTCTACATCGAAGAGCATAATAAGAAATGTTTATGCAAATTAAGCCAAATAGCAATAGTGTAGTGGTAGAGCCTTTCTTACAAAGAGGAGGCATTCCCGGTTCTAGTCCCACCACTCCCCTTTCTATTTTATGTTTTAAATTGGTATATAAAATAATTCCTGACATATATGAATGAAATTTTAGTAAAAAGCATTGAAATGGCCTATGTATTAGTGAACAAAATGTATATATATAAATATAAGAAGGTGAGCCGCATTAAGGATATTGACATATAATTGCCCATAGCTAAGCAGCGTTGTACTCAGCGCAATATAGTTGCCCATAGCTAAGCAGCACTTTACCTAGCACAATATAGTTGCCCATAGCTAAGCAGCGCTTTACCTAGCGCAATAGTTTTGCGTGGAGCTGCGCACCGTGCTAACCAGCACACCGTTGGGCAATGTCGGGCAACATAGAGCAACGTAGAGCAAAGTTGAGTAAAGTCACCTAAACACAGCCACACCCCCTAGCCTGTCTGGACAGTAGTAAAATAAAAAGCAATAACAAGACTCGAACCCAGGACACTGTGCACCATAATCAAAGTACAGAACCACTAAGCCATGACAGCTTTGCATAAACATGCACTGTTAACATACATATACTTATAAATGGAAGTTTAACCATTGCTAAGCAGGTTTGCTGTTAGCTGAGAATTTTCAGAAATGGCCAATCACACATAAGTGCAGGAAATGAGGCATATTTATGCTCCATAGGCAGGAATACTCACCATAACTGGTTATAGCTCCCATCTGCAGTCAGAATGGCCGGTGCTGGAGAGGGTACTCACTTTTGAGCGCAACGGTGGGGCATCGAGGAGGCAAAATACATGGTTTGGCTCCTTGTCCACCATCATGAGTCAAGACTCCTGCAGGGCCAGTTTCAAGGCACGGAGTACAAAGCGGAGGCGTGGAACCGGTTAGCTCATGATCTCACCAGTGCCACAGGCATCCCTCGGACTGGTGAGCAGGACTGTCACTACCATGCAGACCTGAAGAGATGGAAGCAGGACTGACTGAACCGATGGATACAGCTGGCCCATGACATGGAAGATGCCCCACTACTGAGTAGGTAGCCATGGAATGAAGTATGTAAGAAATGCTATTGTAGTCTATATTATGGATAGGTATGTCTCAATATCCCTTCATTTACTTCACAGCTGCAGGTGTCTGTGCTGCGAATCAGCAAGCCTCTGCAGATAGGCTGCTAAGGCTGCACCACCAGGCAGGTTAGTAATTATTCTGCATGTATTATTATATAAAATAAGTGAGAGAGCCTGAAAAAGAGTGTTGTAACCCATTAATAAAGGTCTAATAAGTCTTGAATAACTTCCCTGCATGTACTGTTATATAAAATAAGTGAGAGAGCCTGAAAAAGTGTTGTAACCCATTAATAAAGGTATAATAAGTCTGGAATAAAAGTATTCTGCATGCACCAAAATATTAAATGAATGAGAGAGCCACTACAAAAGTGTGTAATGTAATTAATAAAGGTATAATTCCTGGACTGTGTCCATGTCACTTTCTTTGATATGTTGTTGTACCCTTGCATTATGGAAATAGTACAGTTGTATTAAGTGCCGTCAATCCACACTTGGGTAGGTCCATATAAAGTGGATGAAGGGAATGCCAGTAGCTCTTAAGCATATATACAGTCCTCAACTGTTGGTTCATGGCTAGCATGTACAGGTTAATCTGGCACATGAGTAGCTTGTGATTGTGTTCCCCAGAAATGTCAGTGTGCTGCTAGAAATGTAGGGGTCTGTTTAAATATAGCTGATAATGTCACCTGAAGACAGCCAGATATGCAGATATATGAATATAAATGAAATATATAAATAAGTAGCAATAACATCTGCATCTTGAACAGTTTGTATGTCAGATACAGGTTAGGTATATAAACAACTATCAAAACCCATTTCACAATTTAATGGACACTGCCTAGTGTAATAATACATGTAGGGGATATATACCTGCAGTCAGTAGGGATGTAGAGTAAACTTATAAGTATATATAAGTTGTTAATGGAGTTATCTTTTTACACCCTACTTTATGGTCATAAATAATGCCATTCCACACCTAAATGGGTATGTGTAATCTCAAAAACTTTGTTGGGACATATGTCTTATTGGTTTATAAATATCTGCATGTACTTTGATGCATGTGCCCTGTTCACATACCACAATCTTGGTGGCCTGTTGCCACCAATCAACCCTGCATGCTGCTGGAATGTCCACTGTTCTAAATATGCATGTGTTATGCTTGCTGTTCAACTGCTGGAATTCTTGTGTGTTGGGTTAATGGGAATACTACTGCATGCTGTTACAACTAATTTGGAATGCTGTTGTCTGTTACTAACCAATATTGTCATTATATCCTGCTAAACATAGAACTTATGGGAAGGCCGGTCCCAGCAGACCCTCCTCTCCCACCTCAGCTGGCGATGGCACCTGGAACCAGCATGTCTAGTGCCCAGCCCAGGACTTCCTCCTACAGTGGCCCTGTGCCACATTCGGGTGGAAGTGCTGCAGGGGATGGGGCTCACCCCCCCACACACCTATCACCCTCCAAATGGTCCGGGCTGTGGTGCATAGGGAGATCAAGCGTTCAGTCGCTGATCCTCTATGCCAGTTCGAGGCACGAGTGGCGCGACTCACTGTTGACCCTGCCCCTCCTACTCAGCCCGCAGCACAGCCACCCTCTGGGCTGTAAAGGTGCAGTGGTGACTGCCCATGGATGGGGATCTCAGTTCCACTGTTGCCATCTGTGGGCTCATGGGCTTGCAATATCCAAACATCCGTCCCAGTCAATTGTGTTCACCCATTACATGTGTCATATTCTGCCCCTGTATGCGTCTTGTTTGTCTTGTCTGTTTACCTCCCCCACCTACCTCCCCAAATATACCTACTTCCTCTACCTCACATTCCACTCTCACCTGAAAAAAAAAAAGGGCAATCTGTTCCCACAAAAGAATTACACCCCATACAAAGCTGCCCATTTCGCACTCATGTCCGCTGGACATGTAAACTGATAATTATAATTGGCAGTACAACATACTTTGCTGTCCTCACCCCTCTCTCAGGGGTGGAAGGTTTCAAATTTCCCTCCAAATTTCTAACATATGTACAACTGTTGCTGATAAAGAAATGGGCAGCTATGGACCTTCCCTACACCCACCCTGCACATCCCGAGCTGGTTTCCCTACTGTCTTTCCCTCTTTGTGCCCCCTTTTTCACCACTTTCCTATCTCCCCATTTTCTTTTCTTTCAAAGAAATTAGCGTGGGGGTTAGAGGGAGTAAGCCCTTTTAAGCAGTAGTTAGCGGGGCTGCACGAGTGTGCACGAGTGTGCATCGCTAATCGTCGTGCAAACTCGCACAAACCCGCTTACAACTGCTTAAAAGTGCCTTAGTCACTCTGCATGGCAGGGCCCTTGTTCTGCTGAGCAGCAAAATAAAACACCTCTGTCAGTCTCGAACCCTGGACCTTGGACACACTACATTAAGTACCACTAAGCCACAGTAGACATATAACAAGCTGGTTCTGTAATAAATATATCATGCATTACAATGAGTGAATGTAAAGGGAAAATAGGAATGCCATAACACAAATCTTGTTCTGTGGATCTTTACCAGCAGTTGTTGTGGAATTGCATGACATGACTGTGAAAAGAGAACCAGCCATTCTAGCAGGAAATAATGTTACAGTAGCACTTTACAAATCCCCCACAGTATCAGAGCAGGATAAACCCTGGCATATTTGAATAGGGCAGAGGCCATACTTCCCAAATGTGACTGCTTTTCAGGGATGTCCCTGATTCGTAGCTGTGTCCCTCTGAATTCCTCTGAAAAGTACTGACATTAGGCAGAAAAGTGGGGAATTACACTTAATGTATAATGTCAATAAGTAAGAGTAGACACTGCTTGCATGTCAGAAAGGTGTATTAATACATATGCTCTGATTCTCTCAAAGTCTCAACTTAATGTCTGTAATATATTGCAGGTGTACCTCACTTAAATGTACATTTCC
Organism: Protopterus annectens; assembly: GCF_019279795.1. Taxonomy (NCBI): domain Eukaryota; kingdom Metazoa; phylum Chordata; order Ceratodontiformes; family Protopteridae; genus Protopterus; species Protopterus annectens. Next base: position 1,674,801,998 of record NC_056732.1, on the reverse strand, counting down.
CTGAGGCTGTTCAAATATATACCTGAGTGTATCAGAGGCCTGGCAGAGGCAGAAACACACAGGCATATCAGCTTTTCTGCTGTTACACACTCTGCAAATAGCTTTGGAAGGAGTTCCACAACCATATCCTTATGTAGGAGTACAACACAGAAATATCAAAGGATGTAGCCATGTACTGGTAACAACCAACTGTGACAATATCATTGTTCCAGTGCTGAAAAGACCGGTGTGGTGCACAGACAAAGAATAATAGCCTAACCTCTGGCTACCATCCGGATATGTCCACATGTGGGAGCTATGCAGACAGACTACTTGCCTTGATAGACTAACAGGTACACAGCAACCCTGTATGTTCAGCAAGATAAACATCACATAATAATAAATAATGCTCTCTGTACTTCTGCACCCCCACCCAAAAGTACAATATACCTGTGTATTCAGGCTCTACCAAGGATGTAGGTAGGCCTACTCGGTACTGAAATTTGTCCAGTTGTCTTGAGCAGCCTGTGCTAATGTCAACACAAAAAACACAAACTGTTCAGAAGTAAGTAAATTAATATTTACAGTATAGTAGTTCAAAAACAGTTCATGTGCCAGAAGAATACATTGCAATAACTACTTTTGTATGGCAGTTAATTGTCTAATTAGAAAATAAAGTACATACTCCCATGTATCTTGTGTTAGCATTTGGAGGGGTGAGTAAAATTCTACACTGACAAGTGTGTACTGGAAGCAGCAACATTCAGGTTTGAGTACAATATGCAAATCACTGGCTACAACCCTAGCTTCAGATATAAGAAGTATACCAACCTTCTGACTGACACAACGGTGTCCACAGCAAACAAGCATGGGCCCCACTTTGGAAAGCTGAAAGGGCTATGCCTACCTAACTTAGCATTTTATAGGAGTGGGCTGCTATGACAGTGAGTACTGCAATTACCACACAGCAAGCTGCATGCAATTACTAAATGGTGGGCACCAATTGGTGCAGAGGCCATCACATGCACATGTGCAGATACCTAGAAAAGCAGGCTGTACTTGCTGTCCACACATGCAATAATATCATTGCAGCAACAGAGAGCGAGAGAGAGAGAGCGAGAATGAGAGAGAGAGACAGAGACACAGACACAGACAAAGACAAAGAGACAGAAACAGACAGACACAAAAAAAGAAAGAGCAACATCAACAGACAGAGAAAACCCAAAATAAAAAAAAAATGACTTTAAAAACAGATGGAACAGAGAAATACAAAGGAAAGATATGTAACACATATGTATTTGCTGGCAAGTAGTAGATGTTTTTGAAGAGTACTCTACATACTGTGAATCATCCATATGTGTCAGCAGTATGTATCTATATGTATCTGTACATGTGCATAGGGCAAGAGACATACTGCAACTGTTTGTGAAGGGTGGATATATATATGTTGCTGAAGGTAGTTATGTGCATATTTCTATGTAGGTTGTAGTGTGCGGCAAAGAAAACAGCATGCAGTGCTGGTATATGACATGTGATGGTTAAATGCTGTGGGTATGATTTGTCAGTTTTGCAGTGTTGCAGCCAGTGAGGCCTGCTAAAGCTACATGGGCTGAGGACACCTTTGATGCATTCTGCACAACACTGTGCAATATTATTACATAACTGTATATCTCACAACTGTCGCATAATTGATATTCCCACCATGAAAGGTGGACTGTATATGTGCCTATATGTACATCTATATGTACAGCAATGGACGTTTATATGTATGTGTGTATGTATGTGTATATATATATATATATATAGATATATAGATATATATATATATATATATATATATATATATATATATATATATATATATATATATATATATATATATATATATATATATATATATATATATATATATAGAGAGAGAGAGAGAGACACGGGGTCATACTTACTGCGACAGGTGCCTGCTGACCAAGGCATGGACTGAAGCTCAGTGTTGACACTGCAGTGCCATCCCTTCTTGTCAAAACACTGTACCCATTAACTACCACATAGGTGGTAGTCTACCTAACACCGAAGGTGTGATAAGGGAACATGGGACACAGGTGGACAGTAGCCTCCTCTTTGATAATCACAGTGCCACACTAGTCATGTAATCTGTCCATGTGGTACACGTCATCACAAAAGGTGTGTCATCTAGGGAAATATAGGTCAGTGTTCCCCTCTACTCATCACACTTAAAACCCATTATAGAGTACAATGCCCCATGTGGTATGTACCTCACATGACAACTACAGCAATTGGAAAGGCCACAGACATGCCTCACAAAGAGTAATACCGGCCTCAAACAGATTCCCTATGCAGACCGACTCACAAAACCACAGCTAGACTGTGTCGCATACCGCCTACCCAGAGGTGAAATCTGCCTAAAATACAGAGCTATGTCACACCCATAGCTGTTGGACATCCTCCACGTAAACATATCACAATCCCTCTGAGCTACACGCTCTAGGGCCCTAAACCTTGTCAGCTAACTAAACAGCACATGCTGCAGGGATAGATTCCTATCTCAGAGACATGCCATACTCTGGAACAAACCACCTATCAATAGCAAACAAAGCTCCTCATTAGCAGTTGTCATAAATACTCCTGATGATTGGTTGGGAGATACGAAATACACCCCGGGAATCACCTATGTGGCTCTGGTTGACAGGGGCAAGTGAAATTAAATTACATGTGTGTCAAAGTCCAGGGTAGCATATGGCTAGGCTGCTCTAGGCTCTAGGGCCAATAGCGTATTACCTACCTATGACACAATGCACACACACATGTACTTAGTGCAATAATTGCTATGTAAGGTTGACTGAAAGTGATGGTGAATATGTTGGTGAATGTGTGCAAGGTTTGTAAAGGTGTGATAGCTCAGTGTGAAATTGTTTTTGTCATGGTAGTTTGCGTCCTAGCTGTGATCCCAGCAAAAGATGTGTATGCTATTGCTAGGCAGAAAAAGTACTATGGCATACGGTGTGACGTAATCCCTTGTTGTCGACTGTGGTGTCCCATTGTAGGCTAAAGCAATACATGTATGCTTAGTGAGTGGTACTGCTGGTGAATCCAACTCCTGTATGAACTGTAGTACTACCTGAAGTTGTAGGCCTAAACAGCACAGTATGGTGTATGTTCACATTGCTTCGGAACACTGTTTTGTGTGTTCCATGTAGTCCTCACAGATTACATACCTCAGGCATAAGGTTTTGTAAGTAGTGACACACAGTATTATATGGTACACAGGTAAAGCTCATCTGGGTTGGCATAAATTTGTGTGTTGTATGTATGTCTGATGTGTGTGTAATTATGCCTGTACCATGCCCTCAATCATATGTGTGTTACAGGGTATACGTGTGTATCTAGCAACATGTATAGTCTAGTACAGCAGTATGCCACCTATATTAACAACTGTGCACATATGTTAGGCAGGGGTTTGGCATCAACGACTAGGGTGGTATACTGGTAATACTGTAACTGTACTTTACATTCATTGCAATAGATGACATCTTTCTTTATGCATTAGCTTGATATATACCTCCTGTGGCTAGGGGGTGCATTGTGTCACATACAGTGTGCCATGTACTGGTGTATGGTCTTACATACTGGCTTCTCTTTGCTGCTGTGCAGAACATGGTTTGATATATAGAGCGTGCCAGGCACTGTCAGCCAGTTGTGGCCTGAGCACTGATATGTGGTATTGAACATGTGTATCCTCTGACAGCCAGTCAGATGCTATATATGGCAGTTAATTGATATCTGTACTTTAGAATGTTAAGTGTGCCACATGACTTGCTCACACATATTGTGTAATTGTCTTCCAGGCTCATGGCTCACCGTCGCAACCCGTGTTATACAGCTGCAGAGGAACAGGAAATACACAGCAGCCTGGTGCAGCACTACACCCTGCTGTTCTCTAGAACCAGCCAGGACCAGCATGAGCAGACTGCACTGTGGCAAGATCTTGTTCGTCGGGTAAATGACACAGGCATGCATAACTGGACATATGAGCAGGTACGCTATCACTGCAGTGATTTAATTAGACATGTCTGGCAGCGTGCATCTGTTATCTGTAGACAACAGCTTGCCACAGGTAGTGGGGTAGCCATTCATCCCCCCTTCACCAGAGTGGAGGAGCTGCTCCTAAGCGTGGTGGCTCCTGGCCAACAACAGGAACAGCAACATACATGTGTCATCATGGAGGCCGGAGCCACCCAGCATGTTGACATGGAGCGTGCAGGTAACATGCCATATCTGTAGAGTACTGTTACCTGTATTTGGTAGATTATGCATACGTGAGATGTGTACTGTGTGTTTAGCAGTTGTGCTGCCTAGTGTTGTGCAATACTGATATTTGGAATATAATCTGTATGCCTGTGACTGTCGACTGTTGTACTACTGTAGTTTAGCAAACTCACAGTAGCAATGCCACAGTTGTGGCCACTGACAAACTGTCTCATATTCTTGTAGGTCCCTCTGGTGTGACAGCAAGGCAGCCGATCCATGCTTGTGAGTGTGTTATAAATGTAATATTGCTAATGAAATGTGCATATCATAGGTGAGGTGTAGGCCATGTACACATAACACACCTATGCATAATTTTCAAACTGTGTGTGGACTAATATTGCTACATACTCAAGTGTGCCAGCTTGCACTGCATGTGAATTGTTTTTACTACTGTTTTTGCTACTTTTCTGAAAAAAAAAATTGTAAGCCTGTTTCCTACCTTTCCTGTAATTAGTGTTCCAGACACAGATTTGCTATATCCAGGACTGTTTGTAAGCTTCTGAGCTCCCCAAGCCTTTCTGTGTTGGAGGGAAGCCTTCTAGCTTATCAGTGGGAGTGGTAAGCATTAGGTAACCTGTCTACCACATAGGGAGTGGTTCTGGCCCAGAATTTGTAGTTATTGGCCATTTGGGAGGTCTTCCATCTCTCTCAAATTTCTAATTTGAAGGCCTGCATTTGCACTTGTTTCTGTCCTGTAACTCCTGGGCCCATCTCATTTGCTCACTCAAAAAAAAATGTATCTGCTTTTACTGTATTTGTGTTTCTTCCTACTTTATTTTGCTTTTGCGTCATCTTAAAAGTACTCATTTGTATCTATTACTGCTTGGTGCAACTCATTCTAAGCCTTTTAGTTTAAGCACTTGGGCTTCAGACCAGTTGTTTTACATTAAGAGGGTGTGTGGTCTGCACTGTAGTGGCAGAACAGGTGGCTTACATCCGTCTAAGGTGATTGTGGGCTCAGTGTCTGTTATTCTAAAAGTGTATTAATTCTGGTTTAAGCACTTGGGCTTCAGGCCAGTTATTTTACATTAAGAGGGTTCGTGGTCTGCACTCTTGTGGGAGGAGAGGCTGGACTTTGCCCTTCTGAGCTGGGAATTTCTGGTTAAAGGCTTATAGTGCCTGCATATTTGAATTGCTTCTTACTGAAATTGGTACACCTTGTTTGCTGTAGCATAGACTAGATCCAGGCCTGCTGAATCTAGCTTTGTTTGTATAACTTGAGCACTAATCTAGGCATTCCTTAGAGTATTCAATTGTATTTATTACTGTTTGGTAGTAACCTGATTAAAGTGTAGCTATCATTCTAAGTCTTTTGGATTAAGCACTTGGGCTTCAGACCAGTTGTTTTACATTAGGAAGGTTTGTGGCCTGCACTGTGGTGGCAGGACAGGTAGCTTACATCCTTCTTAGTTGGGAACTGCTGGTTGAGGGCTCAGTGTCTGTTATTCTAAAAGTGTATTAATTCTGGTTTAAGCACTTGGGCTTCAGGCCAGTTATTTTACATTAAGAGGGTTCGTTGTCTGCACTCTTGTGGGAGGAGAGGCTGGACTTTCCCCTTCTGAGCTGGGAATTTCTGGTTAAAGGCTTATAGTGCCTGCATATTTGAACTGTTTCTTACTGAAATTGGTACACCTTGTTTACTGTAGCATAAACTAGATCCAGGCCTGCTGAATATAGCTTTGTTTGTATGCTTGTTGTTTGTTTGCTTGTTATTTCCCTGAAACGCTAATTCCACCTAAAACGCGGCTTTTGAGCACTTCTGTGGATCCCTAGTGATATCTGCATTGCTTACTGTACTTATTTCCTTGTTTCACTTGAAAGAAAGTTACTGTTTGTCGTTTTTGCATTTAAGTTACCTGTAACACATTGCATTTAAGTTACCTGGCACTTGCTCACTAAAGCAATTATATAAGTCAGCACTAAAAAATTAAAAGCACTACACCCTCACAAACTCCCCTTGAGTACCTTGTTTCCCATTGGCACTTTTTTCAAATATAAAGGAATTCCCAATGCTATTCTAGCATGTCCAAAGGTCAGTTGTCAATCTCCTCTCCGGTCCAGCTGGTGAATCTGGGAATCTTGAGGCAATGTTACAACTGCTTCATGTACACAGCCAACCCTCTCCTCCTCCCAACAAATTCCAACAAATAATGCATGCTGTGCATGTTTGCTGTGAGACTATGCATATCTCAGTAATGTCAGTAGCTGCCTCAATCACATGCAGTACAAAGAGCATCACACACAATTGTGGCAACACCGTACTGGACATTGGATAGGCATAGTTGATACACATGTACACAACATACACAACTTTGTCATACGCAGTACACCTTAACATGCTACACATGATGTATCCAGACACCCGCTGTAAGGTCACACTTCAGTATCCCACATGTCCTCCACACAGCACATATAATATACCTGAGGGGTAGAGGCCTTTCATGGGGCTGTGCGACACTCTTCAACACATAACACATTCATGTTAGGCAATGCTCCCTATTGGACACCTTACAAACCCATGTAACAAGTGGCTGTGTAATTGTGAATGTAGCCACGGTACTGCAGTTCAGGTACAGCATGCTAGGTGGCGGTCTGGCACACATTAGTAGCCTTGAGTGACCACATGATGCATGATGATGAGGGCTCATGGTACTACACCCCATCCAGTTACAGTGACCACAGTACTACACATAGCAGTCATTGCTATGCACCTCAATGTTGTGTGTGTGCAAACATATGCACCTATACACAATATGCATAGCAATCACCATTTGTACAAAGTGACACATACATGTCTTGTAATGCTATTGAGTGTATAGGTCACATGACACACATTGGGTATGTGTGATGTTTAATGTTGCAGTCATGTTGTAGCATGTCATGTCCTGGCTGGCACTGGCATGTCCACAATATGTCCTACACTCACCATAACCACTGTACAATGGCCATGTTGAGCAATGGTATTCCATCACGTATACATGCACCACTCATCCTGTGTGTATACATAGCATGCATGTGCTAAACCTGTGTCCACAATTATCTGCTACAGACACTGACACTGTAATCAGAAATGGATATCTATGTGACACACAGATACACATCCAGCCATGGTATGTATACCCGTGAGTGATGGTGCACAGGACATTGCAGAGCTTTTAATACTTGCACAGCAATGTTGTGTCCATGTACACATTGTGTTCCAGGGTGAGGCCAATCACTGAACAACAATACACATGCATCAAAGCCATGTATACTGTTATTAACAAGGGGCTGTCTACACTTGCACTGCATGGTCTTGAGCAACAAATTTTCTGCATGCTGACACGTGTGATATGACTGTTTGCCTTGTGATACTGTATCCCACCTTCAACAACTACTGAGTATGTTTTGGATTGCTGGTGTTGTGTGTGGGTATCTGCTGTAGTGAGGAGTGTATTTGTGTGCATGTGTGCATGTGTTCATGTGTTCATGTGTTCATGTGTGCATGTGTTCATGTGTTCATGTGTGCATGTGTGCATGTGTTCATGTGTGCATGTGTGCATGTGTGCATGTGTTCATGTGTGCATGTATGCATGTGTTCCAGCATCATGTACAGGTTGTAAAGTGTGTTTCCTGCCTTCCTCCCACAGGTGCTGTGTTAGGGCTTGTTCACTGCAGCAGGGAAACTGATGTCACTGAGCCACATAGTGATAATGAAGATAGGTGTGTTGAGGCACAGGCATATTTGCCAGGGTCTGTCGTTGGGCCACCAATCGACAGTACACAACTGTCCACCCCATCCACGCACACAGTCATACTGCCAATACATCAATCACCAATGCCCTTAGCTGAGGGACAGCGTACAGTCGGCATTGGCCAGGACAGTGTGGTATCTATGGCACATGCATCCCCAAACAGCAGCCATACCCAGATGTCTGGAAGGGTATCACATAGGCAAATGTCCAGGGGTTCTCATAGGAGCACTGCTGCTCATCATGCCCCTGGCAGACGTGCCACAAGACTTACTACCTCACGCATGTTCCAGGCTGTCATGGAGGCACATTCACATATGGAACAGTACACCAGACCGGGACTAAGGGCACAGAGGCAACATAACACTGCTGTACTTGAGAGTATCCGTGACCTAGCAGGTGCCATCCATAATTACACTAAGGTCACTGATAGACGTTGGGGTGAGACATTAGATGCCCTCTGAAATGTCATGTCCATGTGTCAGGACAGTGCGGGACGGTTGAGTTGTCGACGTATTTGTATGCTAGCAACATCTGCAGCTGGCAGCTGCCATGGATGTCCCTCAAGTCATAGCTGCTCCCGTAGCTCCAGTACCAGCCCCAGCAATGTTGGGGCTGGGCTGTCCATAGACCATCCTAGAAGACCACGTGCACGTGGCTCTGGACAGTCCCAGCAGGGACCCGGGTCCAATGTACATCCCCCTACCTCTAGGGATAGTACCCAGTCTGGCTTAGTACTTGATACTGTCAGTAGCACCCCTGCCAGGCACAGGTACCGTGTCCATGGCCAGAGACATTGATCTGTAAAGCCTGGCAGGTACAGTCTGTGGCTGTCCCACAAATACCCGTATATGGCAGCCACATGGCGGAACTGTGTGCATGCAGACACACACACATAAAACACATACCTAGGGCTAACATATACCAGCACACATTACATCAACATTGGCCCATAGCTGTACTCTTGTCCCTCACATGCACACAAACACACATACATGTCGATTGTGTGGCTCGCTGTAGGGTTCTGGCAAACCAACAACACACCCTGTGCATATGATGAAACCTGTGCCACCTCCTGTCATCTGTAATATTGATGCAGGAACAGGCTACCATGGTGCTGATGCACATGGTGACTTTATAGCAGTATAGCAATGTTAGCATCTTGTCAGCAGTAGAGTGTAATGATATCCTTGAAGGTGTAGGTGAGCAGGCATGATGCATTAAATGTATGATTGTCAATGTAGTATTGTTTCTAACAGGGTTATTTCCACTAGTGTATTGTCCACCCACATGCCACTTGGCTGATGTGTGTAGTATTGGCAGCATGTATTACAGAGTGAACAGTATGTGTGGGATGTGTGTAGCACAGACTTGCAGGTGTACATTAGTGAACATGGTGGAGGTGCACTGTCTGCATGTACGTGCATGGTGGACACATGGGCAGGGTGACATGACCTGTTTTACAAAGTAACACTCCATAGTTTCTATTGGTGTCCAGTACGCATTGTACCATCCACAATTTGGAACCTAGGTACACATGTGTGTATGACATTGTTTGACACTGTGTTGTGGGTGATACTGTTACTACCTGTCATTGTTTTGCATTCTGGTAGTATACATAACCTCAACAGCCTGACCATAACCAATGGTGAGATGGTGTCTTGACAAGTGACACACAGATGTAGGGCACACAGTAACATTTGGATCCTTCAGGTACTATACTATGGCAGTAACCAGTGGTATTCACCTGCACCCATTCCTGAGACCACTCCTGTTTGGCATATAGCTCTCTTAGGTACAAGCACTCACAGTAGGGATATGTCCGTCCACGTCTGGTAATGCATACTGTGGTGTGGCCTATAATGCATTGTCCAGATGACACACACATCCTCCACATGGGTATTATACAGACAGATACCTGTTGTCAAACCCATGCTGTAAAGCTATGAGCCAACCTAAGCATAGTCATCCACCTTTATGACACATTGTATCCCCACAGTACCACATAGGTAGTAGCCACTAACATGATGAACAGGTACCAATGTGTACATGCAGCCAAGTGTTATGTCATCTCTCCTTTGGTAATCACATTTGCAAAGGTATTATTAAATCCCTCGGTGTATCACATAAGCAGTAGGGGGTCTGCATGCATATCCACAGAGGTTGTTGTACACCAATAATGAATAGCCATCATTGACAGACTTTGCCACATTTGAACAGGTCTGAAATATACCTCAGCCATAAACACTCACTCACACAATTCAATAGAAACTGTAATGAGTGTGTGTGACATGGATGACATAGGCCAGGGATCACTGCAGTGGCTGGCCTTGTCACATGCATACAGATGTGACCTAAGGTCTGGAAAGCAGCAGCACACTCTAGCAAAGATGACTGATATGTTGATGGAGAGAGCAGGGTTCACACACATGAAATAAGTGAGGTCACATGTACATATATGTATTTGCCACACAGCTACCTGACATGTGCAATGAACATACTGTTGTCATACTGATATGTCATATAGTAGTAAAAGCAAAACCCACAACACTTTGGCCAACAGTGTTGCACACACTCACCAAGTGCAGGATTCAAGCCCCTACCTAACAAATTCATGAGATTAGAGACGTACACATTAGCACAATGCACTATGCAGATTAATGGCAGTTCTCTCTTCCACAGGTATCTTTGTAGGATGGTGACATCATCATACCTGACAAAGATCACTATACCACTTTTACTACTCTCCAAAAAGCTTGCTCCTCTTCCAAGGAGATCACACACAAACAGACACACTTGCCAAGTGCAGGATTCCAACCCCTACCTAGTTAATTCATGACACTACAAAAGTGCACATTAACACGACGCGCTATGCACATTATTGGCAGCTCTCTTTTCCACAAGTATCTTTGTAGGATGGTGACATCATCAGACTTGACAAAGAACAGTATACCACTTTTAAGGTTTTATACTACTCTCCAAAAAGCTTGCTCCTCTCCAAGAAAATCACACACAAACAGACTTGCCAAGTGCAGGATTCAAACCCCTACCAAACTAATTCATGATATTACAGAAGTACGCATTAACACAATGCAGTATGCACATAACTAGCAGCTCTCTTTTCCACAGGTATCTTTGTAGGATGGTGACATCATCAGACTTGACAAAGATCAGTACACCACTTTTAAGGTTTTATACTACTCTCCAAAAAGCTTGCTCCTCTCCAAGGAGATCACACACACTCCTCAAGTACAGGATTTAAACCTCTACCTAACTACTTTATGATACTACAGGAATACACATTTACACAACACACTACACACATTACTGTGAGTTCTCCTTTCCACAGGTATATTTGTAGGATGGTGACATTATCAGACTACAAAGTGGGTTACAGTAGGAGACATTAGGTGGCCTACATAGTTGTTGTGTCTTTTGGCTTTTCACGGTTAGGGGTCGCCACAGCGGAACTCCAGTCCTCTAATGATTGGTAGTTGATTTTTACGTGCTGAGTTACCAGCCCTGACGCACAACCTTCAATGAAGGTACTCCCATTCACGCATGTCTCCACACAGAAGACGCTCTAGCTGAGAATCAAACTGGACAGCGTCTAGCTGTGAGGTGACAATGCTACCGCAGCAGCACAACCACCGCATGGCCTATATACTAGGAATGTTTAAACACTTTGGTCATCTGATCATCAAAGGAGAGTTTACTATCTACCTGTGTCCCCAGACCCATAATGACTTTCTCCAGAAATACTGGATTACCATCTATGTGTTAATTTGTGTGCACTTTGTTATATCTAAAGGTGATGACTATGCATTCTTTGGCATTCTGCTTGAGGGCATTGTTTTGACACCATGTATCTGTCTCTGTAAGACCCTTCTGGAGGATGTCTGTGTCAGCTGTGTAGTTGAGTATGGACCACAGTTAGCAGTCATCTGCAAACCTGTTCATCCATACTCCTCCCGTGCTTGCCTGTACCTCTGAGCAGTATCTACTTTACAGGTGGGGTCCCAGGACCAAGACCTGTGAGATAACATGTGTGACTGCCTTAGAGACGGACATGGCACCCGCAACTCTGAACATGTGTGCTTGATCTGTGAGCCACTTGGCCACACATCCTGTGATATAGCTGTTAATGTTCAAGCTGGTAATCTTGTCCAGGATGACAGTGGTGAATGGTGTAGAAAATCCTTAGTGTGGTCCAGGTGGGCTGTGTGGACTACTTTCACCTCCATCTATGTCCTTGGTAACTGTTTCAAATCAGTCAACTAGGTTTAGGAACCAGGATCTGCCTTTAACAAGGCAAAGTTGTGTAGAGCTGTATGTAAAATAATAAATAAAATAAATAGAGAGCAGTGTCTGCAGATACCCAATATCTGTTTTTATGTGTTCCATGACAATTTGCTCCATAGCTTGGCAGTCCAGGCTGAGTAGACATATAGGTCAATATTTCCCAAGTTCTGTTGTGGCACCCCCTTTGTGGATCTGGATGACTGTTGGTGTATGCCATTCTTTGAGTAGGTAGCCTGTGGTACGATTTAGTCTGGACAGTGAATGTAGGTGAGGGTGTAGTTCCTTTTGGGCCTGGTGTATGACACAGCCTGGGACACCATCCAGTTCCATTGATGCTGTGTTCTCAGCTTTGGAGAGGGCTGTCTTTACCTGCATGTCCATGAAGTCTGGGGCTCTACATACTTCTGAGATGGACAGAGGCCCTTTTGGGAGTGATGGGGGGGAGTTTGCACTGGACATGTTCACCGGGATGTGGGCAATGGAAGTGTGTTCAGTGTATTTCTTGCCATTTTTCAGTAGGTGACAGCATATTTGGAGGTTGACACCTACAAGTCTGGTATAGCTACCTAAGGCATTGTGGTTGTTATGCTTACATTCCTTGGCAGTTTGTCTTTATAAACTGGCCTTGAATTATTTAATAAGCAATCAGTGTTTCTTCCTAATAATGATCATTGATGCCTTTCCTTTTGTGAAATTTGCTCTGTGATGTGTTTGTTTCCTCCTTCTGTTGTCTAGCTTATTTATTGGCAACAACCACCAAATTGTTTTCTTATTTTTGGAGAAGTGCATCTTGGTTTAATTTGTATTGTCTCCATACATGCAGCCTTGTAGATGCTCATAGGATGCACTTGTAAATGATTCAGCAGATTGTATAGAATTATCCTATAGCAAGAGGACTTTGGAACTTTCCACTTTTGTCTTGGCCAGTGTGCAGTTTCCTTTTGAAAATGTCTTCACATTGGTTCCATTGACTACTGGGGGGAGGGATCTGGATGTCCAGTGTGATTACCTTATGAACTGATATTAGCAGCGATGGGTTTATCTCTGTTGTGGAACACTGGTACCCCATGTTGGTGATGATCAGGTCCAGTATGTTGTCACCTCTAGTGGGCGTGGTGACCAGCTGTTCCAGGCTGTTTGAGCTTTTCATCTCTAGGAAGCATTGGCCAAAGGAAGTTGTACACATGTAATTCTCCCAGTCAATGTTTGGGTACTTGTAATCACCTCATGTAATGGTGTTTGGTAAGCCCTTTATAGTTTCCACTGTTCTCAGGAATACTGAGTGAGGTTCCTTAGACAAGGTAGGTGGTCTGTAGCAGGCTACAATCTGATAAGCGGCTTTGCCCAATGTCAGTTGCACTTGCATGGTCTCCAAGGCCTCATGCTGTGCTACTAACCTGAAGGTGTGGGTATCCATATTGTAAATGGATACACCCCTTATTTTTGTCTTTCACTCTGGGTTTTGGGCCTGAAGATCAGAAGGATTGTGGGTGTTTTACATAGAGCATGTCCAACAGCTCTGTGTTTGACATAGCTTTGTATGTTTGGCAGAGATCACCTGTGAGTAGGCGATATGCGAGACAGTACAGCTGGAGCATTTTGACACGGTCTGTGTATGGCATTTATTTCAGGCTGCTAATGCTCTTTGTGAGATATTTCTGCAGGCTTGACAGTTGTTGTACATGTCTTGTGAGGTACATAGCAAAAGGGGTGTTGTACTCTATTATGGATGTAGTGAGTGATGAGTAGAGGGAAACAATGTCCTCTTCTATTTTGCATGAGACAGCTTTTGTGATGAGGTGTGCCATATAGACGGATTTCCTGACTACTGTGAGGATGTGATTATCACAGGTGTGTCCACTGTCCACCTGTGACCCAAGGTCTCTTATCACACTTTCAGTGTTAAGTATACTACTGCCTATGTTGTAGTTCATGGCTACAGAGTTTATACCAAAGGGGTGACAATGCACTTTTTGGCATTGAGCTTGAGGCCATGGCTTTGACACCAGGCATCTGTGTCAGTGAGGCCCTTTTGTAGGATGTCCACATCCTTAGTAGTTTCAATTATGGCTCATAGTTTGCAGTAATCTGGACACTTCATTAGCCACCGACCTTCCATGTTGAAGTTTACTTCAGGGAAATACATACCAAACAGGACAGGACCTAGGACTGAACCCTGTGGTACTGCACTTGTCACCGGTCCAAAGTTGTACTTGGAGTCTGCTACCTTCACAGTGTGTGTTTTGGCAGTGATCCAGTTACCAAACCATCCTGTGACATAGCACTTTATACTTACTTTAGTGTGTTTATCTATAATTCCAGAGTGGTGGATGGTGTTGAAAGCCGTGGCAATATCTACATAGGCTGTGTGAACCACCTTATTCTTGCCTATGGTTCTGGTGACTGCTTCAATAACGTCTATCAGGTTTAGGTGACATGATCTGCCTTTTACAAACCCAACATGGTAGTGGTCCAGAGTTTGGAGATTATCAATGTCTTTTTGTATACGTTATATGATGAGACATTCCATGGCCTGCAAGAGCAGGCTCATAAGGCTAATGGGGCACTAGTTCCTGGGGTCCGTGGTGGCTCCCCCCTTGTGTAGTGGGATAACCGTCCCTGTGCACCATTCCACAGGCTCAAAGCCTGAGGTGAGGCTATGACTGAACATGATACATAGGTGTGGTGCCTGTTCATTCTGTAGTTTGTGTACAAAACAGCCTGGGATGTTATCTGATCCCATCAATGCTGTGTTCCTGCCTTTGGAGAGTGTTTTTCACCTGTGCAGCCGTGATGACAGCAACTTTGCAGTCTTCTGTTATAGAGATGTGCTCTTTCATGGGTGAGAAGGGGGTAAAGTTAGCACTGATCCTATCTGCCAGGATGTTGGCAATATCAGTTGCATCTGTACATTTAGTGCCATTGAGCTGTAACTCAGAGCAGATATGAGTGTTGCCATTGAGATTCCTTACATAGCTATAGAATGCTTTGTGGTTGTCTTTAGCATCAGTGTCGATTTTGTTTTCATAACTAACTTTGGAGGATTTTAGCAGGGATCACAGCTTATTACTGCTATTGACCATGGAGCTCCTCCCCCATGTGATTTTGCCCTCACTTGCAACACATTCTTCCTTCTGTTGTGCAGTTTGTTTATGGTAGGGGAACACCAGAGTGGCTTCCTTTTCTTGGAGGATTTTGGTTCTGTTTGGGATAGCATGATGCATGCAGTCATGTAAGTGCTTATAAAGTCCAATTGTGAAGGATTCAGTAGTCGTAACTGTATTGCCCATCTGCATGGGTGTCCTGCAGTTCAGCTCTTCTGTCTTAAGAAGCATGAATATGGCTTTGGAGACATTTATTAACATGCTTTCCTTAATGGGGGTGTGGGTCCTGGATGTCGATATGTAGGGTAATTAGCTTATGATCAGATGGGAACAATGAGGTGCTGGCTTCAGGTGTGCAACACCAGTCACGCAGGACAAACCAAACACCGTACCAACACAAATAACCACAAAGTGAGCTAAATACTACTCATTGCCAGGAGTATCATCCTCCAGATGCAAACACTTGAGGCACCTCTCATTATGGAGAATATGGATATCTGTGCACTAACATGAACCTAGTTCAAGGCTCCAGACAGCACATGAGCACTACCAGGATACTACTCATTCCATACCTTTCAGCAGCAGAACATGAATCATAGCACATAGGGTAAGGATGTATCCATATTCATTAAGGATACTTACACCTCTGTGTACATGCTCTCTACAGGATATGTACCCATAGAATGTTGCACAGCAACGTTCTTCACACTCCACAGGGGTGGGGCCACAAAAACCCCTAGGCATTCATGCTCTATGAGCCTAATGAGTGTGTTCTGCAAGGCAATGGAGCCATTCATAATGGAAGTCAACAATACAGAGATTGGGAACATTCACACAGTTGAGCACACCAAGTTTGGCTTCATGAAATGCAGAGCACACCTCATGAACTGGGAGGATATATTTGACAGTTACCCAGCCTACAGATGATTGAAATGAGCTCCACACAGCCTACCTATACCCCACTAAGGCCTTTGACACCATTCCCCAGTCAGGTATCATAGTTGAACTCACTATCCTGGCCATGAATCCATACATCACAAGATGGATCGCAAACTGGCTCACAGATAGATCCCACACTTTAGGTGTTGCTGACTACTTGTCAGACACTACACTGGTAATGACGGCTGTCCCCCAGGGTTCAGTCCTGGGGTCCCTCCCATTTGGTACAGACTTCTCAAATGTACATACCAACACAGGAGGGTTGTGGTTGACTACATTTGCTGGGAACTGTACAGTGTTTGCCATAATAGATTCCACAGATGACAGACATTTTCTCCAGATGGGACTGTATTACACAGATGTGTGGTGTCAGAATCATGGCCTCACGTTCACTGTGGAGGAATGCATAGTGATCCTCTTTGTTGAAAACAACATACACACAAACTACCACATAGGTGTTACCCCCTTAAAATGACAAGGTGATAAGGGATCTGGGGACACAAGAACATAGTCATCTTTCCTTTGACAACCATGTTACCAAACTGATTGAGGGATCCAATGTGGCTCACCTATTCAACAAAGGGTTTGCATCGGGATCCAAAGAGGTAGCGTTGGCACTCTACTCTTACGACATCAGAGCCATCATTGAGTACAGTGCACCATTTCAGATGTACTCGAGTTAGCATATCCAGCAGCTTTACAGACCACATAGGTAACACAACAAGAGGATTACTGGCCTCAAACAGTTGTGTTATGCAACACAACTGGTAAAACTGAATCTGTTCTTCATTGCATAACACCAACTCAGAGGCACACACTGCCTAACATACAGAGCCATGTCCAACACATAACTCTTGAACATGCTCCATGTACATTACGTTAAAAAAATATTCCTCACGAGTGAAGCACCTTGAAAACGAAAAGAAAAGCTCCAACAATAAAAATATTTCAAGGTTGCAACATGTAGCTTGCCATGTATTGTTCCAAAGTAGTATAAAACTAATGTAGATATCAAACGATACATAAAAATACTTTCTTTATTAATATAAACAGTGGTAAGCGCTTTCAAAAGACGCTTCTTCAGACCTCTACATTGTAGTTTGTGCTTGTTCATTAAATAGTGGTAAAAACAATCAACACATTCAATTAAACAATTGTCTAATAGATTATTTAAAGTGCTAGAGCATCTTGTATTCAGCTTTATATTCATTTAAAGCTATATAGAATGTGTTCAAAAACAAATCTACCAATTGCACAAAAAATTGCATCTAAATTCTATATAGAGCAGTTTTGAAATAAATACATAAAAACTCCTCTAACAATATATATATATGACATTTAATATTTAAAAACTAATGTTTAAAAATTGATATTTAAAAATTAATATTTAAAAATTAATATGACAATCACACCTGTTATCTAGGCCACTGAAACATTGAGACACATAAATATTTCACATTCTACAAGAGTTCTGTTCCCATTTATAAGTAGTCAGAATTCATTCTAGATTTTTAAATAAGTTAACATGTTATTATTGCATCAATAGTTAGATAAGTTAGATGTGATTGTCATATTAATTTTTAAATATTAATTTTTAAATATCAATTTTTAAACATTAGTTTTTAAATATTAAATGTCATATATATATATTGTTAGAGGAGTTTTTATGTATTTATTTCAAAACTGCTCTATATAGAATTTAGATGCAATTTTTTGTGCAATTGGTAGATTTGTTTTTGAACACATTCTATATAGCTTTAAATGAATATAAAGCTGAATACAAGATGCTCTAGCACTTTAAATAATCTATTAGACAATTGTTTAATTGAATGTGTTGATTGTTTTTACCACTATTTAATGAACAAGCACAAACTACAATGAGGTTGAAGAAGGTCTTTAGACGGAGGCGCTACCACTGTTTATATTAATAAAGAAAGTATTTTTATGTATCGTTTGATATCTACATTAGTTTTATACTACTTTGGAACAATGCTCCATGTACAGATAACAACATTGAGTTGCCCTACACATTCCAGGGATATGAACCTCATCAGAATGATGAATACAACATGGTGGTGGGATAAAGTATCATCACAGACACTTGCCTTACTTTGGAACTGAGTCCCAATGTACATCGTACAGAACCCCTCGCTGACACTCTTCAACTGGAACCTTGAGTGGATGGGAAACAGACAATTCATGCCAGGCATCACATCAGCAGAACCACTAGAAAGGGCCTTAGGGTACTAAGTATTAGAACTAGGCCAACTCCATGGCCTTGCAGATCAGCCTTAATAGGCTTATAAGACAATAGTTCCCATGGTGTGTTGTGCACCAACACTTGGGGATTGTGCCTAACATTGCTGTAACACTTTCAACAGTTTCATATCCTGTACAGAGGGTGCATCTCAACACACTGTTGAGGTACAGGGTCTGTTTTTTTTGGAGTTCACATAGGACACAGCTAGGTAAACCATATCATCCCATAGATGCAGTGTTTTTAGATTTGGAAAGGGTTGTTTAACCACTGTATATGTGATTCTGTGTTTTCACAATCTCCATGTATGATAATAGGCCATTTTGTCAGTGAGAGGGGGGTAAATATGTATGAACCATCTGACAAGATGTTGGCAATGTCAGTCATGTCCATATATTCATTTACAACTTGCACTAACACAGAACATATATGAGTTTACATTGATATTTATGACATAGCGAAATAAAGCTTCATGGTTCTCTATGGCCTCTTTTACATTGTTTTTCAAAGAACATGGATTGGATAATGTTAGGTGTGCTCATTGTTTATTGATGACAGTGATGGGAGATTTCTTGATCTTCTTTGAATGTTCACTTTCTTTGAACAATGTAAGTACTTGTAGTACATAGCTGGATTATGACAGGGGTCCAATATATTATATGGGTCTGTTTACATATAAGTGTGTGCACAAGGCAGGACTGGTGAATAGTGACATGTTTCTGGGGTAAGAACTGCAACAACCAGATATGTGTGGCCCACTGCTGTACTCAGACATGGCCTAAGTGTGTGAGCATGCTCAGTACGACCTTTTGGTATGTTGTTGACTGACATTTTCTTCGTTTTTTTAAGTGTGTGAGCACGCTCAGTATGACCTTTCAGTATGTTGCTGACTGTAATTTCCTAAATTTGTTTAAGTGTGTGAGCATGCCCAGTATGGACATATATAGTAAATGTGTGTGAAAAATCAAGTTTTTTTTTATTTCAGGACTCACCTTTGTATTGTACATCAACAGGAAGCACACTGTGCCTGCAGGACTTCCATGAGTCACTTTGCATAGAGTTCTCAGCATTTCTACTTGCAGCTATTATTTGTACATTCCTACCCAGGGGGCACACATGATTGTTACTGTGGGTGTACATAGGATGAGGGGTTCACCTGACACTTATAACATTTGTTACACCTGCACTGCTATGTGAGGTACTCCATTTCAGTGTGTACTGTTGTTTATGGCACTGGCTTGAGGCATACTACTGTACTACAGATGTTAGCTTCCAATTTAACATCAAGTAGTTTGTGACTTCATAGCCTACCCAACCCACATCACACTGCTTGGCCTGCTGTTATCTATCTGCATAGGCCTGGGGGGAGGTTCAGAGGTCATGATACAACATTTGTTTGTGTTTGCATTAGCTTACAACTGTCCAGCTGTGTCTGTGCCACTTAAATGCTGTCATGGCTTAGTGGTTCAGTACTGTGACTATTGTGCACACTATCCTGGGTTTGAGCCCTCTCACTGCTTTTTATTTTCCTGCTGGGGAGATCTGTCAGGTTAAGGAAAAGTAAAGCAGGTGTAAGCGTGTTTACCCGACTTTGCATGACTTTGCACAACATTGCCCAACATTGCCCAATGTTGCCCGACGTTGCGCTAGTTTGCGCGGTGCGCAGCTCCGCCCAATTGTGCTTACATATGCTAAATAGTGGTAAACTGTGCTTCAATATGCTAAATAGTTCTAAAATGTGCTTAGCACTGCTTTATATTGTTTAAAACAGGGCAATCATGCCTCAGGTGGTGCTGCAAGGCTGTCTATGTCAGATGCACATAGTACACTCCCTATACATGTTTCACAACAGGTAGTGTCAAGTTAGGCATCCCTTTTATTGTATGTGTGAGTCAGAGAGAGGTGTCATTTCCAGGGTTCCTACTGAGTCAGTGCGTGTGCTATGCGTTGCCTCTTTGCCAAGGCCAAGGCATACTGGGCACGCCTCCTTCTGCCTACTGGGGCAGGCTCAGGTTGTTCCTCATCCGAGTCACGCTGTGCAGGCCTTGGCAATGGTGGGGGCGGCTGTTTGGCCCTGCCCCATGCTGTTCCTGCTGCAGCTGTTTTTGCAGGATCATATTGTGTAGCATGGTACATACCATGACAATTTGGGTACATGTAGTTGATGAGTAATGCAAGGCTCCACCAGATGTGTCCAGGCACCGAAACCGTGACTTGAGCATCCCAAGCACATGCTCAATAATGTTTCTTGTTTGTGCATGTGCCTCATTATGGTGTTCTTGTTCGGGTGTGTGTGCATTTCTGATGGGTGTCATCAGCCATGGCTCAAGTGCATATCCAGCATCCCCCACTAGGTGACCGTCAGGGATGTCCCCATTGGCAAATGTCTGGTACAGCTGTATCAGATGCCAGATATGGGAATCATGGTAGCTTCCAGGGCAGCCAGCACACACATTCAGTATTATGCCCTGGGCATTGCACATGACCTGGCAGTTGATGGAGGGGAAGCCCTTGTGGTTGATGTAGGCCGTACCCCGCTCACCGGCTGGTGCTTTGATGTGTATGTGCATGCAGTCAATTGCACCCACTACCTCAGGGTATTCTGCTATTTGCTGGAAGAGACACATATTGCTGGCCAATACCTCATGAGAATTGGGGAAATATACATGATCACCGACATGTGCTGACATGGCATTCAGGAACTGGTGCAGTATCCTAGATGCTGATGCCTGTGAAATCCCCATCATATCACCAGTTGGTCTCTGGAAGGTACATGTTGCTAGTATTCTTAGGCCAACACATACCTTGGTTTCCACTGGGATGGGTTCCCCTCTGTTGGTTCTGTGTGTGAGGTGTGGCCTGCACAGCTCAACAATTTGCTGCAGGAGGTCTCTGTCCACTCTATAGTGCTCCACTATCTCCAGCTCATGTAGCCCCTGGTAGGTTACCCTAGGTCTGTACACTCTTCTCCGTCTCCTCACTGTGGGTTGCTCAGCAGCATTCACAATAGCAGCACCCTCAGCATCTTGCATGTGTTGGCTTATAATAGCAATGGCAGCCCCAAACATTTTCTGTCTCAGTTAAGGTTTTAAAGTTTTCACTTCTCTTTATATAGTGCAGTGTTGCAGAGTTTTTCAGAAAAAACATGGGGGAATGTTGTTTGCAGAGTTTAAAGTGCTGGGCCGGGCTGGGCTAGTGTACTTCCTGTGTAATTGGATGATTCTAATTTGATTCACCTGGCATATCTGCTAGTTCTTCAAGGTTAACTTCCTACTACTTCTTTTCCTTCCTTTTCCCCTTTCAGTTTCTGCCCAGGGCAGTGGCATGCAAACAAGTGCAAACACACGCACACGCACACACACAGCCTTACACAGGCTTAGGCGGGTGCACATGCATGCACAGATGCTTAGACAGGTTTACAGGCGCGCACACGGGTGCACTCAGTGTAAGGATCTTTGCAAGAAACTTTAGTGATAGCCACGGCGTACACCTTCAGTTTCTGAGCTTCAGCTACTACAACTGTAGACACGCCTCTTCTAATCCTGTGTAACTCACAGCAAACACAAGCCACTCTGCTCCAATCAGCTTACATTCTTTCATACATACCCCTCCTGATGTCACCAATCTTCTGCTCTAGTCCTACCCTACTCCTGCACTTAGACACTAGGGACATGGCTCACATGCCAGGGAAAATTGGAATTCACTATCCTTATCCTCATTAGCATAGGATTGCATACTAATGCTTAGTTACATCTCTGCAAATGAGTTTCCCCCCTTAGCAACCATTACTCAGTAGCCATGTTGTCTTCATCCTGCCACTCACCTGCATGGCAGGATAATATTTTTAATAAATATGCCTATATTTAGTATTACTTATTTATTTTTATGCTTCTTTAAGTGGCCCATTTGTGCGGCGCTACGCTACGCTTAAACATCGGAGATCGTGGAAAAAAAAATTATTTTTATTATTTTGCAACACATAAAAATGCCAATGGCCTTATATTTTGTCATTGGCATGCTTCCTCAGCTGGATGCATCATTTATTTGGAGCTGTCATAGCTCCGTTTTGTTATTTGCAGAACGGTACTCAGTTACCAACTGACTACATTTCTGCAAATAACTCTGCTCTTCCACAGACAGGTTACTGTTTCCTGGATCGCAAATTTACCTCATTTGCATAGCTTTCAGCAGCAAATGAGGTAATTTGCATAAAATAACACTGTCTGTGCAAGAGTCGTTTTAAGAGCTCTCATGCACGCCCCTACTGGCTATTGCTGAATCGATCGGCAGACATATTGCTTGTCTGGAGTCTTACTCTACTCTTAGACTCCATACAAGCCTTCGTGAATCCGGCCCAATATATTGCACATTCTGTTGTTATCAGTATTCTTGACTGAATGTTATTTTCTGTGATTGAAAATGCATTTTCTGAAACTGTAAGCAAACTGTGAAGGCCTGCTTTAATATGGCTGCATTTCTAGACTTATGCAAAGAGAATCCTGTATTTTTGTCTGACAAAATACATTTAAATGAAACTTTATCTTACAACCCTTCGCGATACCTGAACACACACTATTTCTTTAGTTAATTTAAAATATAAAATATAAAATGAAGACACAGGCCTAACCTTACATTTTCAGGCCAATGCAAGGTATATTCTACTAACTGTATTTATGTAGGATTTATTCCTTAGCAACTGTCTCTGAAATTACTGAAATGGGATTTACTTCTGTAATTATTTTATACATTTATTAATAAGGTCAGAGAAGGATACTATAATGACCATTAGAACTTATAATGTCTTTCGGATTTTCCCGGTTAGGAGTCGCCACAGTGGAACTCCGGTCCGCTAATGATTGGCAGTGGAATTTTACGGTGCTGAGTTGCCAGCCCGATGCCCAACCTTCAAAGAAGACACACCCATTCACACACACACCTACCTGCATGTTTTTATATGTCACTCAACCATGGGGAGGACATGCAGACTTCACACAGAAGGCACTCTAGCCAAGAATCGAACTGGAGAACCTCTTCTTCCTGTTGTGAGGCAACAATGCTAACGCTGCACCACCGTGGCTAAAGTAATGTCTTTTGGCTTTTCCCAGTTAGGGGTCGCCACAGTGGAACTCTGGTCCTCTAATGATTGTCAGTGGATTTTTACGGTGCCAAGTTGCCAGCCCGACGCCCAACCTTCAAAGAAGGCACGCCCATTCACACACGCACCTACCTCCATGTCTTTAAACATCACTCGATTGCAGGGAAGACATACAGACTCCACACAGAAGTCGCTCCAGCCAAGGATTGAACAGGAGAACCTCTTGCTGTGAGGCAACAATGCTAACCACTGCACCACCGCAGCCTACATAATGACAATTAGAACTAATATAAAATAACTTTACTTATCTGGTAAATAAACTTGCAAGTTTAATTTTGACCACTAGGTGTCAGTTGAGCATTTATGATCTGTTTGGACTGATGTCTCTTAGGATTTAATTATAACTGGGCAATTCTTTAATGTGTTATAACTGGTAAACTCTCATTTTTACACCTATAGTATATGAATCTTGAAGCATAATCACCATATACTCTATTAACTTGTTTCTGTAACTCTTCAGCTAGATTTGTTACTAATAATCCTATTTACCTTTTTAATTCCTATGTGCTATTAAATTTGAGTCTTAAATATCCTGTAAATATATATGTGTTGTAATAACAGAAGTACCTTTATTACAACCAATGCTTTCTGTATTTCAGATCTACTTCTTTGCATACACATGGTGGTGCAGAGGTTAGCATTGTTGCCTCACAGCAAGAGGTTCTCCTGTTTGATTCTCAATTGGAGTACCTTCTGTGTGGAGTCTACATGCCCACCCCATGGTCAAGTGACATCTAAAGACATGCAGGTATGTGCATGCATGAATGGGTGTGCCTTCTTTGAAGGTTGGGCATTGGGCTGGCAACTCGGCACCATAAAAATCCACTGCCAATCATTAGTGGACCAGAGTCCTGCTGTGGTGACCCCTAACCGGAAAAATCCATAAGACATATTTGCATACCCTGTCAGTGTCTTTTTAACTTTCTGTCTAATGTATTAGGTAACCTGCACTGTATCCTGTAAATTAATTAACAAATTAAGCCTGACCTATTATACCTTGAGTATATTAAATAACTATTACTACCTATTCTTTAGATAACTTATTTTAATGAGCCTGTTACACATAATTTTGTTACTTTACCCTTTCAACTGACTGTACTATAAACTGTCTAATAATGCTGTTAGAAATGTGTAACTGATTATGAATGTTATATTCTGAAATCTCACTGAAATGTACTATAATGAAGTCATAAGTGAGTATAAATGTCCTATTCTAAACCTTGACTGAAATTTACATTGAAGTGATACATCACTTCTATCACTTCACTATTCTTATCTTCTCTTCTAACTCTCATTTCACTTTTCCTTCTACTCCTTGATCTCTTTCTCACCCCCACTTCTCCTCTTCTGCCTACTATCAGTTTCAGCATAAGCATAATTATTGACTGTAGCAGAGTCGTACTTGTGTTAATACCACAATAGTGAATAAAACATGCTCACAAGGAATAGAAATTCATCATATAAAATAACCGCAGATGGACACACGGCACAGTACAACAACTTATAATACTACAAATAAAAATTCAACAAATAAAAAAATAAAAATGTAGTAAACTTTAATATTGATAAGTGCTTTCACACAAACTTGTGATTCTTCAGACCATATCCAACCAGTACAAAAAGTGAATAAAAAGACCATCCCATTACATTCCCACTAATAAAAAAAAACATTCAATTATTAAATTAAAAATTCATTTAAACAAATCCCTAGATTTTAATAAAGGCTTTAAAGAGACCCTGCCATTTAGGCCAGGTGTCTTATCTGCTTGAAGCTTGGCTATCCAATGCAACTCTATTTTCACTAAAATTCCTGTCATCACCCAATCAAGGGCAGTGTTGAACATTTTCTATAACTTTAAAATTAAAGGTGTGCAAATTGCCTGACTCTATAATATGCGTAGCCAAAGCATTTCTAGCATCACCTACCTGTACACTATATACATGTTCCCTTACTCTTTCAAAAAGGGACAATAAGTTTAGCCCATATAAAACGTGGTACAGGACAAACAGACAGCTAAATAAACAATATCAGGAGTATGACAGTTTACTATGACCTTAAACATAAAGGCAAGCCCAGATACAGGATGTATAAAACTGTTAGATGTATCACTATAACAGCAACAATTGCATGTATTGCAACATTTAGTACCATATTCAACATCAGATGAATTAAAACCAAAATTAAAAGTCCTGTAACAGAATTGTCTCCTAAGAGATTTCTTATTCTTATACCTAAATTGGAGCACTTCTCCAACTATATCCTTGATTATCATCAGCTGTCAAAATAGGCCAGTTAACTCTAATAACATCACATATATTCCTAATGTCACTGGCATAAGTTAGGGTCAGGGGAAACCCATTATCACATGGTCTCACACCGACTATATTGTCATTATGACTATGTCCTAAGAAATAGGGTCTGGCATTCTTAGATCTATTTATCTATAACTTCCATACACATAGACTCAACTTCCTGTGATTTATAACCCCTAGCCAGAAATTCCCTCTTTATAAATGTCAAGTCTCTTACAAAGCCTTCCTCTGTGTTATTCAGTCTTGAGATATGCATGCCTTAGCCCTTCAGGACATTCTTATAACTATGTGTGTGGGGGGGGGTTTGCATACTTCTACACTGTAAAACGGTGTTCTTCTTACATGGTTTTCTACACAATCCTGCACTGAACTTGCCTTCACTATCCAAAGAGATAGTAACATCCAAGAACACTACCTTATATCTTGAGAAATGGCTAGTAAACTTCAAAAATATGGTTGTGGTATGCAAATAAGATATAAAACTATGCAATTGTTCTTCACTCCCTTTTCATAACAAATAAATATCATCCACAAACCATGATACATGTCTGGCTAAATCATTACCTTTCAAAAGATATTCCTATTCCCAGAAGGCTAGAACCATGTTGGCATAGCTACTTGCACAAGGTGTGCCATAGCTATGCCAGCTCTCTAGATGTAACAATTACCTTCAAACATAAACACATTGTTTTCCAGAACTGTTTTCAGAAATAAACATAATAAATTAATATGCTTATTATCATCATAGTTACTATGTAGCCTTAGAAAATATCTGGTCTCTGTGTCTCTTCTAAGTTAGGGATCGCAGTAGATAAAGACTCCACATCTAAAGTAACCATCCAGCAGCCTCTCAGAGTAGCCTGCCTCTAATTTATTTAGTAGGGTGGCTTGGCTTGAATGTTGGTAAGTATAGGTGATGTGTAGAGAAAGTATAGGTGATGTATAGAGAAGTGAGGGGATAAGGTAGGATGATGCTAAGGATTTTCTTGGTGAGTCTGTGAGGTAGGTTTTGTTTTGAATAGAAGAAGCCTAGTTTTTGATGAGTTTTCTTGATGGCCTTGTTGATAAGCAGGTCACATTTTAGGCTGTTGTCTAATATGACTCTTGTTTGGTATTTGGTACAGTTTCTCAGGTGGTGGTATTTGTTGAAGTAATGTTAAAGGGTGTACAGGTTACCGAAAGAGATCTGGGTGTATTTTACTGATGCTGAAATTACTTCTACTAAGTACTTTCTCAGAAGGAATATTACATCTTTCAGACTTCAATTTTCATTCTTGTTTGTAGTGATCATGTTTTTTCATATCTTACAAAGAAGACCACTGAACTACCAGTTTCTTTTAATTTGGTCTGAAATTTACTTCATTTCAGCTACTAGTTTCACTGTGATTGCATGAAACCTTATCTGAAAATTGGAAAATCTGGGTTTTAAAAGCTGGGCTGTATCATAACACAAAATAAATTGCAGAGAATCAGACAAGGAGCTGCATGCACAGTTTCTTTTTGCTGAAAGTGAGATGACTGTAAAACATATTTAACACGTTTATCCTCAAAGAGAAAGAAAAAAGGCAGACTAGCAGTACTAAAATTAAAACTTTGAGCTTATTGTTAGTCAAAGAAAAGCATTCTCCATTTAAGGTACTTACTTTTATCTTTGACTCAAGGAATCCGGATTCAATGTATCTGCATGTGGCTGATCTGAAAAACAGAGCAAAAGACTGAGATTGGAAACTTGTACACAGATCTCTTATCAGTCAATGATGCAATATCACAAAAGATCAAGTCAGATACAGACTGTTAAGAGATTTAACCTGAAATTTGATAAAGCACTGGATGTGTATAGAGTGAGAGAACTTACAAGAACAGCGAAGGCTTTGGAAGTTCACAAAGGAACGCCTGTGAGTGAAAATATAAAATGAACCAGCAAAATTGTAAACAAAATAAAAAGGAATGTACAGTCAGGCAAGTAATTGTAAACAAAATAAAAAGGAATGTACAGTCAGGCAAGTGCATGCTCTCCAAGATGGCAGTCAGTAACAAGCAAGCAGTCAGATAGTATCCTAGCATAAAGGGATAAAACCGTGAGTATAGTCCTGGTAACTTGGATTCAATTATCAGTACAAAGAAAAGCTGCAAAATAAGATACAACAAACACATCCACTTGACAATTATTGTGAAAAACTACACATGATTACAAAAATTAATACATGTCAGATGCAAAATTATTTGCATATTTGTGCAGAAAACAGCATAATGTTTCTTCTTTTTATTAACCCATAATCCTACTTGGTACTAGTTTCTTTTCAGGGAGAAATGGGAGCAGGATGTGGTTAACAGACTTGCCTAGACTCATATAACTGGCAAACAGAGGCTGAAGGAGATGAACACCAGAGAGGATGAAGTTCATTAGCAGCTCATATACTTGATACTCTGTGCTAAATTTCCTGACATTTCTCGCAGTACATTAAATATTACACAGTGCATTGAATGAGAGTGGGAAAGGCAGATGGAAAGATAGCACAGTCACAATGGCAGTACAAATACTTGAAGAGTTAGTGGCAACATAATTTGGTTCAAAGTAGATTCCACATCACTCCAGAAGCTTCAGATGTTCTAAGAATACAACAAGGGGAAGGAATGCTGTTTCAAGTACTTCAGTGAAGTCAGTGAAACATAATATTCAGCATTTTTTGATATTTTAAAGACTTCTGATTTATTCACAGGGCTAGACTGTTCACTAAAGAACACCTCAATAAAGTTTTAACTGATATTAAACCAATCTTACACATCATGAGAAGAGTACCTACAGTTCTTACAAACAAGAAGTGAGCAGAAATCTAAGCATATCAAGTTTTTATATAATTACGAAATAAGTTTAACTGACTGAATGGGTCAGTGACAGGATGCCAACTGTGAAGCACAACAGGCTTAGAATATGTCCTAGATTGTAAAAGAAAAACTGGTGCTGTGGACACTATGGCTTAAAACTTTAATAAACATCAGTAAAAAAAGGTAAGCGCTTTCACAGAAAACAAACCCACTTCTTCAGACCATATAAAAAATTACACAAACCACTCACATATATATAAAAATTTCAAAAATACATTTTCCAGTGAGATGTCACTGTTTTAATATTCATGTTTTTACAGGGGTGTTTTGTTACAGCACATCATTACTGGCCAGTTTCTTGCTCCAGTGGGCTGTGTTTTTAGATTGGAAGATTGTTAAATTTTGGTTTGCAAATTATGCCAATGATGTTAATCTTGACTCAATTACCTCAGAATTATCTGATCAGTTTTCTTTGCAAGCTAATATAGGGAATGAAATTAAGTTTAATGTTAAGACTGCATTTTTTGGTTACTGAGATCCCAAATATCCCATTGTGTGTGTATAATATTTATATCAAAAAAGGTTATTATTATTAGGGGATTGTAATGTAGGTAGATAAGTTATGTTTTGATCATCACCTGTTGGACAGCATTAGAAAATGTTATCATGAAATGGGTAACATTTTCAGAAGTATTGCTAGCAGAGACAGAATTGTTTTGCATCACATTTATAAGACTATGGTGAAACCAGTTATTGAATACTGCGGGTCTTTTTGTGTATACTATAAGATGCAGTTAGATAAACTGGAAGGATTCAAAGACATTTTACTAGGAGTATTTAAGGGATGGAAGAGGTGAACTATTGCTCGAGACTTGAGATATTGTCTTTATACACAGTAAAATATAGCTTGGTCAGGGGAGCTGTTATTACTATATACACGTGTTTTAAGGATTGTAAATTTGGGAATTGAGTGGGGAGTACTTAAACACTGCTCTCTGTGAGTACGAGAAATAATAACTATTTGGTGAACAGTATGTTAGGTAAAACATCTATATGGAATAACACTTTCTACAGGACAGCATGTGTATAACAGAATAAAATTCCCTTAGGATTGTGGAAATTGGAGACTACTGGAAATACCATTTGGATTTATGGGTGACTTCCACAGTTTTTAATCCATTTTTCATGGTGGCAAGCTCTTTGAGGGCCTTGGTGAGTCTGAACATCTGAAACAAATAAAGAAGCCTTATTTGGTGACTGTTGTTACCTGTACATAACTGCTGCTGGTGTGGTTTCTATTTGGGTTCTGAAAGTGATTTCCCATGTCTTTTATTTTCTCCTTTCTCCTCATCTGGGAGTTAGAATATTTAAGTTTATATTTAAGTGGTATGGAGGGCAAAGACCTGCACATGATGGGGTGCATGATTTTCACTGTATGAGAATTCAGTTATCTGGAACTCAGTTAAGAGATGTTTCAATAAAATGGGCTTTCCCCAGCAAGATACATGGCTATGCTTCTGTACCAGCCCTGGCTAATTCTCCCTTAATTTCTGAAGCTATCTAACCTACTTGCATCAACTAAACTACCAAACTACTAATCTCACTATTCCAAGACTGATTTCTCAACTCCTTGTTCACTCTGTAATACAATATATCAACAAGACTAAGAATTTCCAGTGTATAATGTTTATCAAACCTGGATATTGTATGTAAACTACAACAGGTATTTTATCATATCCCTTACATATAAGTCTACGTATTGTGTTGCTACCAAATAACTATGTCATGGGTCATCCCTTCCACAAATTATATAACTCTTGAATTCCACCTTCTGTAAATACTGCATCCTGTACCTTTCATGAAATGGGTTTTTCTGTCACATTTTTTGTATAGCAGTTCTGTACCTTGTATGCTGATATTTTTCCATTTTATTTTTTAACTGTTTTTTTTAATCTTATTTGTATATTGTACTTGTATTTGTGTCTTGTATGAGGAGCTTTTCTCCCCAGACCTCTGTCAAAAAAGGACCCGTGTCCAGTCGGACTTTCCTGGTTGCCAAATGTAAAATAAATAACTAAATAAATAAATAAAATGGCTGACAGACAATAAGCAGCAACTTTCTGCTCCCACCACTAACTTCGAATCTAGCAGCATCCCTGTCTTATGTACATTACCTTATTCAGAAAACACATTCAAACATTCTCTGCAAACAGAAAAACTGATATACCAGTGGTGATTTCACCAGTTTGAAAGCATGGGACTAAACAAAATCAGAAAAATGAAAAAGCATTTTAACAAATAAACAAATATAATCTGCTCAAATAACATTTTGGCTGAAACATGGCTCAAGAATCAAGTAGTAAGGGCATTCAAACTATTTAAACACAATTTTCCTCCAGGATCGCTCCAAAGAAAGAAATGACAAACAAGTGTTGTTAAGCAGCAGCAAAGGAATAGAAAAAAGTATCCACTGCTAAACTGAAACTGAAACAAAACCTTAACATGGAAGAATTAAAATAGCTTTATTAGTTTTATCACCCATCCAGTATGCTATCAACACCATTCTTTTGCAACTAACTGAAATTTAAGGATTCACTAGGTGCTATAAATACAAGGATGGCTGTGGGGGAAGCAAAAACTGCAGAATGCAAAAACAAAATAGAAGAGATACAAATTATAACCACCAACCACACTAAGGACATTATAAACATCAATGAAAAGCTTTTGGATTTGGAGGCAAGAAGTCAAAGGAATAACCTCTTCTTTAGAGCTATATCAGAGTCTGTTTTGCAGTCTGACCTGCCCAGCATGGTACAGCAACTAATGGACAATAAAATTAAATCTGACTATATTTCAACTTGAGAAAGCATACCATGCTTTAAGAAAATTACAAGAAAACCAAACTTCAAGGCCTGTTTAGCTGAAGTTCCAATATTTTAAAGATGCTATAAATACTACTTGGGCTTATAAGAACTAATGGGACTTTACATGGAAGAGTAACAGTAACAAAATCAGGATCTCACAAGACATTCTGTTACCCTCTAAATAGTAAATGCAACTTATTGACACAGTTTGTGCTTGTATTTAATTGAAAATAAAGTGCAACTGCTCTTCCCAGCAAAATTAACATTTACATGTAAAGCAATAAAATACAAGCTCAGCTCTATGGAAGACCCTAAGCCCATATTCCTAAAAGTATTTAAGATTTATCTCAAAATCTTGATCAGCTTAAAATAGCCATCTGTCTGAAACAAGTGGGAAAAAACAGTGTATTAATTTGCTGTTAAATCTTTTGTCCAGACGCGCTCAAATGAGCACTGTTGCATGTAGCCCTACAACAGTCAGCTCCTGTAAACCACAATATTGATAAAACAAGGTTCAGCTATAATGCAACTTTAATACACACAAGAACTGCACAGAGGAGCTGAAGGATCTGTTTACTTGGGGACTTACTTTGCAGGCCTTCATTCTAGCGTTAATCGATAATGAACAGTTCTCAAGCAATAGGAAGTAATATCATACAAAGGCAAATACTAAGCTAGCTGCCTTTGCAGGACATTTTAAGCTTATCCATTTTCCTTTAAAACTGAGAATCAAACCCTCTACTTTGTGTCTGTGAGGTAAACATTTTAACTATTATACCAGTCTCCAACATCTTTCAATTATGTCCTGGAAATTACTTTCTTCTGTAGTGTACTATCTATTAGCATGAATACTTCCATTACAGTTTAGTCAAGGTGAGCAATATAATATTGCAAACACTTCAAGGCTTTATTTTTTCTCAAAGGATTAGCACATTTTAAAGGTGTCTTACAGTATATGAAGATGTGGGTTGATGGCTTTAAGGAAGTAACTACAAAATAAAATGCTACATGAATTATTTAAATATAGTACAGTTTTCCTAGGGTAGATAACTATGAGAAGTGTTGCCATTTGCTACTGGGTTTGTATAGTTCATCTATCATTCATACAAGGCAAACTTTCAACAGAGTATAAAGTACATATAATGAACAGTTTTTATTTATGTACAGTTCAAGGCAGTTTAGTTTTCCATAATGGTTCTACACATATATATCTATTTATTGAACTATACTTGGGAGCAGCTGAGTGAGCTGCATCAAAATTTTCTTCAGTAGTAGTTTTTATCATTAAATGTTTGTGTTTTTTTCCTTTTCATAAGTGTTTTATGTTCTAAATGCATAAAATGTTATACTGTTACATTAACTCTTATATACTATCACACAGTCTACTCTACTCAGATTGTAGGTGTCGGGATTATGCCCTTTTGGTTTTGGATGAGGGTATACAATAATCTGTACAACAGGACTCCTCTACACCTAGTAATGTGTGCTAACCCTAATCCTGTCCATAACCATAACCCTAGACATTACTAAAAACTTTTTCTCTTACAATATCACTATCAAAATTACACTTTATCTTGGTTTCGTAGCTGGGTTTTACTGATATAGGTTTTTTTTAGTGGAAGAGAAGTATTCAGTGATTTTGAGATTCGTTATTGTGAGTCATTCAGTGTTTTGTGATTCTCTGTTTTGAGTTTTCTACCTTTCACAGGTTCATAGGTGTGTACTAGGCTAATAATCATAAAGGCCTTTTACACCTAACCATGCATCCCAAATCTCTTACAAGTTATTTTACCCTAGATAAGTCTAAGCAGGGAATTGGAACATAAAACATTCACAGGCAGTGGATGAACCATTTACAGGCTGCCTATGTCCATTAGAGATGTAGGTGCCAAACCAGGGATACATTTCATGTTCCCATCTGAATGTCCAAGTTACACTTGAATCAGGTCGGTTTCACATGGATGGGGTGCCTGCTCCAGAGAAGGGGTAATCTCTGGGATACATACCTGTCTCACCAGCAGGTCCTATTTATATCACAGGCAATGTTTAAGTCTTTGGAATGAGTACTTCTGCAGGAGGTCCATTAGGGTGGGGTCTGACAATGCCTTGTATGCCCCTCAACAGCCTGAAGGAGATAAAATACAGGGATAGGATCTTGAGGTGGTCTGCATAGGACACATAACTTACACCATGTATTCTTTTAGTGAGGAACCTCTGTAGATGTTCCAACTGTTGGATGCATCTTGTTAGGTACATACCAAATGGGACATTGTACTCAATGATAGGTTTGATGAATGCCGGATACAGTGGAACAATGACATCCTTGGACTTAGATGCCATACCTTTGTTTATAAGTTGCACAATACAGAATCATTTTTTCACTACTGTAAACAAGTGATGGTCAAAGTCTAGATTACTGTCTGTGTCTGTCCAAAAGTCCCTGACTACTGGGTCAACTGTTAGGGGTGTGTTGTCAATATGATAGTTACTAGGGGTGGATGACTTTCCAAATGATACTAGTATGCATTTCTTGACATTCAGTTTTAATCCATGTCTCTGACCCCAGTTATTTGTTTATGCCAGCTCTTCCTGAAGAACATTTGTGTCAGTGGGAGATTCTACAAATGTCCTAATTTGTAATCATCCACAAATTTAGTCAGCCAGAGCCCAATGGCATCTGCTTTTACTTCAGAGAAGTAAATGCCAAAAAGCAGCCATCTCAGGACCAATCGCTGATGTACTCCACTTGTGAATGGCCTCTATGTAGATGTGGCCTTCCTAATTCTATCTTCCTGGGTCCTGTCTGTGCACCAGCTGGCTATCCACTAGGTGACAATAGTTTATACCTAAGCTTTTGAGTTTGTCAAGAATGCCTGAGTGGGGTGTTGTATCAAATGCCTTGGCCAAGTCAAGGTTGGCAGTGTGAACCATTTTGCCCTCATCCATCGCTTTGGTGACATTCTCAAAGAAGTCCACCAGGCTGAGTAGGCATAACCTGTCCTTGATGAAACCATTCCAGTGTCTGAAGATTTCCTATGCCATTATTTCCATGATTAATATTTTCCATGGCTTTGTATGTGAGACTAGTGACACTTATGGGTCTGTAGTGTCCAGGGTCTGTAGATGGCTCACTTCTGTGCAGAGGGATGACTGCTGCTGTTCTCCAGTTATGTGGCATGAAGCCTGGTTTGGAAGCCAAAGGTGAATAGCAATTCCAGATGACCTGGTAGGTCATGTTTCATGCTATTTAGAAGCTATCCTGGGATATTGTCTAGGCTCATTGATGCAATGTTCTTGGCTTTAGAGACAGCATTAAGGACATGTTCCTTAGTGATAGTACAGGGTGTTATATTTAATGGTATTTCCTAGGAGAAGGTTGAGGGGGGAGAGATGGGTAAAGCTGGAGATTAATTTGTCAGCTAGTAGGTTTGCTTTATCTTCTGGCTCAGTATAGTTAGCTCCATTAACAGTAAGCACCACACACAGTTGTGTATTGCTTTTGTTATAAGAACATTTTTATTAATTTAACATATTTGCAATATATACACAGATAGGAAGAAATTCAACATCACATGTTGTTATACAATGATAGGAATACAGTGAATTATCAACATAATCTTATACGATTAACATATTAAGAGCCTTGTTATTTCAATAGCAATATTTCAAGGTTATTCTTACTACTAAAACAGTCTTAGTATGATTTATAGATCTTAGTCTGATCATTTCTTTTTCAGTTTTACATAATACTGCTGTTAAATTTAAAAATTCTTTGAATGTAAGAAATTAATTTGATTTCCAATTTTTTCTAATAACTTTTCTAGCAACTGCCAAGACAGCCCAAACATTTTTTTACTCTTTGGCTTTTACAGATACAAGAAGTGGAACATTCGTTAGCATTACAGATCTAGTTAAAGAAAAATTATCATACCATAACCTCTTAAAAATATTCTTATCTCTTCCCGATATACATTTAATTTTTCCTCTATGTCTGAAGTAAGCTTATTGGTGTGTAGATAATGGATATTATTAATGTGTGCCTTTTTGCTTAACATCTTACTTACATTAACTGATCTATGTAGATTTTTTGAAATCATCACATAACTGTGCAATTTTATTTTTTCTAATGCTATTTCCACTTTATGTGTTAAAACTGTTTGATATTCATTTTTAATGACTTCAGTATTATTTAATTTCTTTGTTCCTCAAACCTTGATTTATATCTAATAACTTTTTATCCCAGTCTTTCATTTTATTACTAGCCCATCTTCCCATCCTATCTTTAATATGCAATTTTAAGGTATCCCATAGTATGACTTTACTAATCAGACCATTATCATTCAAAGATAAAAACAATTTTGAATTTGTTCCTTAAGGTAACTCTTAAATTCTTTTAATTTCTCCATATATATACTAGGATTCTATAAATAATCTGAAATTTCCTTATATCCATTAATATATTAATCCTTAGTGCATTGTGATCAAATAAAGGATAAGGAATACTTTTAAAATAATTCACTTTATTTCTACAAAAGAAACAGTAGAGAATGCAAGGAACTCTTAAAACCTTTCCACCTAACCCAACCCACCCCCTATGAAAGGCTCACAATGTTAAGGACTGCTGCTCATGGAATAAACATTAAACTCTTGCAATAATATGCTCTTTCTATAAAAGAAACAGTAGAGGATACAAGGTTAATTATATTTTCTCTCTGTTATTTTGTTAATCTATGGGGGCCTGATAAAGTAGAGTACCACTCAGGGGTCCGCAGCACTGGCAATTTCCCTCTAGGCCACCCCAGGATCCCTGCAGTGTATACAAATAATGAAAACTAAGGACAAAAAAGTAAATTATTAGGAATTTGGCAGCATACTCACTCCTAGCCATCTCACAATTGCTGTCCTGCTCTGACTAGTCGTATTGACTGATTCTGCAGTTCTCGAGGTCTGGTGTAGCTACATGATAGCACTTACTGCATCTACACCAATCAGGGTACTGTTGCCCTTAGCCACCTGGGCCATGGAAGCAAGGTATTATAACCCCTATGACTCACGCCATTTTTTAATTTACATGCTAGTGCTCACGAAACCTGTCAGCTGTGGTAAGAGAATCTTTGCTTAATTCCAGCTAGATAAATCTGCAATGTTCATTTTTTGGTGTTGAGTTTTTGTGAAATTAAGTAACATCTTGCAATGTAACTTATCTAGTAAGCTGCTATGGTTAAGATGCAGTAGAAGCGTTATCGTTAGTTAACTGTTTACTGTATTGAATAGTTAATGGTCAGCAGGATAGAAAAATTTTGTGTACTGTGTATAAACAATATTGAAGTGTTACTGTCCTATGAATTATATGACTGTACACTTTATTAGGCATATGAAGGCTTAAAATCTTTATCCACTCACAAATGTGCACAGAGAAGCATGGCCAAATTATGAGCATTGTAGAAATGAAGCAGGTGACATACTGGCTTGGGCAAATGCTGAGTTTAATCTGTGATAGAACTGTTAGTACAGGAACAGTAGAGACCTACACCCACTCACAAGTGTACACAGAGAAGTGTGGCCTAATTTCCAAATGCTGTAGTCAGACGCTGTAACTTTAGGAAAACATTTTTTTTTCTGTTAATTAAAGAGACTCACACACACACACACTCACAAGCATGTACAGAGTATTGTGGCTGAATTGCAGAAAACCTAGGAGAGAGCAAGTGACATCCTAGCTGATCAAGTATCTGAGCTTTTGTTTGAACAGCACTGTTATCTGTTATCTCTTAGTATAACTCATCACGTGCTGTTGTCTAGAAGTTATGTCAGAAGGTTATTTTGTTAACTTAAGCGACTGAAGCCAGTGCAGCTCAGTTAAATAATTACTGTACCTGTTGCACCTTCTTAACTTGCTTCTATATTTTTTTCCTTCTCCTTCCTAGGAACTCTTAAAACCTTTCCACCTAACCCAACCCACCTCCTATGACAGGCTTGCAACGTTAGGGACTGCTGCTCATGGAGTAAGCATTAAACTCCTGCAATAATATGCTATTTTTATAAAAGAAACAGTAGAGAATACAAGGTTAATTATATTTTCTCTCTGTTATTTTGTTAATCTGTGAGGACCTAATAAAGTAGAGTACCGCTTGGGGGTCTGCAGCACTGGTAATATCCCTCTAGGCCACCCCAGAATCCCTGCAGTGTATACAAATAAAGAAAACTAAAAACAAAAAAATTAAATTATTAGGAATTTGGCAGCATACTCACTTCCTAGCCATCTCACATTTGCTGTCCTGCCCTGACCAGTATTATTGATTGGTTCTGCAGTTCTCGACGTCTGGTGTAGCTTCCACCACTTGGCTCACTCCACTCCCCTATCCTGCCCCCAATTCCCATCTGCCCCCACTACACCTACATTTATTCCAACCCCTCATCACCTGACCACACTCTGCTCCAATCACATACCTCACATCACTTACTCTGCCCACACCCCTTAACCAACTCTTTACCTTAAACGCAGTGGCCATGCCGCCATGCTTAACCTCCCTACTTAAACTCCAATACCACTAATTCCCAACTACCACTCCCTCAAAGAATGCCATTCATCTTAGGATTTATCCTCCTAACACTCATCTACCTAACCAACATCACCTCTATTCATACTAAAGCATCACTATAAAACAGAACATTTCATACAACACATACTTTCACAAAAACAAACTCAGACATACAGTTCCCTATCTCTTCTACATTATTTAAAGATAGCTGTATACTACACATACATAAGTCTCACATAACAACAACTTACTCTAGAAAAACATCACTTAGATTCAACATAGAAATATTGCACATGATTAAACATATACTGTTTATCACAAAGAAACTACTTATATCAGGAGACATACACCCAAACCCAGGGTCACATAATACCCTACTCTCAACCAAGCAAATCTCTGACCTTCTGATTATTAAAATTAACATCAGGAGCATATCCAATAAGCTTCCTGACTTACATGCATTTATAACCCACTACTCCCCAGACATTCTAACCATTACTGAGATGTGGCTTAAACCTAGTACCCAGAATGAATAAATCCTCCCATCAGGATATAATATCTTAAGACTGGACAGAGTGGGCAGGAAGGGAGGTGGGGTTGCTATTCTCTTTAAAAATACACTCAACATTAAACCTCTACAAACCCTCATACCTATATTTCAAAATACCGAAACCTTAGGTTCAACACTAAAAATAAATGACACGAAAAGTATTAATATTCTCTGCTGTTATATTCCCCCAGGTAACAACCCTCCCATCATTGAAGAAATCTTACAATGGACTTCTAACAATCTTCCACAAGAAATCATCTTACTGGGTGACCTAAATACTGACTGGTTAGCCTGTAGCTCCAACACCCCCACTAACCATATTAATCGCTTCGGGTTTTCCCAACTCATTCAAGAACCCACTAGACTTGATAAAAAAAAAAACCCATAAACATTCTATTCTTGACGGGACACTAGTCAACTGCCCCAAACAAAACTACCAGACAGGTTGCCTACCAGATGGTCTTAGTGACCATCTCCCCCCATTCCTCCTACATAAACGTGCCAACATAGCCATGCCCATTGTTTTTAGACAAGTCAGAGACAATTGCAAACTAAATGTAGAGGAACTTAACTGTATTCTAAAACAAAGTAACTGGAAACCACTACAAACCCTAGGTTTAGACCAGGCCATTGACTACTTTAACAGTACTCTCATCAATGTTCTTAATATAGTCGCACCCATTGGGAAAATTAGAGCCAAAGCAAACTACGCACCATGACTAAGTAGAGACACTAGAGCCCTACTAAAGTCTAGAGACAAGGCTTAGAAAATCTGGCAGAGGGATAATACTAGCCTAGCCAAATAAAACTACCAACAACCTAGAAATCAGACCAAGAGATGAACCAAACTTGATAAACATAATTATTTCCTTGGTATCCACAATAAACACTCAAAAGATCCACAAACATTTTGTCACTCTATCAACTCTCTGCTAAAACCAGGCAAAACTACCACTCCTGCTCCCAGCTCTACTAAGGACATAGCCTTCCAATTTAATCACCATTTCACAGAATCAATCTCAACTTTATCCTCCCAGCTATCCAAAAACAACCGTACATATAATCCAACCAATTGCCCTGATAACATCCCCTCCTTTACTCTCTCACCTGTTCCTACCTCCATAATTAAAAAACTCCTCCTAAAACTGAAAACTACAGCTCTTGCCACTGACAATATACCAGCCAACTTCCTAAAAATAGCTGCTGAATCCTTATCTTACCCCATTTCCATTTTTATCAATCGTTTAATACAGGAAGTATATATCTCACCACTATGGAAGGTGTCATATATTATCCCACTCCATAAAGGTGGTAATTCTTATGACTATTCAAATTATCGCCCCATTGCTACTCTATCTCCCTTATTTAAATTACTCAACAAAATTCATACACTCTCAAGTTATGCATTTCCTGAACTCACACAATCTCCTCTTCCGGCAACACCATAGCACAACAACCGCTCTGCTATCTTTTACCAATCTGGTCAACCAACACAGAAATAATAACAACTTTGTATCTGCAATATTCTTAGAACTCTCCAAAGCATTTAACATGATCTCACATTCCTTACTACTAGACACCCTGGCCTCCCTATCCTTTGACCTTCCACTAAAGCCTGCTTTAAAAGCTATCTGTCAGATAGGTGGCAATCTGTCCAATGGCAAGGTGTACTATCTCCCTTACTTCCAACTACTATAGGCGTACCACAAGGCTCAATATTAGGCCCACTTCTTTTCTCCATATTTACTAACAATCTCCATACCACCACACAGCATGCTACACTTATACAGTACTCAGATGATTCAACTCTTATCTGCACTGCTCCATCACTTGCCACTCTGCAAGAACTCACACAAGCATTCTTTAGCTCAGTGGAAAGTTGGATTACTCAGAACTTATACTAAACCCTAGCAAGACTAAATTACTACTTTTCACCCCTAATGAAACTATGTCTACCACTTTATCCTTCACAATCTCTTCCAAAAATGGTACTATCATCTCTTCCTCTGACCGCACCAAACTCATCGGCATAGAAATTGACAAAAACCTACTCTTTGATGTCTATATCTCACAAACCATCAAAAAGGTCTATAAAAAAATGGGAACACTATATAGACACAGAAAATTCCTCTCAAATCAGGCGTGGATCACTCTATCCCAAACTCATCTATTATCCAAGCTAATATATGCCACTCCAATGCTTACCCAGGTCAGAAAACTTGACCTTGCCACACATGAGTCATGTTATAATAAAATTGCCAAGTTTGCCAATAACTCCAGAACTCAACACTGCCAGGCTCTAAGAGAACTTCAATGGCTAGAACTACCCCAGCTACTAAATTATCACCAGATAGCCATTGTTTATAATTATCATACATCATCCTGACAAAATCCTTGCCCTAGGCCAACTTCTCACCCACTATAAAGCAAATCGTCCTCTCTGCTCTTCAGACAAATTACTCCCCTGCATCTCTAGAGCTAACAACACAGCAGGGAAACCACTATTTTCCCATTCCATAGTTAAAACCTGGAATAACCACCCATCTGCTCAGACTTCTGCCTCTACTACTACTCAGTTCAAAAACTCACTTAAATCACACTTAATGAATACCTGGTTATGTCCATGCATTACATAATTGCTTCTGTTGTTTCTTTTTCCACTCTATAAATCCTTACTTCCTATTATACCTACTGTTATATGTGCTACTGTTTTAAGAGACTAAGCTGCTGTTTTTTAAATTGTATATATCTCCTTGCGTGTCTGTGTTCATGCTGTATGTAAGTCTCCTGTTGTTTCATATGTCTATACTGTTTTCTTCATATTGTATAATTAATGTTTCTTTAATGTGGGGCTTTTCTCCCCGAGCCTCCACTGTAAATGGAACTGTGTCCAGTTGGACTATCCCAGTAAACAAATGTAAAATAAAATAAAAATAATATGTTAAGTAAACCTATACAGGTGTAAATTCTATCAATTCTATTTTGCATCGCATGTGCATAAGAATAACGAGTGAAGAACAATGATTTATAACTTACCTTTTCATTCCTTATACTTCCTTACACTCCCTTCTTCACTTACTTCCTTACTTCTATCAAATTATCTTCCCTGACTTTCTCTCTAAATATACCATAAGCCTATTTTTCTCTCACTTCATATTGTAATTCCTGTTTGTATTAGACTAACTTACCTTTAATTTCTCTATAAACGGTCTAAAAGTTCTTTAAATATTAAATGATTGTCATATAACTTGTATTAACTCTTAAGCAATCTTTTATATTGTTTAGTTTGTTATAATTATTTAAACTGCAGATATTTTTTTATTTTTGAAGACTATAAAATTATTGCTCTTAAAATGCTTTGTAATAATTTGGAGCTTTAATCCCCATGCCTCCGCTGAAAATGAGCTTCTATCCAGTCAGACACTCGCAGTAATCAAATGTCAGTAAATAAGTAAATAATCTTCTGCTTTTACTAGTAAATCAACTAAATTATTATTACTAATCTGTTTAGCACTTTAGCTGATGCTAGTATCTTAGCTTTCTTCTGTTCACTTGTATCTTCTATACTAGATATACAGTTAAAATCCCCTGTTAAAATGAAACTACCCTTCCAATGACTTTGTAGTAAGTTTAAGTGATCTTTAGCCACTGTAGAACCTATTCAAAGGATCCAGAAAAAGTTGCTAGTATATTTAATTATTACAAACATATACATTCCTTTGGAATCATTAATGGATGCCAAAACCTTAGGCATTATAGCAGATTTCTCCAGAAAATAGCAGTTCCTCTCCTCTTTTTTAAAAAGAAGCAGATGATACATTTCATAATGTAAGTTATTTAAATATTGTACATCTTTATCAAGTGCACTGCTTGCAAAAATATAAGGTCTCCTCTATTTAATTTTAGATATCTCATTAATGATTTCCTTTTGTTGCCATTATTTAATTCATTTATGTTAATAGATTAAAACTATTCATACTGTGTACTTAAAAATATTTCTTTTAAAAGATAATATGACACATTTATCCACAATATTAATTATATATACTGTAAGACATTAATGCATTCCTCCAGCACTATCTTAATGTTCCATTTTTTTTCTGAATTCTTCCTACTAAACTACTAGAACTTGTAAGTAAGAAAAACAGAAACAAGTCTACAACTGTAACTACAGACATTACTAATAAACCACAACCTACCATGGATACCAAAGTTCCTAGTTTGCCTATCGAGCAGACAAAGTACTATACTATCTCTCTGCCTACCAATACCTAAAAAAATCATAAAGTATCTAGCCAAAAGCTATTGTGAATTATATATAATATTGTATTAAGCATTTGTAAGTTAAAAATAATGAGACTATTAATTTAGTTATATGTTTGCCATTTAAAACTATATGCCCTATTACTATAGAAAAGTTTAATAATCCTCTTCTATTAATCACAAATATTGCATAATCCATAGTGTACTATATACCTATTTATGTAATAGTAGTATAAATTACCCATCAAATATTTCAAAATTATTAACTCATTCACCATTATTATAACTACATCTCATAATAGTTAAATATAACAGAAGAGATATAGACATCTGCAAACTTACAAGTGACTGTTAATGTTATCATAACTAAACTAAACTAAACTGTAATACAAAAGGGAAATAATGCACATAGATATTTATCATGTTAAAAGTGATATATACTTTACAGATCTAACAAAACCTCTGAATTATTTTTTAAGTACAAGTGTCTGTATTTCAAAATTGTGTAGTACTCTTAACATGCTAAATATCAAAATAGTTAAAAATCCTTTAGCTTATTAAACTACTTCATAAAAATATGTACATAGGTTGAAGAGAATGTTTTGCGATTTCTATGGAGGCAAACAAAAAACATTTGCAGTCTATATTGTATTCAAAAGTTATAAAGTGCTGAATTCAAATCTCATTCTCCCTTCCTGGGTTCAAACACATTGAAAAAAAATCAACTTTACTTTCTACTAAAATGTATGTACTAATACAGCAATATAACATTCAAATGTCAGCTCTGACTCATGAGATAACATACAACATGTAAAAGCTT
The DNA here is from genome assembly GCF_019279795.1 of Protopterus annectens. Lineage (NCBI taxonomy): Eukaryota > Metazoa > Chordata > Ceratodontiformes > Protopteridae > Protopterus > Protopterus annectens. The sequence continues at coordinate 1,674,758,027 of NC_056732.1, read as the reverse complement.
CAAAGTTCACATGACCAAGCTTCAAATTTCAGCTTCCAGATTTTCAAATATTTTATATGATTTTCTATGTAAATTATATGAGATTTTGTAAATTCACATTTCTGCCATATGCAGGTGTATGTAACAGACATCATTCTTATCAGCAGTTTGTTATCTAAATGTATTTTTTTCTTTCTTATTTCCCATTAATATTCTCCCTTATTATATATGCTGTATTTTTAAAATCTCCCATCAAAGACCTATTTAATCATCAGCTCTCTATTTAAGATTATAGCATGCATATATATTTCTTAACTTTCTGATACTACTCATTAATCTAACATATTAAACATTTCATTCCTTGTGTATTTGCATATTATTCATAATATGTTTATTCTTGTTAATTCTAGTATTACAAGCATTCTTGCCTACATATAAAAGAATTCCTGCTTTAATTTGAATGCATGTTTTTAGTCATTGTGAACTGCTGTTCTGATCTAAGCTTCACATCCTTACATTAGAATGTGCTTACAGCATGTGAAAATGACAGCACATAGCAAACAGCAGCTGCTACTTTCCTCTGTTTCTCATTCTTCTTAGTTCTTTTAAGCTGTCCATTACTATGTAAAGTGAATTAAAATATAAGCTATTAACATTCAGCAAAATGTAAGCAAATTATATTTATTCAACATTTGTTAACCAGAAAAGTCTGACGAGGACAGAGCCTATTTTCAGTGGAGGGTCTGGGAGAAATGCTCCAGACGCCTGTCTTTAGGATGTGGGAGGAAACCAGAGTACTCAGAGGAAACCCATGTGAATGCAGTGAGGACATGCAGACTCTGCACAGAAGGCACACCAGCTGAGAATCAAACTGGAGAACCTCTTTCTGTGAGGTGACAACATTAACCCCTGCACCACTGCTATGTGAGCATCAGCTCAATATAAAACATTACTAAAGCTTTTCTTTTACCAATTCTTCACTTCTAAGAAAAGAAAAGAAAAAAAGTATGTTATTTTGAGTAGATTTCTCACATATATACTTGGAAGAAACAAAAAGTTAATTTCAGTTTTCACAGACATCGGTAATAAACTTTGACCTAGATTTTCTTCAGAACAACTCAAGGCAGAAAGAAGCCAACATTCAAACACAAATGGAACATTCTTTTGTTCTCAAGCTTTTTGTTTCATAAATGACCTGTGAAAGGAAAATGTTACACAGGAACAAAGAAAAACTGTAATACTTTTAATTAGCTTATTACTTAGGTATGACATTCAGTTAAGCCAGCAAAGATGAAAAAATAAAATACAATTCTTAACTTATATAATCTTAAACTTACCAGTTATATTGCTTATAATTTAATGACATTCTCTTACAGAAATAGTTAACATTTAGAAGCACACTTATAAGTTTAGTTAAATGAAATATATGAAGTCTTTCACTGTAAACACAGTAAACCAGTAAAACTAACAATTTATATTCCTCATCATGAAAAATGCTTTAGTTTAAAATATAAAAATATAGATATATATGTTTTAAAGCTTAATGTTCAGTACAAAGCATTTAATTATAGGGCAAATCTATTGTTTCAGAAAATAAAAGTCCTGCAACCAGAGAATAAAAGTCACTTGTTTTTAAGCTTTTTAATTTTACAGTCTTCCAGGAATTCAGCTCACTCTGTCTCTTTAGAGATATATGGTTTCACTCCACTTATCCGGTATTATTAAGGATTTTATTTCTGTTAAAAAAGAGGAATCCTCCTCCAGTGTATTAAATATTTTGGTTTCTTCAGAAAAAATAATTTGACCTTTGTAGGAAACAGCAAAGTGGTTTTAATATTGTTCTTTTTAAGCTCCTTGATCAGCGATAAATAGGATTTTCTTTTACTCATTATTGGAATAATCTCTGTCAAATCTGACTACATGTTCACCTATTTTAATATGTGAGCTGGGCAATGCTATTTTTAATATCTGATCGTTTTCTAAGCTACACATGAACTTAGCTATAATTGAATATGGTGGTGAGTTTTCCTTCTTCAAAGGTGGTCTGAGGAATCTATGCATCTTTTCAATTCAAAAAGATAAAGTTTCAAGTAGATCTAATGTTTTACATAGCCAGGTTGTTAAGAAGTTATATTGTCTCCCTCATAATTTTCAGGTATACTATCAATTCTAATGCTATTTTGTCCCAGTCTATTTTCTAAATCATCAACTTTTTCTATGAGCCAGTTATCTTATTTTAAAAGTTCAGTCTGAGACTCACCTTCGGATATTCTTCCTTTATGAGCATTTAAAGCTTCACCCATACTGTTAAATTGTGCACTCTGTTATTTCATAACAATTTTAAAAGGTCCCATCTTCCTTCTATTCTCTTCTTTAAAACTTTCTAGTTTGGTATCCAGTTTGTAATACATCCTGCACACTAAATATTAGTGACTGTATGTCTTTTTTAACAAAATAATCCTGAGTACCACTTCTTGAGTGACTCATGTTGAAGTCTTATCTCTCTTAACTTTGTTTGTGTCTTTTGGCTTTTCCCGGTTAGGGGTCGCCACAGCGGAACTCCGGTCCGCTAATAATTGGCAGTTGATTTTTACGTACCGGCTTGCCAGGCCTGACGCACAACCTTCAATGAAGGTATGCCCATTCACGCATGTCTCCACACAGAAGATGCTCTAGCTTAGAATCGAACCAGACAGTGTCTTACTGTGAGGCGACAATGCTACCGCAGCACCACCCCGGCGGTTTCTCTTCTTTCTTAACTAAGCTGTTGAAATTCTGACAGAAAAATTGTGGCTTTTGAAAATAGTTGAAGTTATAAATCTTCTCTGATTATTAGTGAATAAAAATTAGCTAACAATTATCTCCAAATTTTAATTTTTGACTATATTTTCTGTCAGAGAAAAGTTTTCATTCACAGATCTTTAACCATTTGCAGCTTTTAGTTAGCCAATGCCCCCATGTATTGCCTTTGAGGTTGCGGACAGAGCTAAAGAATGCTTTGTGGTTGCCCTTGGCCTGGGAGGCCAAATTTACTTTCAATTTGGCTTTGGTAGACTTTATTTGTTCTCTGAGTTGTTTGTTTAGTTTGATGAGAGTGCTTATATGCTGCTGGGTGCTAGACCTCCTAAGTTTCACCATGAACTTCTTCTCTCTGTTATATAGACTATGGATGCTGTGATTCCACTAGGATGGCTTATTGTTAGAATTAGTTCTGTTCTTCTCCCTGGTGCATACAGCTGCTTCTATGCAGCTATTAATAGGTGTGTATAGGGTTTCTGTGAACAGTTCTGCATAGGCAGCAGTGTTCTCAGGTTGTGGGCTTTACATTTTGCCAGGTTATCATTTAATAGTAGGAAGTTAACCTCTTAGTCATTCCTGAACATTTCAGGGTTTGCTGGGGTTCCAGAATTTATTTGTTACTTCAGAGGAGACCAATTTGTGGTCTGACCTTGCCAGAGAAGACATTAAATTATGAGGTGTGCAGCACTCTCCCATATTAGTGAGGACCAGATCCAGTATGTTTGCTTGCCTGGTCAGTGTATCAGCAGTCTGGTCCAGGGAGTTTGTGTTTACAAAATCCAGGAATCTCTGTGACTGCACATTCAGTGTCATATATAATTCCCAGTTAACAATGGTTTAATTAAAGTCACCCATGAATATAATATTGGGTTGGATGGTGAATATTTCTAATAAGTTTAAATACATGTTATGGACTTCCTGGGCTATAGGGGGACTTACAGATTGCAGTGAAGTGGTATGGGATTTTACCTATGGTGATCTGAATGTGGAGAAGCTCAAGTGCATTGTCCTTTTTAACCAGCCTTGAGGTATATTTATTTTTTATGTAAATTGAGACACCTCTACCTTTAGTCCCAGTCTATGTAGTAGCTGGTCTAAATGTGTGGAAGGCATTATAGCATTGCACTACCAGTGTACCTTCTATGGCATTAAACCATGTGCCAATGACTGCACAGATGTCACCATTCTCTAGGCTGAGGAGAGCTTGTAAAGAATGCATTTTATTTGTTTAGGCTCCTAGCATTGAGCAGTAACACCTTTACATTTTCTTGATTTTGATTTGCTATGTTGGAAGTACTTTCAATTTGGCATTACCTAAAAAAACACTTTGTGGAAGGACAATATTTTAGCTAATATTTGAAAGCCTAGAGGGGGAGAGGAGCAGACCAACTCTGACAAAGCAGTGTGGTCTCTTGACCATCTCCTTCCATGCTGACAACGACTGCATCCCCTTAGATTGACACAAGACACCAAGTCAATTATTAAAGTGAGTCATCTTCTGTTCATATCATAGCATCATTTTGGAGAAGGTAAAATGCTAGGCTAATACCAGCCTGGGACACATTCTGAGAGCTCCATGATGTTTTCTTTTTATATAGTCTAGGGAGGTATGTCTCATGTCATTTACTCCCACATGGACTATGACCAAGTCATACAGGTACTTGTAGGCCACTGACCTGACTGTGTGTGCAATGCGGTGGATCCTGGCCCCTGATAAGCAACTGGCCATGATGTTCTCCTGGTGAGAGAGACATCAGTGTGTCTCACAATGATGTCTTCAATGACCAGAATGTTAGACTCTGTGGTAGCTTGCCCTATAGGCTTAGATGTAGAGCCTCCACAAGTTATGGCTGTATGTATTGATGTGGGTGTTGTTTTGAAAGAGTGCATTCAGAGCTGCTGATGGTATTTGCTATATGTACTTCATCCTAGGAGTTCTTTGAGGTTTAGGAAGACTACATTTAAATGCCTCAGCATATGTGAGACCATATGCCTACTTTGAACCGTGTGTGATAAGTGCAGCATGTGAACTACTGAAAACCTGACTGACATTAGGAGTGCCTTTATGTGAGAGCTTTGCCTTCAGTGATAGTGCATAAATACATCTCTCATATACAATATCAGTTTGTTTGTGAGTTATTTGGTTGTCAGTAAACATGAGGCAATTTCTACATTGCTTCAGGATGCCTACATCCACAAAGCTTGCAAAACAGATAGTGAGAAAGTTCATATCCATGGCAACACACCCTTTTTATTGATTAGATGGTTGCAGTGGTTATATAAAGTAATGTCAGGGGTATCTCTCTATTTTGTTTGCAACTCTGAAGGGAGTGCTTGTCATTGAAAATTAGCTGCCCTGTGTACAACTAAATACTTGTGAAATTTAAAGGGTGCTTTTACAGGACAAATGTCAACTCAAGGTGCCTGCATCTATACAGGGCATCCCAAACACTTGAGGGGAAACTAATACGTAGAACCTGATGATTTATGGATGAAGTATTTAGACAGCAGCTAATCAAGCAGTACTTACTGAAGACATAGAATTAGCCTTTTCAAGAATGATGAAGAGTTGATTTGCCTGACTGACTACTGCATCGATACTACTAGCACCAGAATTACCCATTCTAAAGACTTAAACTTTGCTTGTGATAAAAACAGGACCTGGTGGACAGAAAGGTATATATCCCAGAGACTACCCCATCTCTGGAGCAGGCTACCTATCCATATGAAGCACTAGACAAATGGATGGGGATCAGGAAATTCATCTCTGGTTTGGTAACTGTGTCACTAATGGACACAGGCAGCCTGCAAATGGTTCATCTTCTAGGCTCCTGCTTGTAAATGTTTCACTCTCAAGCCCCTGCTCACACTTATCAAGGGTACCAGAACTTGTTGGATATTTGGGATGCATGGGCAGGCTTAAAAAGGCCCTTGTTGTCATTAGTCTAGTAAACACCTATGAACCTATGAACTTGTGCTGGTCGCACCACAGCTTCACACTGCTGGTATACAATGCTCCTTTGTATTTTCTCTCACCAGAACCAAAACAGTAGCACCATTCCCCAAATGAGAAGCACAACACAAGTTCCTTGGTGATCAACAGTCTTTCCAAATGATATAAGGGTCTGTAGGTGTGTTGTGTCCCTTTCCCTATATGAAGCTTTGAATATCAACCAGACCAGTCAGGAAGGTCCAGCACAGACATCCGCTGTCCAACCACAAAGAGAAATCAATTCAGTCTGCTCCTTCTCTTGACAGGAGCAAAATATAAGCACAAAATACAAGCTGGCACCTATGAAGTAGTTACCAGTCTTTCTGGTGATCAGCAGTTCCTAGGAAATAAAGTTTCTATGCTGCTCCTCTCACCAGGAGCAACACAGAAACACTAATCCTAATGACTACTGAGAGGCAGAATGTGGGCTCTCCAATATTTGGTGGTCTTGGACTAGAAGTTGCATGTTTTAAATTTAAGATAGAAAATCAGGTTAATATCCTAGGAGTTGCAGTGTGTAATAGCAGTTAGATATGTAAGAGGGAGTAACTTAAGCATTAGTAATGTAAGTAGGGAGCCACTCATTTTAAATGAGCAAGACAGACTAGAAGGGGGTAGGCACTTTGTATTCTGACTCTATGGAATACTGTGGGATGGTCAATAAATTTAAATAGATGAAGGGGAATGATTTCACAAAATGATAATTGTATGATTACTCACAATAGCCAATAAAAGAGGAGAGAGAAGGAAATATGTGGTCAAATTAACATAAGGAGCAGGCAACTAGAAAGATAGTGTAGTTTAAAAACACAACAGCACCAGAGTAGAGGAAAATTTAATTTCCATGTGACTCACAAGAGACAAAGGTGTAGTCACTTTTCTAGTTTAAATATGTAATGTAAAGCAGAATACAAGTAAAATGCAGCATAAAGAAAATAAACCACATTATACAAAACAGAAGAGAGCAATGAAGCAATACAAAATACAAGAAAGCCAAAACAAATTAACCTTTCCCTCACAGCAGTCTATGGCAAAGTCTGAATGAGCTTTTCATGACACACTCAGATATATATATACATATTTAGATATAGATCTATCTATATCTAACCATTTATCTGTATAAACATATTTTATTTATTTATTTAACATTTATTGAGTGTTAATCCGACTAGGACAAAGCCTATTTTCAGCAGAGGCCTGGGAAGAAATGCTCCAGATGCATGTCTTTGGATTGTGGGAGGAAACCCATGCGAATGCAGGGAAAAGATGCAAACTCTCCACAGAAGGCACCCCAGCCAAGAATCGAACCGGAGAACCTCTTGCTGTGAGGCGACAACATTAACTGCTGATATATATATATATATATATATATATATATATATATATATATACACACACACACACACACACACACACACACACACACACACACACACACACACACACACACACACACACCACACACACGTCTATATATGTAATGCACATGACATACATCATCCACCACCTTTCTCCACATTTTTCTATAAGGGATTGGGGTGTCACATTAACTTTTGCCACCTCTTGATTCAGTGCCACTCCTTAACCTTCTATGACTACCATGCCTATTACAAATTATCTCTCATACAATATATAGATCATCATCATCCACAATTTTCTACATGGGGTTGGATTGTTAGGTTAACTGTTGCCACCTTTCTTGATTCATTGCCACTCTTCTTTGACTGTCATGCCTGAATGTTACAGGTCTTGTTTCATAGAATATATTCATCTCTCTCCTGGACATCCTCCCTTCCTCTTGCCTTCTTCCTGCCATTAGAAAATCTTCTTAACTAGAACATTTTCTGCTTTCTCACATGTTATAAAACCAACATAATCCTTTCTCCTTGACCTTCTTTACAACTAGGGCTTCTTTGCTGTCTGAGCTGATGTCCTAATTTCTTCATCTGAGCCATAATATACATCATGCTACCCATGGCATTTCATCTAAATTACCTCATGCTTCCTCTACTGCTCGGCCTACATCTCAATGGATGGACAACTGCTTTAGGCACCCCACTTTTCAGCTTATTTTCTTCTGTCTTACACTACCCCTGGCACTCTGTGCCACCTGGGTGTAGCACCTCTAATTCTGGAATTCACCTCTTCATTGAGACTTCTCTTCTCAACAACCATTCCCAGATGCTTGATACTTTTAACAAGTTATAGTATTTCCCCTCCTATGTCAATTTTCAACTTCTTCTGTTTCTCAGTTTTCTGCCATAGGAACTGTCTTGTCTTTAACCAGTTTCATTCCACGTGCCTTAAGTTTTGCATTTCAGTCTCTTGCCAGCTGCTGAAGTTCTTGTTCAGAATATGCTTGTAGTACATTGTATACATACAGCAACTTAGTTGCTGTTCCCTAACCTGATTGCTAATGTAGTCCATCACAAGTAAGAACATCAGTGGGCACAGAGCGGAGCCCTGATGAACACTCACTTGTACTGGGAACCCCAACATGAGTCAGAAAACTGATCATAGTTGCCTGTTTAGATCTTTGGCAGAATTAGTGTAGCATATGTACAATGTTTCCAGAATATTTAACCATTGCGGGACTGCCCAAATCAGCTTTCTTGGGATCTTGTGGTATGTTTTCTTCAAGTCTAGGAAAGCCCAAGGTGGACTCTTACCATCTCCAACTTTTTTCTTATGATAGCATCCTGGATGTCTACATTCTACCGCCAGCTTTTCTTATACACCTTATTTACATACCAGGCTTGGCTACATATTCATTCTGTACTTTTTATACATGCTGTTTTGACACACTGCTATTGCTTTTCATCTTCACCTATTTCCTATTCTCCCTGAGATGCTAGAGCCCTAGGCATTTTCTTCAACTACTTTGCACCGATTCCAATCAGCTTCCAAATCTTCACACAAGTCTCTGTTGACCTTAGAGCCTCCTCTAACCACTGCTTGACACTAACTCTGACCACCAGTGATTTATGCTAAATACATATACACAGAAACATACCTATCAGACAAAAATGCATTGCTAAGTTCAGGAATATATGCTGTGATAAAATTCAAGTGTAGACAATTTTTACAATAAAAGGAAGAACCTTAACAGTTTATTTATTTATTTATTTGCAGTTTGTTAACCAGGAAAGTCAATTGGGCCAGAAAAAGACCATTTTCAATTGAGGATTGGGAAGAAAAGCTCCACATACAATTATTACAAAGCTAATATCAATAAAGTTAAGTACAATACAATTTTCTAAAACTACTAAAACACTAATATAAAAAACAGAATAATAACAATTGAGTAACACAGTAAAATAAAAGACAGAATAACAACATTTGAGCAAGGTGTTGTAATACAGTATTGAATGAAATTAAAACATAAGTATTTTGGAGTACATAAGTATAATTTGGAGTGCAGGCATTTATGCACTCAAAGTTTCATGAAGTGAGAGGTAGGTAGAATTAGAGCAAGAGATTAGAACAGTGAGAGGTGACTAGGTTGAGTTATAAGAAAGGAAAAAGGGACAGGGAGTGAAAATTAAATAGAGTCATTAGGGTGAGTTATGAGAAAGGAAAAAGGGAGAGGAAGTGCAAATGAAATGAAGGGAGTCACTAGGGTGAGTTATGAGAAAGGAATAAAGGGAGAGTGAGTGGAAATTAAATGAAAGGAGTCACTATGGTGAGTTATGAGAAAGGAAAAAAGGGCGGAGTGGAAATGAAATGAAAGGAGTCACTAGGGTGAGTTATGAGAAAGGAAAAATGGAGAGCAAGTGGAAATGAAATGAAGGGAGTCACTAAAGTGAGTTATGAGAAAGGAAAAAATGGAGAGCGGGCGGAAATGAAATGAAGGGAGTCACTAGGGTGAGTTATGAGAAAGGAAAAAGGGAGAGGAGTGGAAATTAAATGAAAGGAGTCACTAGGCTGAGTTATGAGAGAGGAAAATGGTAGAGGGATTGGAAATGAAATGAAGGGAGTCACTAGGGTGAGCTATGAGAAAGGAGGAAAGGGAGACGGCGTGCAAATAAAATTAAGGGAGTCACTAGGGTGAGTTATGAGATAGGGGAAAGGGAGATGGAGTGGAAATGAAATGAAGGGAGTCACTAGGGTGAGTTATGAGAAAGGAAAAAAGAGAGAGGGAGTGGAAATGAAATGAAGGGAGTCACTAGGGTGAGTTATGAGAAAGGGAAAAGGGAGAGAGAGTGCAAATGAAATGAACAGAGTCACTAGGCTGAGTTATGAGAAAGGAAAAAGGGAGAGTGAGTGAAAATGAAATGAAGGGAGTCACTAGGGTGAGTTATGAGAAAGGAGGAAATGGAGATGGAGTGGAAATGAAATGAAGGGAGTCACTAGGGTGAGTTATAAGAAAGGAAAAAGGGAGAGGGAGTGAAAATGAAATGAAAGGAGTCACTAGGGTGAGTTATGAGAAAGGAGAAAGGGACAGGGAGTGGAAATGAAATAAAGGGAGACACCAGGATGAGTTATGAGAAAGGAAAAAAGGGAGAGTGAGTGGAAATGAAATGAAGGGAGTTACTAGGGTGAGTTATGAGAAAGGAGAAAGGGACAGGGAGTGGAAATGAAATGAAGGGAGTCACCAGGATGAGTTATGAGAAAGGAAAAAGGGAGAGGGAGTGGAAATGAAATGAAGGGAGTTACTAGGGTGAGTTATGAGAAAGGAGAAAAGGGACAGGAAGTGGAAATGAAATGAAGGGAGTCACTAGGATGAGTTATGAGAAAGGAAAAAGGGAGAGGGAGTGGAAATGAAATGAAGGGAGTCACTAGGCTGAGTTATGAGAAAGGAAAAAGGGAGAGTGACTGGAAATGAAATGAAGGGAGTCACTAGGGTGAGTTATGAGAAAGGAAAAAGGGAGAGGGAGTGGAAATGAAATGAAGGGAGTCACTAGGGTGAGTTATGAGAAAGGAAAAAAGGGAGAGGGAGTGGAAATGAAATGAAGGGAGTCACTAGGGTGAGTTATGAGAAAGAAAAAAGGGAGAGGGACTGGAAATGAAATGAAGGGAGTCACTAGGGTGAGTTATGAGAAAGGAAAAGGGAGAGGGAGTGGAAATGAAATGAAGGGAGTCACTAGGCTGAGTTATGAGAAAGGAAAAGGGAGAGTGAGTGGAAATGAAATGAAGGGAGTCACTAGGGTCAGTTATGAGAAAGGAGGAAAGGGAGAGGGAGAGAAAATGAAATGAAGGGAGTCACTAGGGTGAGTTATGAGAAAGGAGGAAAGGGAGAAGAGTGCAAATGAAATGAAGGGAGTCACTAGGGTGAGTTATGAGAAAGGAAAAAGGGAGAGGGAGTGCAAATGAAATGAAGGGAGTCACTAGGCTGAGTTATGAGAAAGGAAAAAGTGAGAGAGTGGGAATGAAATGAAGGGAGTCACTAGGGTGAGTTATGAGAAAGGAAAAAGGGAAAGTGAGTGAAAATTAAATGATGGGAGTCACTAGGCTGAGTTATGAGAAAGGAAAAAGGGAGAGGGAGTGGAAATGAAATGAAGGGAGTCACTAGGGTGAGTTATGAGAAAGGAAAAAGGGAGAGGGAGTACAAATGAAATGAAGGGAGTCACTAGGGTCAGTTATGAGAAAGGAAAAAGGGAGAGTGAGTGGAAATGAAATGAAGGGAGTCACTAGGGTGAGTTATGAGAAAGGAAAAAGGGAGAGGAAGTGGAAATGAAATGAAGGGAGTCACTAGGGTGAGTTATGAGAAAGGAAAAAAGGGAGAGGGACTGGAAATGAAATGAAGGGAGTCACTAGGGTGAGTTATGAGAAAGGAAAAGGGAGAGGGTGGAAATGAAATGAAGGGAGTCACTAGGGTGAGTTATGAGAAAGGAAAAAGGGAGAGGGACTGGAAATGAAATGAAGGGAGTCACTAGGGTGAGTTATGAGAAAGGGAAAAGGGAGAGGGAGTGCAAATGAAATGAAGGGAATCACTAGGGTGAGTTATGAGAAAGGCAAAAAGGAGAGGGAGTGCAAATGAAATGAAGAGAATCACTAGGGTGAGTTATGAGAAAGGAGAAAAGGGAGAAGAAGTGGAAATGAAATGAAGGGAGTCACTAGGGTGAGTTATGAGAAAGGGAAAAAGGGAGAGGGAGTGGAAATGAAATGAAGGGAGTCACTAGGCTGAGTTATGAGAAAGGAAAAGGGAGAGGGACTGGAAATGAAATGAAGGGAGTCACTAGGGTGAGTTATGAGAAAGGAAAAAGGGAGAGGGACTGGAAATGAAATGAAGGGAGTCACTAGGGTGAGTTATGAGAAAGGAAAAGGGAGAGGGGTGGAAATGAAATGAAGGGAGTCACTAGGGTGAGTTATGAGAAAGGAAAAAAGGGAGAGGAGTGGAAATGAAATGAAGGGAGTCACTAGGGTGAGTTATGAGAAAGGAAAAAGGGAGAGGGAGTGGAAATGAAATGAAGGGAGTCACTAGGGTGAGTTATGAGAAAGGAGGAAAGGGAGATGAGTGGAAATGAAATGAAGGGAGTCACTAGGCTGAGTTATGAGAAAGGACAAGGGAGAGTGAGTGGAAATGAAAGGAAGGGAGTCACTAGGGTGAGTTATGAGAAAGGAAAAAGGGAGAGGGAGTGAAAATGAAATGAAGGGAGTCACTAGGGTGAGTTATGAGAAAGGAAAAGGGAGAAGGAGTGGAAATGAAATGAAGGGAGTCACTAGGGTGAGTTATGAGAAAGGGAAAAGGGGAGAGGGAGTGGAAATGATATGAAGGGAGTCACTAGGGTGAGTTATGAGAAAGGAACAAGGGAGAGTAAGTGGAAATGACATGAAGGGAGTCACTAGGGTGAGTTATGAGAAAGGAGGAAAAGGAGAGGGAGTGGAAATGAAATGAAGGGAGTCACTAGGGTGAGTTATGAGCAAGGAAAAAGGGGAGAGGGAGTGGAAATGAAATGAAGTGAGTCACTAGGGTGAGTTATGTGAAGGGAGTCACTAGGGTGAGTTGTGAGAAAGGAGAAAAGGGAGAGGAAGTGCAAATGAAATGAAGGGAGTCACTAGGCTGAGTTATGAGAAAGGAAAAAGGGAGAGGGAGTGAAAATGAATGAAGGGAGTCACTAGGGTGAGTTATGAGAAAGGAGGAAAGGGAGAGGGAGTGGAAATGAAATGAAGGGAGTCACTAGGGTGAGTTATGAAAAAGGAAAAAGGGAGAGGAAGTGCAAATGAAATGAAGGGAGTCATTAGGCTGAGTTATGAGAAAGGAAAATGGAGAGGGAGTGGAAATGAAATGAGGGGAGTCACTAGGGTCAGTTATGAGAAAGGAAAAAGGGAGAGGGAGTGCAAATGAAATGAAGGGTGTCACTAGGCTGAGTTATGAGAATGGAAAATGGGAGAGGGAGTGGAAATGAAATTAAGGGAGTCACTTGGGTAAGTTATGAGAAAGGATGAAAGGGAGATGGAGTGGAAATGAAATGAAGGGAGTCACTTGGGTGAGTTATGAGAAAGGAGAAAGGGAGAGGGAGTGGAAATGAAATGAAGGGATTCACTAGGGTGAGTTTTGAGAAAGGAGAAAAAAAGGATGGGGGAGCAGAAATGAGATAGAGGTTAGTAAGAATAAACTAGAAACTTAAGAAAGCTAAACAGACATCTTAAAAGCAAAAGCAAATATTCCAAAGACAATTATGAACTGAAAATTGCCACCTACAGTATGTAAAGGACAACCACAAGACCTTTTACACCAGAAACCTTAGAAGCAGGACCCAACACTCGACTGAGCAATACTTAAAAGTAACACACACTGATAATCAGTGCACATAGCTAAAATATCCGCTGACAAATTTAGCTTTAACTTTACACCTTTATTACCCAACTAACTTTTGTCCACATAACTTTTCTTCTGATCACCTTGAAACATGCCCTGAAGGTACTATCCAAGACCAAGGAAACTAGCTTCATAGGTCCAGCAAATGTGCCACATTATTTTCTTGTTATCATCAAGATCAGCCTTAGACAGTTACTATTAAAGCTGCTCAAGTCTTGGCCTCTAAACTGTGGCGAACTGCTGTAGACATCCCACCCAATAAGGGAAGACCTACCATTTAGCCTGTTAAGTTCAGATGTAACTAGTCCTGTCTGTAAGATAGTACAGCGCATCATTAGTGAAATTTATTATCCAGGACATCAGCAGTCAAGAATCCCTTAACCCACGCTAACTTGGCTTTGTTAATGGTAAAGCATCCATTCAAAATGTAGTAAACATCACTGAAAAAGTCACAGATAAACTGGATACAGGCAAATCAATGCATGCTGCTACCTTATCCTGGTAAAGACTAATGACACCATCCAATATTATGGCATTATAGACAAGCTAATAAAACTAAATGCATACCCCTATATAACCCAAAGGATAGCAAGTTAGCTCACTGAAAAAATCCACCCCGGGATTCATGAAGCTTGCGCCAGGTGCAAGCGTAGCGTAGGCGGTATAACGCCAAATATGGCTGTCGAGCGATTCAGGTACGATCCAATTCCACGTGCACTACTGGCGTACGCCAGAACTGCACAGCCCTTGGTTTATGTATGCTAATCACCCCATGCACAGTGCCACACCATGCAAATGAAGGTATATAGTGATTCATGAAGTGGTGCAGGCGTAGCATAAGCCCACGGAAATGTAAACCAAAAAACATGGTTTACATTTTCTCAAACAGAATATCGGAGCTATGGAAGCGGCCTAGACTCATGTATTACAAAGTTAACATATGCCAATGGCTAAATACACAGCCAATGGCATAAGAAAAGATGCACAACACCTAAAAAACAACATTTAATGTCATGTCCACAGTAACGCAAAGTACAACCGCAGGGCATGTGTGCGCAAACTGGAACACAAAGAAAATATATACAAATGTCATAAAATCGCAATGTAATACAAATCAGGATTTCACAATAATATGCAATGGTATGCATGGTACAGCACAACCAAGCTGCAAGGGTTGCTAAGGGTCTGTGACAGTGTTTGGTGTGGTAACTATGAATTAGTAGTCAATGCCATGCAAATGAGGCAGGTAATACTGAATTGCAAACTTCCCGCCGGATTAAGGATGTACCATACGGCGCAGCGCTATAACACCGAGGAGTGGCTTAGAAGTATACATGACAGCAGTGGGGTGTGCCACCATAGCTGTAAGCACATTGGAGCAATGCAAATCTGGCCTGGCCGTTGCTAAGCAAAGCTGCAGGACAGGGGTGGGGAGGTAGGTATAGAATCGTTTAGCTGAGAGCACATATGGTGCCTGAAAGCGCATGTGTATGGGGATGAAAACGTGCCTGAAACACGGTAAGCAGATGCACGCACCAGGAACCATAGCACAAACAGGAAGGTCAGGGGAAGAAAAGAAGGAAATGCCGCAGTAAGGTAATTGGAGTACAACTGAGCAATTAACACCTATTAACTCACAGCGGGCAATCGATGTCCACTGACAAGTCTGCTCGCAGAAACCTGCAAAACAGGATAGGGGAGGCATCGGACTGCAAAGAAAGGAGAACTGTCATAGCAGAGCAAAGCAAACCTACAGTAGACTGGCAATAGAACACATTACGCAAGATAAGCCAGGTCTAGGAAAGTATAAATGAAAGCAGGCTGCTTGATGCACGCTAGAAAATGGTAATTGAAACGTGAAGAAATGTAAAGAGAAGGGTAAGAGATAATCCACGGCAGCCAAATATAATTCAACACCAAAGGCACCACAATAGTAGTTCCTGTAGTAAAACACATAAGATACCCTGTAGCTACGATCATACATACACACCCTATGACATCATCAGTGTTCACAGCACAATAGTATAAAGTGTGAAAGCACCCTACACACACCTGTGTATTCCCAAACACTGCACCATAGGTGTAAACACAAGGAGAACTTTTAAAATGTACATGTTGGGAGCTACCATAGCTGTGATTCATCACCATGTGTTAGAGACTGACAGTGTTGTGGAGGATGATGCTGACAACCACTGCAGGCCCCGGAGGAGGAGAAGAGTGTTCAGACCAAGGGTAACCTACCAGGGGCTACATGATCTGGAGATAGAGCATTACAGGGTGGACAGAGACATCTTACAGCAAATAGTTCAGCTGTACCGGCCACGCCTGAGAACCAGAAACAACAGAGGGGAACCCATCCCAGTGGACACGAAGGTATGTGTAAGCTTGCGAATACTAGTCACAGGTACCTTTCAAAGGCCAACTGGAGATATAATGGGGATCTCACAGGCATCAGCATCCAGCGTACTACACCAGTTCCTGGATGCCATGTTACCACATGCCAATGAGCATATATACTTCCCCCGAACTCAGGAGGAGTTGGCTAGCAATATGCATCACTTCCACCATGTGGCACATTACCCAGAGGTACTGAGTGCGATAGACTGCACGCACATACATATCAAGTCACCACCAGGAGAGCATGGTAGGCGCTACATAAACTGCAAGGGATTCCACTCCATCAACTGCCAGCTCGTGTGCAATGCCCAGGGCATTATCATGGATGTGTATGCTGGCAGCCCTAGAAGCTACCATGACTCCCATATCTGGCATACCTCACAGCTGTATCAGGTATTTGTCAGGGGGGACATCCCACGCCACCTTGTGGGGGATGCTGGCTATGCACTGGAGCTGTGGATGATGGCTCCCATCAGAAATGCACACACACCCCTGCAAGAACGCCATAATGAGGCACACACACAAACCAGAATCATCATAGAGCGTGTGTTCGGGATGCTGAAATCATGGTTCCGTTGCTGGTGGAGCCTTGCAGTACTCCCCGGGCATGTGTGCCCACATCTTCATAGTATGTGCCATGCTACATAATATGATCCTGCGGAAACAGCTGCAGCAGGGACAAAATGGTGAAGGCCCTCATAGCCCACCACAATTGCCAAGGCCATCACAGGCACAGAGGGATTCAGACCATGAACACCCTGTGCCAGCCCCAGTAGGCAGACGGAGGCATGCCCAATATGCCTATGCCTTGGCAAAGAGGGAACGTATAGTACATACTCTGACAGTGTAGGCCCCTACGGACTGACACACCTCTCCACCTGCACACACAGTAAAATGGATGGCACACACACACGACCACCTGCAAAATGTAATGTATAGGTGGCCTACTGTGTGAATCCTGCATAGGCAGCCCTCAAACATTGTACACACAACAGCTATTGGAACAAGGAATGTCAACACTTGAACAGTACATGCGCCTATCAGTATATGTTGGTGCTGTGTGTATAGGTTCCTAGGTACATCGGTAGGTACATGCCCAATTGTCAGAGGCCATACACCAAACGAGGCAAACAGTGTCTGCTGTCACCACAACATTGAGTAACTGACTGTCGCTCAGTGGAGCAGAGGCAATCGCGGGATCACATGTGTGTAAGCACTGTTCTGCACACACTCTGCACGGATTCCCTGCTGCGTTAATGAGGGGCTCCACATAATGTAATCATGGATGTTGTGTCAAGGCATGGGGTGTACCCATGACATGTATTCATCACCCCAGCATGCTCCACCTACGGTCATTTGAAGGTGTAGCACATTATCGTGTGTGGCTCACTGTGATATACATACCCAATGCTGGAGCACATCCAGTAAACATCACATGGACATACAATTAATTGGACTCATCCATATGTAACCTAACTGAGTTACCCATGTGAGTGCAGTATGGAGTAACAGCCGTAGTACACTCCACATACAAAACATATAACACGTGTACAAATCCCATATGGCCAAGTGGTAAATGCAGTGACCATCGTACATGTTCCCGGTCCCATGTCCTGCAAGGGATGTAACGTAATCCCGAAGGCACGAATAATGCATGTCGGATGCAGGTCATCAGATCATGTTTAGTACACGTTAGCGGGAATATGCATTGCCCAGTGCTGGTAAGTGTTGTTTAAATATGACTATACGGATATGTGCGAAACAGGGCTAAGCCTCTCTGAATATCGCGCAGATCATGGTCAATGGTGTCCAGAACAGATGAAACCAGCACTATTCACCTCTGTAATAATAGTGCCTGCTCTGAAGGGTAAAACGACCACTGCCAGGAGTAGAACACGCAATCATGTATACAATCATCTAACACTATGGTAGCCAAAATGTACCTACAGCAGGTGTGTAATGTGACAGGTTCAGACACAAACGTGCGGAATCCAGGAAACAGTATACACCGACAAGTACACAATGAAAGGTGTAGTTTGCCTGTCACCTTCCCTGTCAGATATATATATATATATATATATATATATATATATACATATATACAATGCAGATAGAAAGGGTGATAGAGAGATATATGTTGATATATACGGATTCACCAATATCTGCAAATATATAGATAGGTCAATGACATTCATAAAACCTTGGAGGTACAAATAAATAGGATACCGCCAACTATGGAAAGTGTCACATACCGACGCGTAACCACGAGGCTGAAAGACCGAAAGAACATAGTACTGGAACACTAGAACCACGAGTAATATTATCACGATATGAAGGGACATTTAGTTACGGCTGCCAGTGTTGCTGTCCACACAGGTACTGTGTTCAACTGTGTTTGTGATTGCCGTAGTCTGTGTATGTGTGTGTTGAGGGTGCCGTGTGCATTTCCGTGTGACTGTAATGTGTGTGTGTGTGTCTGCATCATGTGTCTGTTAGTGCCAACCTGGAGGTAGATCATTACGGTAGGTGTGGTTATAGCTAGCCGTAGGCATACGGTTACCACCTGTCCCACATTAGGAGGGACAGCCCCTCCCTGGGCAGTTGTGTCCTGACATAAAACATTACAAAGGGCAACTGTCCAAGATTGTAGGACATTATTATGTCCCATATATTATGTAATAGTTGCATTAAATAGTTATGCCTGTACGTAAGAAATGTAAATGTTACATTCAATATGATAAGTAGCCAAAGTCCCACAACAATAAGTATGTATTGAGGATAAAAGTATGTGCTATCCTGTGTACTGACCGTGGGTATGTGTCAGCCTGTAAACACTGATGTGTGTCCCGCAAGTGTCCCACAATGGCCATTTGAAAAGGTGGCAACCCATGCCAAAGAGGTTCAGTTACCAACACAACTGCAATGACTGCAAATATCTGGGACAGAAATACACGGGACAGCTGTCATTTAGAAACATCCCTTTACATATCACTGTAATTCCTGAGGTATGGAAGTATCAACCTCACCTGCATACTATATAGAAACCAATTAACAATGACCCAATGTATAATCCCGTAACAAAAGTCTACTAACTGATAGCTCTTTAATTAGGGAAGGAGCCCACACACATATATGGAATATGTAAAAATACAAGCCCCACAAACCTGTATATGCTACATACACCCACCTACATCCCCCACACATGAAACTATAGCAATACAGACTGTAGTTACAGCACAAACATCCAGTCAGTCAATTACATCTGCAGAAGCATTAACATACCTTGTGAGAGTCACATTTAAAGGTGCCATGTGAAATCGTAGCCGTTGTATAATGGAACAAACGGTGATGTTACAGGTTTTGTTTGCAATAGTCCCTTATCAGACGGTTGGGATGACAGGTACACTCACATATAGAACCACATACTCTAGCTGTCACACACAATCCACAGGGGGACATAAATCCAAACTATACATGTCTCTACACATAGCAGTTGCAATTACACACAACAAAACACAATGGGCAACACCCAAGTGGAGAATTCAATTATACCCCACTGTTGCCACGTAATTGGCAAATGGAGTAGCTACACAGCTGATGTGCAAGTAATAAGTCACGCAGGGACACCAATTGGTGGCAGGAAACCACATGTTACAGGTATCGACGTATATAAGGATGACTTGCCAGACATTCCAACCGTATGCTCATTCCATAGAACTGTTTAAACAGTGTAAGAGAGATAGTTACGAAAGTCCGGAACAATAACAAGGTATGTAGAACACTTGGTATGTAAGTGTATGTATAGCCTGTTTTGTATTAATTATGTTAGTGTATGTATAGCCTGTTTTGTATTAATTAAAAGTGTCCGCAATGCATAAAGTGGGAAAAGGTATTTATGTAGTGATGTCTTGCTGAGCATAGTAACGCTTGTAGAAATTGTGTGTCCTGCAGTGGGCCACAAGGTAAACATCACAGACACCACAAGGGATACTACATGAGGGCTTTAAACAGAACAATTCCATACCACCCGCCTTCAGTGGTAGGGTACGTCCAACAAGTATGTGCCATAGCAGGGGATAGTATATGTTGATATACTGTCACAGTAGGCATGTGTATGGGCATATAATGACAATGACATGTCTAAGGTGGTCCCGCTGTGCAAGTATGCTTTGCATTATGGGATACTATGTAAAATATGTGTAATGTACAGTATTGTAGGTAGATATGTCAGATATGCTACACAGCATAACAGGCATATCATGCATACTAAAGGTATCGTCTATTGGCATGTACAATATACAATAACAGGATACATATGGCTTGTAGTCATGGGACACTGTAATAGCATGACAGCTAATCTAGATGGAAGGGCTACTCAATTAACCATGCACAAAGGACATGTAATAGCTTCACAGGTTCATAATGGGGTACTATGCAGTCTGGAAAGTCTATGTGTAAGCACAACTACAGTGTTCACACCAGCAGCACCTCTCTAGGGTAATGTCCTGTCTGTGAACAGCAGAGCCATGTGTTACCTGCACCTCTGCACAGTACAGCCACTGCAGTGATCAATGGCGTACATGTGTCTCCCATCCAAGTGAGGTATCACATGAACAGTGCTACTGAGTGTCCCTGCGTGATGTACATAGGAATCATGTTCCAAAGCATGGTGAGTGTCTGGTTTGGGAATGTAACCCTCAAGCACATCCCAATCATCGTTGCATGTGTGCACATATCCATGAGCATGTTGCTCACAGTGGCTTTTGCTTATGTCGCTTATGTGGAGTATATCCATGAATATTGTTGTGGACATGGGCCCTGTCTGTTCAGCAGAGGTCACTCCTGTGTATGCAGTATGCAAATGTGTACAGACGTGGTGTCCATAGTTCTGCCGCATACTTCAACCGCCGGAGCTCAATAAACGTCATGGCGTGTTAATGTTGTGGTATGTAAAGCCATAGCTGTTGTGTAAGGTACACCCTAAATGGGGTGTTGTACCCTTGAATGTGTGTATACGTCTGGAGTTCAGAGGTACAATGGGTGCCTACATTCCAGCTACAAACCCAGTACAGATAAGTGTGGCCACGTAGAAGGATATCCACGCCACAGTGGCAATATGGTTATCAAAGGAGTGGGTGCGACATACGTGTGTACTATGATCACGTACAATGTTACATGTATGTAGGGGACTACCACCTATGTAATAGTCAGTGGGTGAATGGTGTAATGCAAAGGGGATGTTCATGCACCTTGTGTCATGCAGATTGAGGCCATGATATTGATATCAGGTATCCGTCACAGTGACACCCTTATGGAGGGAGTCAGTATCAGCTGGTGGATCAGTCATGGCGCTTTGTATGCAGTTGTCTGTAAAGCTATGCGGGGAAAGTCCTTCTGTGCTAGCCTGTACCTCAGGGAAGGATATACCGAACATGAGGGGCCCTATGACTGAGGACTGTGGTATGCCAACTGTAACTGAAATACAGTAGGTACTATGGTATGCTACCCTCATTGTGTGTGCCCTGTCCATGAGTCACTTTGCATAACATCCTGAGACATAGGGGTCGATGTGCAGGTGGATGTGCATGTTGTCAATACCAGAATGGAGAACGGTGCTGAAAGGCAATGAGAGGACAATGTAGGCTGTGTTGACCCCCTTACCATCATCAACTACCCTGGTAACTGTATGAAAGGGGTCCACCAGGTGTAGGAGCCATGCTATGGCCCTAACAAGTCCAACCTGGGTGGCATCAAAGGACCGGAGCCCACCAATGTCTCTGTGAATGACTTCCATGATGATGTGCCCCATAGCCTTGCAGAACAGTCCAGTCAGGTGTGTAGGGCAATAGTCCCCCTCGGGCATTGTGGTGCCACCTGTGTGGAGTGTGATAACTGTTGCTGTGTGCCATTCAGGGGCCACAATGTCTGATACAAGGCTATTACTGAATATGGTGGCCAAGTGGGGAGACGTCGATCAGAGGTTTGTGTAAATCACAGCCTGGGATGTTGGACGGTCACATGGGACCAGTGTTCCAGGCCATATAGAGTGCAGGTTAGTACTGTGTAGGTGTGACCGCAGGGACACCGCAATGTTCCTGCATGGATTGTGGCCCTGTAGGGAGTGAGAGGGTGTAATGTTAGCAGTGAACCCATCCGCCAGCATGTTGCCAACATCACCTGGTTCTGTAATGTTCCTGAGTAACTGTTGTATGTCAGAGCAGATGTGGGCATTGCCATTGACTACTGACATACCTCCATAATGCCTTGTGGTACACCCTGGAATGTGTTGCAGTAATGTTTATGTAGCTAGTTTTGGAGTATGTGATGAGGGATCCTGTAGCCCTACTGAGGCTGACCAGTGAGCTACCCCACCCATTGGATTGTACTCCACTTTGCAACAGCCTCCACCTGTTGTTGTAAATTATGTCCATGGAACTGGACCCCCAGAGTGGCGTCTGTTATCTGGTGGGTACCATCATGGCTCTGTGTGGAATAGCATGATCCATGCAGTTGTGTAAGTGCTAATGAAGTGCACTGGGGTATGTTTCAGTGTTTGTATGTGCATTGTCCATCTGCACGGGTGTCATGATGTTAACTACTGCTGTCATAAAATGTCTGTAGTAGGCATTGTAGTACTCTTGTACTGTGTATGCCGTAAAGGGTGTGGTGTTGGGATGTGGATAACAAGGGTGATTAGCATATGTTCAGAATCCACCAATGAGGGGATAACCCCAGGTGTGGAACACCAGTCACATGTTGGTAGTGTCCATGTCAAGGATATTGTTGGTCTTGGAGGTGGTGTGTATGGGTTGATCCAGCCGAGTGGAGGTTATGAATCCCGGACAGCATTGGCCTAATGTGTCAGTACATGAGTGGCTATCTCAGTTAAATGTGGGGTAGTGTCAGTCTCACATCAGTAGTACCTGTCTGAACCCTACTGTCCAGTACACCAAGAAATTAGGTCCGGTAACTGTGGGGTATGTTGCTGAATCCGTAGCTTGTTACAATGTGTATAGCAGTTCTGGCCACAGTTAGTTGCACATGGAGCATCTCTGATTCATTGCGCTTAGTAACTAGTCAGGATGTGTGTACAACATAATAGAACATGGGAACACCTCAGCCATGGGTGTGCCAGTCCAGGTTACATGACTGAAAGGTATGGTCTGTGTATAACCTGTCATTGCAGGTGTGCTCTGCAGAGCCTAGAGGCAGGTCCCAGTCATTGCAGAGATATTGAAGTGGTCCATTATAGGGAGTGCATTGCCTGCGTGCATCAGAGATGAAGATGTCAAGCATTGTGTCACATGACCCCATGTTTGGCTTGCCTGTTCCCGTTCTGGTTGTGAATGTTAATGGCAACTGTGCAAGACAGGCAGTATAGAAGCAGCAAGAGCCTTACATGTTATCTGTACTCCCAGAGCTGACAGGTGCAGGTCATCTGTGCCAAAGCATCGTGTTTTGTTGACCATGTCAGTCAAAGCGGACAGATACCAGATGCCTGTGGAATGACAGCAGAAGCATAGGCAACTGTTGAAGTGACACAGTCAGTCATTGTACAGTTGTATCAGGTCCGGATGAATGCATAATGCTCCCCAGGACTTGGCCCATACCTTCAGGGCTACAAGACCGGTGAGCTATTGCATGTCCCTGCACATGTAGTCTGTGAAGTTGCATCTCAGGGCAGTCACACTAACATGGAGAATGACAGTCAAATTGTACCTGGTGAGGTGTGGCATGGGTGCATAGGTTATGTTGCAGAACCAGTTACCCGACAGCAAGATGTAAGCGACTATCACCTTGTGTAGCCTGCTGAGTGGAACATCAGTGTGACTGCCTACAGAGTCACCTATGACAGGTGTGTTGTGTATGTTATAACACCCTATTGGCTGTATGTGATGGGCACGCATGAGTCTGTGGGCTATAAGTTATTGTTGTTGTGTTTGGTGATGGAGGCTGTCTTTGGTGCCTACACAGAGTATGGAGAGGTACTGCACAAGTTGTACTCATATGTGTGGCCTGTGATGGTGGAGATCTTGTGAGACTATGTGATGAGTGGGGTGCATTGCAAATGTTACACATCCCCACATGATTGTCAGGTGCAGTCAGGGTTGGTGACAGCATTACCCCCAGCAGGGCTGTATATGTGCATCTCCCACAGGCTGTAGTGTCGCATGTTGGGAGGTGAGCATTGACTGTGTACATGAGACAATTGCTCTATTGCCACATGTATATCATATTCATCATATATACAGGCAATAGCACTGGTACGTGACAGTTGGACATGCCTGTATATACAACCATGTCTCACAAGATATGTGAGTTACATGTGTACAACAGCTGTTGTACTGTAAGCAAGCTGGAAATGTAAGGACAGACAGTGTACTTGTGAGAAATGGTGTGGAATGGGTGCTATATTAAACAGTAGTTCATGACGTGCTCACAAGTTCTGAATAAGTGCTGAGCATGAACTTACAATACAGATAGGGTGTTGGATAATATCAACCAGCAAGTGGTGACGACAGTCATAATTGGTGGCACCGCACTATAACCCTGCTGAGTATGGTCTGCAAGTCATGAACCATTATCAATGTAGATGTTAGCAGTACAGATGTACATGACAGTACGGATGTTCGACTACATATACCTTCGTATGTCACAGGAGTGTTCTACCAGTGGCCTTTTGACAGAATCAACACTACAAAAGGTGCCAGAGTGACATGTGCATATCACACCAGTGCCAGCTACAGTAAAACAGGGTTAAGGTGTTGTACTCCACCCTCATTGTAGCCCATATCACACAGACAAATGTGAGGCATCTGTGTATGTAAGGATGTGAATGGCCATGACCTATGAGCAATAGCTGTCTCAGTGTTGTGAACAACATACAGAATGGGCTTTGTGGGTGAGGTGTGTGACATATGTGCACAGTCTGATGGATGATATCAGCATTGTCACCGCTAAGTGAATATCCCTGTACCCATTAACTACCACCTAGGCTGCGGTCACCATTATGGACTCTGTGTAAGGGATGGTGCTGTGCAGTTCTCCTCCCTGATTTGGTGACATCTCCAGGCCACTTAGGTAATCATACGAGGTACCCATGTCATGACAAGGTGCCATCCATGTGCATGGAGATCATTGGACAGGCATACACAGCACTCGGGTGACCAATATTGGATCACATATCACCTTTAAGGGGTATTGGCCATGCGTGGATGGGCGATACCAGCCTTCACAATCCTCACCTCCACTATGCAGCATGCTGTCTACCTTGCATAAAGACATGTGCTACACTATGATGTTGGATATGCTACATGTCCATATCCTGATCTTAAAGACATATGTCATGGACAGCCACCATCCTACTACTAGGATCACCACATGCTGGACAGATCCCTGTGCCATACATGTGACATACTCCCGCCATACCATGCAACCCTGTCCATCAAAGCTGCACATGTCATCTCTGTCATACATGGTGTGATGGCCGCATGGTAGGTGTAGTATCAACTGTCTGGATCAGTAATGTGGCACTGATGCACCTCGCGGTGGCAAAATGGCTGTCATATAGAGCTAGGAAACCTTGCCCCTACATGCTATAGTTGATAACCATCCCTGCGAATGATGTCCGACTAGCCATTGTCCCATGTCTATCACATGTGCAACACAGGCGATCCGTGGCAGGATGTTGAACAGCTGTACAGTGCCGTGTAGATGTATATGGCAAAACACATGCATGTAAATGTTTCCATGCGTATGTGTGCATTGTCACTGCTCAAGTCCATTAAGGCAGTGTATGTGTTGATTTGTGACATATACACAGCATCAAGGTCAACAGCATTACCGTGGACACATCCAGGCATGTGCTGATAGGTAAGAACACCAGTGCAGGCAAACAGACATGCCAACATCAAGACAGCATTCACATGGAGTATGAACAATGTAATGAGGTGACACACATATATGGTGATGATATCCAATGCATAACAGGTGTTACATGTGTGTGACACAAACATGTCAGTCGTGTCAGTGTCATGATGAT
This sequence comes from Protopterus annectens, assembly GCF_019279795.1. Taxonomy (NCBI): domain Eukaryota; kingdom Metazoa; phylum Chordata; order Ceratodontiformes; family Protopteridae; genus Protopterus; species Protopterus annectens. The sequence continues at coordinate 1,674,732,056 of NC_056732.1, read as the reverse complement.
TTGCAAAGATAACTGTGCCGATGTACTAGATTTACTAGAAATGTATGTGCAGCAGTATCTCTGTACATCTCTGTAAATGTGACCTGTCACCATCATTATGTCTTATAGATAATGCCTCATACACGCCTGTCACCGTACAGCCACCAGGAGGATGATGTCCTCACCCTGTACCTCCGTGAGAACTATGAGGTGTTGTTCAGCCATGTGCCACAGCATGCCCAGCAGCGTGACGACCTGTGACAGGATCTTCGCAGGAGGGTGAATGATGTGGGCGGCCATAACCGCACCTACCAGCAGGTGCATAGACACTGCACGGACCTGATACAACATGCAAAACAGCATGCCACTGCAATCGCCAGGGAACAAGGTGGAACAGGTGGTGGGCTACCAACCCAGCCCCCACTCACACACACCGAGGAGCTACTGGCCAGTCTGGGGACACCCTCAGAACAGCATCTACAAACACTAGCTGCCATCGTGGAGGTGGGTGTCTCCCAACCAATGAGCCTGGAGTTGCCTGGTAAAGTCAGTACTGCACATATGGCTATTATATTCCATTTAGTTGCATGTGTCACTGTACATTATGTAATGTAACATCATATGCAAGGTATGTTGACACACATGCTGCATACTACAGTATGCTACCCTGTGTATGCACACATGTGTATACTATATGCTACTGTACAGGAGAATGTGTTAACATGCACAGTGCACCCTGTGGCTGTCATACAGTCATGGATAATGTTCAAACTGTTGTGTCAACCCTATACAGGTACCTCTGGTGTGCCGCACAGACTTCAGTCCATTGCAGGTGAGACTGTCATCAGTATTAGGCATGTTAAAGCATACATCTATTCGCCATGTGGCCAGTTAACACTTGTACACTTGATGTTCAGTCCAGTCACGATATACAGGTCACATCAACCATCATTCACACTGGCCACCCATGTGCAATATATACAAACGAAATAATACACTGACATGAAACCACAGTATTTGTCATTACTACATGTGTGAACAGCTGTGCATACAATAGTGGAGGTGTTGTACAATGTAGGCATATGTACTATACATTGGAACAACACGTGTGGTACGCAAACAGTACCACACAGTGAGCTGTCATATGGGCAGCCCACAGGAGTCACCATTGTGTTATATGCCCCTGCAATGGGTGCACACATTGTGATGTGCCATCTGACATGTCCCAGACATGTAGTGTTCTGGCTGCAATATTGTCACACTATCCCATAACCCATACCCCACATACCAAACATACAACCTGTTGTCTGTATAGCCCTGTGGATGGTGACATATCTGACATCTATGGGTGTATGTCATATGGGACAACACAGACATGTGAGATAGATGGCCATCACACACATTTGGCCAACACATGTGCACACATGGCCATGGGGATGACCAGAGACATGTAGCCACACAGTAGATGTGATGTGTATACACCCTGTTGCACATTGTCCACATATGGTCCAATTATAGCCTTAGTTGACTGATTATACAGTTGATGTGGTACACTGGACATCCTAAAAGCCTGTGCACAGCTAGTGGAGGTGTCACTGAAGTCTACCATATAAGATGTGTTGAACATCACAACTGTGTCATAGCATGACAGTAGTCGCCTGTACAGCTTCCACAGACATTGACACCACAGCAGGCCACAGATACTGTACATTTCCCTTGCTGCTGTAGGACATCACCATTAGCTGTGCACCTCGTGTGTGTGGTACATCAATGTCATGCGGGACATGGTGAATTGACAAGTCTGTTATGTGTGGACATGGTTGCCAGGCAGCTAAGACTCTGTAGTAGTTGTGCAGGGGTGTCATCTGTAGGTCCTCCAGTGACCTGTCACATGACACAGCATGGTTCAGTGTGTATACACCTCAGCATCATGGGTTACAATCCACAGCTATGTCATGGGAATGCATGCAGTTATGGCTATGCAATGTGTACATATTATGCACTGTATAGCAATATAGATGCATCATGATGCCATGCAATGGCACAGTGTCTGTACTTCACACTGTATAGCAATGTAGACGGCTCACACTACCCTTCCATGCTCATGCACATTTGCTAAACATGCATTCTATCTGTAGGGCATACAGACAACACCACAATGTGATGCCCATTACAATGCTGTAGATGTGTCAGGACACCATTGTGTCAGACATGTATGCATGTTAATGCACATGTCAGCAGATTACATGTCAAGGTCATGTCAGCCATGTGTACTGTTATCCTGTTCTGGTCCACATGGTGTATCACGGGGATGCATGCATACTACCATGATTGTGTGAACTGCATGGTTACTGATATGACACCTGCTTTCTGTAGTGTGCACCCCAGGGAGGTATGCTAACTAACATTATGAATGTCTGAGCTGCACGCCGTCTGCTGTATCACAGGCATGCTGAATCCCGTCTGTCAAATCACATGCATGGTGTGTGTGTGTGTCTGTGTGTGAGTCTGTGTGTGAGTCTGTGTGTGTGTCTGTGTGTCTATTGTAATTTAGAGTTTTTCTTTGCATTCACAGGTGATGTAGGTGTGTTACCCACCTGCGGTCCATCTGATGTTAGTGTCCCCACAGATACTAGCAATGATGAACTTATGCATGAGGTACAGGCAGGGTTGTCAGGGGCTGAATCTGTGCCAATGGTTGCCATCCCAGCTATGTCCCCCTCTTCCCCGCACACAGTTCTGCTGCCAACACATACCGCATCAGCAGTGGCCATAGAGGAAGAACAATCAGCATCTGTTAGCATGAAACAGGAATGTGTGGTGGCTACAGAAGGTGTGTCTCCACACCATGGTGTCAGTGTAATGACTGCAGATGTGCCACACAGGCATGTGGCTGGTGCTGCTCGTAGGAGGACCTCTGGCAGACATGCACCTGCAGGACAGAGCGCAGCAGCTGGTATCACCAGACGCAGGTTCCAGACTGTAATGGCAGCACAGGCACGTGCTGAACGGCAGAACCGAGAAGGGCAGAGGCTGCAGTGGGCTGCTATCTGTACCCTAAATGACAACATCCAGGCATTGGCAAATGCTCAACAGCAGATTGCTGATGTTCTGTACAGGTGATTGGGTGACATGGTCGGAATCCTTGACCATGGCATGGCAATCCACGAGCGAGAGCTGTCTGTGCTGGAACATCTGGTAGGAGTGAGGCGTAGGCCACATGGACATAGGCCAGCTACACCACCTAGTGCAGGTCAATGTGAGCGTGCCACCTCACATGCTCGCACCCATAGTGCCGGTAGCAGTAGCAGTGCAGCTGGTGCTCCGCTGTCCACACCAGGACACAGCAGGCCAAGTGGACGTGGCCCTGGATGTTCCCAGCAGGGACACGGTTCCAGTGGACATGTGTCGTTGGACAGTAGCCAATCTGTACTCCTGCCTGGTAGTGTCTGCGCAACCCCTGGCAGGCACAGGTCACGTGGCCGTGGCCGGACACAGTGAGCTGTACAACCTGGTCTGTACAATCTGGAGCTGTCAATACTACCCCTGTGTAGCCCTCACAAAAGGCAGAACTGTGTGCACCCATACACGCACACAGCAAACACATCTGTAGGGCACCACAACACCCACATGCATACTGAACAGACATGTCCAATCATATCACCGGCCCTTACCCACACACATGACATCATCCATTGGTGCAGCCTATGCCCCTGGCAAACATTATCACCTTGTGCATATGATGAAGCCTGTGCCACATCCCTGTCATCCACACCATCGGTGCAGGGACATGCTCAAATGGTCTGATGCACAGGGTGAACAGAATAGTGAGATAAGTGTATTTTACATTAGTTGTGTAAGAATAGTGAGAGAAGTGTATATTACATTAGTTGTGTACTGTTAACATGCACCAGACATACCATGTAGTACAGGTTTAGCAGGCATTGTTATATATTCACAGTATGTGTTTCGGTAAGAACAGTAACAGCATGTTGGTAATGATGCCCTGGTTCCCTCCTTATGGTCTACTTGCATGTGCCTACAGGTAGCAGTGTTTTCAGTCTCCCATGTGTAACTGTGGAGTACTCACAGGCACGTATGGCAATATCAGCATGCTATACATAGCCTCAACCTGACTGTTGGAAAGGCTAACATACCACAGATGTCCACACATATACTGATCCAGAAGCATGTGGGCAGTTTAATAGGCTACAGTGGCTAGAGATGTGACATCCATACCAGGTCACATCACAGGTATGTTGACATGGTGCAGGGGTTGTACACAGCGGTCCGGCTGATAATAACGTTAGAGGCCACCTGATAGCATGAGGCCTCACTGTGTAGCAGTAATACCCTGTCACATTACAGGAACATGCCCACACTAACAACACTATAACGCACACCCCATAGTGTTGAGGTGAGGACCCCTGCCTATGTGGTAATCACCCTCACAGTACTGTGCACCCACACAACGTGACACAGAGAAAGAACATGTACAAGTAGCCAGTACGGCTGAGACCGATGGCATCAACAGGGTAGTAGACTGCATCACCATGTGGGGTTAGGGATCCTGTGTGTTCTGTATGGTAGCATACACCCTCACTCCATGCACCAGACAGCCATACATACATACACACACACACACACACACACACACACACACACACACACACACACACACACACTGTGGAGACCACAAATGTCATACACATACGGACAGCTGATGTGTGTGATACACACACCACCCCGCCTACGTCATGCTTTCCACACTGCAGTATGTACAGATCTCTACAACAGTGTACAGGGGTGTGTAACAATTGGGATGTATTCCCCACCATATGTGGCATATATGGTCACACAAGCAAACACACATGGCAGTACTGTGAATGAGGGTGGCCTAATGGCTAAGGTGTTCACCTTACAAACACAAGGTGCAGGGTTTGATTCTCACAAGGGATAATTGGCTAGGCTTAAAATGGCTCGCAAGGGCAGTTAGCTTAGTACGATCCTATGAACCTATGAACTATGCTATATGATGATATGTCTGACAGACATGCAGCAGTATTGGCTGCATTATGTATACCAATGCTATGTCCGGCAATTGTGCTGCTATATGCACACGGGTGGATGTAAGTGTTACAGGTGTCAAGTGACGTACAGTCAGTAACACCTGACCACTGTGTAGGTTTTATGTCTTCACCATCAAGTAACAGTAACATAGCGTACTGTTTGCACATGTAATGGTAGGATGGTGTGTGACACACCTGTGAGCCGTCCCCGGCAAACATCCATCTGCACAGGTGGAACACCACTTTATGTACACACACATCCATCCATACCTGATGTACATCCTACCGTACTGTCAGTATGTCACCATATACAGGTGTCAATGATGGGGCTGCATTGCAACTGCATGTTGTAGTTAGGCAAGATGAGTTACATACATCAGCTACTGCACATGCATGGTAGCTGCATGCACACTACAAATTGTACACGTGTGTAGGTCCTACATGCCTGTCATGTAGCCATGTTTGTATGCATTGCAGTTGGTGGGAATGTGTGATGACATACATAAGACATGGACTGTTGTATGATATGATGGGTGTCATGGGTAACTAGTACAGAGGGAATGTGTCCTCGGTCAACATTGCTACCTCATGTACTGTTAGCATTCAACAGCCATGGACCCAACTTCCATTTGCGTGTGTGATTGCTGTAGCCACTTGTCTGCACGGAGGACAGCAAAAGCTATGCTATGTACATATGTGTTGTGTGTGTGGTCCATGCACATATCTACTGCGATTACATGTATGTCATATCCAAACATGTGTGTTCTTTGGTGTACAGCGACAGTCATCTGTCACAGCTGTGTAAGACCCAGGGCCCCTGGTATGTGTAGAGCCAACCTGGTTATTACAGTGATATCATTGCAATGCATAACACATGATGGAAACCTGTCGGTACATGTGTAGTCTGCACAGTTGCTGTAGACCTATGTACAGTCCACTGGTCATGAGTCACATGGTGTTGTGGTAATGTATGGCTGTGTATTGCTGGTCCAACGACATGGTGATGTCTGAGGGCTACATTGTAGACTGTGGTGTGTACCTCTGTGATCTGCCCCTGAGACATCTGTGATGGCTCCTGAGTGTGTACTGGTCAGTACATGTGAGTGGCCTTCATGTACGTGGGGACAGTAACACCATACTGTGCCCTTCCATGTTTAGAATCCTTGTGCATGCAAGATGGCCCTTTGCAACTGCTAAGTGTGTGAGCATGCCCAGTATGCCGTTGTGTAGATGTACACACAGTACATTCCAAACTGTGCCCTTCCATGTTTAGAATCCGTGTGCATGCAAGATGGCACTTTGCAACTGTTAAGTGTGTGAGCATGCCCAGTACGTCATTGTGTAGATGGACACATAGTACATTCCAAACTGCACCCTTCTGTGTTTAGAATCCATGTGCATGCAAGACGGCCCTTTGCAACTAAGCGTGTGAGCATTCCCAGTACGCCGTTGTGTAGATGGACACACAGTACATTCCAAACGGATGTGTGATACTAAACATGTGGGCATGCCCAGTGACACCTTGTGTCGGTGATGTGCCTCTGTGCATGGGCATGGTCATTGACATCTTGTATTGCGATGGTGGTCATCCAGGCAATAGATGTCCATTTTCAATGTCACGATGGATGCCTACATTAAACAAACTGGTTGACTGTCTTGAAGGGTGTACTGTCTGTGGTGCATCCCGTATCTATGTAGCGTTGTTGTACTGCTCCGTAGATATTTAGTTGCCCTGATCACATCACTGCCGTGTGTTTGTCTACATCTACCTTGGGACAGTAACATGCTTTCAGACTGCTCACTCTCTATACATTCCTTATCGGCATCCTTGCCTTTGCGGATGATGTCATCCACCTAGAAGTATGCCTCTGGGAGTGCTGTGTTCAGTAATCTCGGTAGCGCAGTCTGTAACTGCGTAATGCTGTAGTGTGATAAGGTAGTTAGGTGTATGTTCGACTCCCAGCCCTGCCAAGTGTGTGTGTGTGTGTGTGTGTGTGTGTGTGTGTGTGTGTGTGTGTGTTTCCAGCTGCCTGGGGACACAGTAAGGCTTTTAGATGGCTCACACCATATACATTCCCTATCGGCGGATGATGTCATCCACCTAGAACTGGGAGTGCTCTGTTCAGTAAATGATAAAGTAGTTAGGTGTATGTTTGACTCCCAGCCCTGCCAGGTGTGTGCCGGTGTGTGTGTGTGTGTGTGTGTGTGTGTGTGTGTGTGTGTGTGTGTGTGTGTGTTCAGCTGCCTGGGGACACAGTAATGCTTTTAGATGGCTCACACCACATACATTCCCTATCGGCGTCTTTGCCTTTGCGGATGATGTCATCCATCTAGAAGTATGCCTGTGGGAGTGCGGTGATGCCGGAACTCGGTAGTGCATTCTGTTACTGCATAATGCTGTAGTGTGGTAGACTAGACAGGTAGATGCTCGATTCCAGGACATGGCAGGTGTGTGTTTAGCAGTTATACTGTATGTATTGGTATCTGTGGGTGGCTAGGATATGTCCAGTTTGTTTTGTTGCTGACCTATTTAATGTCCACAGCCCACATATTCTGCCAAGACACTGGGTTGTCAACACATACAGTTGCCAATAGGTCTGGTGAATAACTGTCAGCAGCCCTACTCCGGCATCACCGCACTCCCACAGGCTACGGTCTGACCCATGTGACGCAACATAACACACGTGCCTCGATATTAACAACACTACATGATGCAGGTGGCACATGTAGTTTCCTTTGCATTCCTGTCTAATGCATTGCTGTCATGTGGTTTGCTGTTGTTTTATCAATGCCATATCTACATATGTGTGTACATGTATATGGGTGTATGTATATATACATATATATATGTCCATGTATTTATGTCTACAAATAATATATGTGATATATGCAGATGTAGAGATGGACATAGATGTGAACATATGTCTGGGGACATCAGCACTATTGACTATTTGTGCCAGATGATCTGTACGTGATAACCTGGGATCTATGTATATCTGCCACGGCGTGGTGTTAATGCACATCGTCTGTGGTGTGCAGGGCCACAGGTTGCAGTCGTGTAGACACTGGTTATTTTGTTGCTGGGAAGACCATGAGACATCGAATATGGTGATGGTAAGGCACCTGTTGCCAGTTGCGTGAGGATCTGAGCGACACTGAACAGTGGTTAATATGTTGGAGGTTTGGTATGGGTCATATAACTATTCATTAGAAGACTATACTATGCAGATGAGGTTGACTATGGTGTATCACATTTATCACCAGGGTGTGCTGCTGGTCCCTGGAGTGTATGTGTGTAGTCAGCCAGGTGCAGGTCTCGCATATAGTTGACAGCATGGAAGGGGGGGTCAGGCATACTGTACGTACATTGCAGAACTGTGCCTCGGGACTGCTCCTGCCTTAGCAAACCTAAGCTAGGGGTGTGTCTATACCTGCCTGGTGATGTTGGGAGGGATGACAGCAGTAGTGGGGTAGTCAGGGTGTCCAGGCTGCACAAACAGGTGTTGATCACCACAATCAACTGATGACATGGCCAGCCCGCACATGAACAGTACATTAATGTGAGCAAGCAGCATACACACATGTTTCATCCATACTCTACACCACCGGTGTATACCTGCAGGGACATTTCACGACACAGTCCAACCAAATGACACGGGCTGCAGCAGGCAACATATACCAACATGTGCAGGAGGCTGGGGCAGTGCGGATGTGTATGCTGCCGAACAACCCTTACTGAGGTGACATAAGACTTTATAGACTGAGGGTGACTTACCAGGGTCTACATGGGCTGGGGATGTTGGAACACTATGGGTTGGACAGAGACCTCCTACAGCAGCTTGTTGACCTGTGCCTAATACATCAAACAGGCCGAGGGGAACGCATCATAGTGGATACCATGGGATGTGTTGTCCTAGGTGTACTAGCCACAGGTACCTCACACAGCACAACTGGGGATATCATGGGTATCTCACAGGCATCTGCATCCAGAGTATTGCACCAGTTCACAGATGCCATGTCAACACATGCTAGTGAGCATGTACAGGTCCTCCACACATGTGATTAGTAGACTAGCGATATGAATTTGTTCAACCACATAGATGAGTACCCTGGGGTACTGGGTGCTATAGCCTGCACACGTAGCACCACCTGGGGAGCAGGGTAGGGCCTACAGTCAGTGCAGGGGCATACCCTCCAACAGCTAGGCCCTATGCGATGGCCAGGGCATGAGATTGAATGTGTGTGCTGTCTGCCCTGGAAGCTGTGATGTGTCTGATATATGGCGTCTGACACAGCTGTAGCACACCAATGCCAATGTGGGCATCCCCTACAGTCTCCTAGTGGGGGATGCTAGGTAAACATTGGTGTAGTGGCTTATAACACCCATCAGCAATGCACACACACCTGAACACTCACACCATACTGAGGCGGATGCACAGGCAAGACATATACATGTGCATGTGTTTGGGATGCTCGGTTCACAGTTCTGGTATCCGGACACATCTGTTGGGGCTCTGCAGTAGTCACAAGCTACATGCATACATGTTGTTATGCTATCTGCTATGCTACGCAATGTTATCCTGCAGTAACAGTTGCAGCAGGAACAGCATGGGGCAGGGCCACACAGACCAACACCACTGCCAAGGCCTGTACAGGCAAAGTGTGACTTGGTGAAGGAACTACCTGAGTAGGGCACAGTCGGCGACAGCCCGTGCACAGTATGACCAGCCCTTGGCAAAGAGGCAACACAAGGCATATGCACTGACACAGTAGGTACCCACGGATTTCCCCTCTATGAACTGCACACAGTACAATGGATGCCAAACATGATAGTACCTGTGCTCGGCCATGTATGTGAGGTGCACTGTGTGCATCCGACATAGGCAGCACTCCAGCACCATCCTCAAGTCTGTAACACAACCAGAGTATGTCTATTGACCTAACAAGTGGCAGTTGTATTAGATTGTGTACTTACCCATTGCTCTGGTATGTATGTGAACATACAAATGATTGTGGTGGCCAAATGTTAGGGCAGCAGACAGTACACATGCATAGTGGCACCATGACCTCTGTAGCACATACAGGGGTCACAATGGTAGCCTGTAGTACACAGGGTGTCCTACCCACTGCAGATTATGAGCTGACCATCATGTGTGTCCGTACAGCCCACACACGTTCCATGCAGCTGGACAGATGTGGACCAATACAGACAAATGATATACGATGGCCTATGGATATGCCCAATGACTGACCCCAACCCCCTATGACACACACAGATGACAGCAGGCCAGGCTGTTTGATGTAGGAAGTGTAATAGGACGTCTAACACCACTGTGCTGGTAATTAATGCTGGGAACTGACTTACCCTGGTATCCCTCCAACCAGCAATTTAAGTAGGTCCACAGACTGACATGGAGTACCCGGCAGACCAGTACAGTAGCGGCAGATGTGTACAACTGTTGGCTGTGTCCCCATCACACCTACACATGTGAGAGTCATGTGCACCACCCACGGTGCTGTGTAGGACTGTGGTTGCATGTCCCCACATGCTATACAGACATGTAGCAACTGTCAATGCCGCATGACCATTAGCTAACCTGCAGACACAGCATGTCACCTGTCTGTGTAGAATGGAGGGGTCAGCAACACTGTACTAACTATCTGGACATGTGACACATGCAATACAGTTGACCATACTTTGCATGCTCACACACATGATGGTATTGTCAGTCTACAACATGCATAACAGTCATACTGGGCATGCTCACACACTGAAACACAGGACGGACAGGCATGCACACACCAGTGGTCCGGACATATCTGCCAGTACATTGCTATACTGTTGGATGTCTGCGCTGTATTGGTGTTTGTGGTCTATTGTCTGTACATATGCCATGGTCTATTGTTAATTCACATGAGCTATGTGCGCAGGGTACTTCTACCATCACTTGTATAGGGCGGTTCTTTGTTTGCGGACAGGCCGACGCTTTTGGATACAAACCGGGTAAGGCACAGTCCAGCAGGTGGGAGCTGTTGTGAGTGGGTTTGCACAGTGTTAAGCACTGCTGACCTCTGGTCACAGCACCTTATACACGTTTACACTCCACATTTCTTTGACAGGGCACTACTGGCATACTGGTAGACAAACACGCTTACAGCCGCTCGCTCTCCGACATTTCCGCTTACATTTGTCACTCACACTGGGTGTGTGCAATCCCTTGTGATGCGTATTACATCGGACTACATGACTACAGTATCGGGTATGTGTAACCATTTTGCGATGGCAGCCGTTCGACTGTACAGACTCGGCAGCCTGTCCAGTGACGTAATCATATTATATGCATGTTCCTCGTACGATCTGCTCCCATCTGCCTGATACATGGGAACCGATACTCTGCAATGCTGACATGTGACTTGAGTTTGTTAACACAGCTGTCTGCCGAGTCATGCTACCGCATACCAACTGCACGTTGACCACCTTTCAGATTGCACGATGGGAGACTGTAGGAGTGACACCTTTCACACTTTGCATGGGACAGTCCCTCATCACACATCACATGTGACAATACCAGAACTCTCCACCAATCGGAGACACATTTCTGCAGAATCAGGGACAGGTCATAAAAAACAGGGACACTTTTACAAAAGTAGTGCTATTAACTTGACACATTGACAGAATCAGAGCATATGACATAATACACATAGTCTGAAGTAGCAGTTGTTTATAACTCTTACTTATTGTCATTAGTCAGTAAGTGTAATTCACCACCTTTCCTTCAACAGCCACTACATTTAGGAGGGATTAAGAAGGACACAGTTTGACTTTCAGTCAAACTCAGGGACGTACCTGACATTCAGGGACAGTTGAGTGGTATGGACAATACTCTAGCCATTGCAACTGTCCTGATTAGGGGACCTTCTCATGTTGTAGGTGTCTGTACTGGTTGCATGTTACAGGTCTTGTATACCTGACATGTCGATGTGTCATATGTAGTAGCATAAGCAACTATACTGCTGCTAGACTACGCTTTGATTTGCTCCAATATGTATATGTCAGTACTATGCATGGCTGTAATTATGTTCTGCCCTGGTACATCTGACAGTTCTACAGAGCAGGTTCCACTTTGGCTGTTCAGACTGGTGGCGGATATATAGACCCTATATGTAGAGCTATCACATGTGTCGAGGCAACACATACCCACAGCATACCTCTCAAATGTCCCTGATTTTCAGGGCCGTCCCTGATTTTGAATCAAATTTTAACTCTGTCCCTCTTAATCCCTCCTAAAACCAGTAACATTTGGAGGAACTTTGGTGGATTACACTTAATGAATACTGACAATAATTAAGAGTTACAAACTTCTTTTACTTCAGAAAATGTGTATTAATTCATATGCTCTGATTCTGTCAATGTTTCCAGTTAACAGCTCTAATATTTTAAATGTGTCCATGATTGTCCTTGTGTTTTCTTGACTTGTCCATGATTCTGTTGAAATTTGTCCCCAATTGGTTGAGAGGTCTGACCCACAGCCAGTAGTACACGGACGACCTCCACAGTTTGCATACGTTAAGGTTATTAACCATACACCAGTAGAAAACAAATAGTGAAACACTCGGTAATGTGGGTCAATAAAGGCTGTCTTCCATTAATTTTCACCACGACCAGAAACTTCAGAAATCAGCTATATCCTTTATTATACATGACAAGACAGATTTAGCACTTTCATCTCCAAACCTGGAGACCTCATCAGAATCAATTAAAACAACACACTCCCTGTCTTATATACACAATTCAGTCAAGACAATTAATTCAAAAAATGTGATAAAAAGCAATAACAGTAAAGTGGCTGGCAATTAAACAATCAATAAATTTCTGTAGACAAGTTAAAATAGCATTTCATATTCATAAATAGTTGTTAAAAAACATATATAGGTGTATGCATACACATCAAATAAATACATAATATAATAAGTGTATATACATGTACCATAAACCATTATGTATTGAATAAATATTTATTTAAAACCAAATATATGTTAAATAATAAAATTAATATGTTGAAATAACAATCAGTGAAATAATTTAATGGCTTTACATATGCTTCTTGGGGTCATTGGCTAGTAGTTTTAGGGCTGGTATTATGAATATGTGATCATTGAAGCCCTTACCACTACAGGCATCTAGCCTAAGTTGCCATATCATCTCCCTATATAGCAGTTTTGTCTCACAGTCACCCCCCTCTATCCAAATGCTCAACAACCTCAACCACCCAAAATTTAAAGTCGGCCTTCTCACATGTTAAAGAATGTCTATATAAGGTATTATTTTCGTTTTTACGATTTATATCTCTCAGATGTTCATATATCCTTTTCCTTAAGTGTCGTTCTGTTTTGCCAATGTAGAACCCACTACATGGTTTACAACAAACTAAGTATGCCAAACCCTTGGTGTAACAACTATAATATTTGTTTGCTTGTAGTGTAATGTTTAAACTAGGTAATGTTATATCTTTTTCACCAGCTATAAATGGACACTGGGCACATCTACCACATCTAAACGTACCAACTCTCTTGGAGACTGGTTCGTTTTGGACTGTACACTTCTTTCTTTCTAAAATATTTTTTATATTGCACCCTCTCCTTTAACTATAGGTTAATTTATTATCAAAAATAGTAGTCCTTGTAGCCAATGTTTTAAACAAATTCCACGTCTCATTGATACATTTATGTAACCACCCTATGTTTTGATAATATGTAAGAGTTAGATAAGGAAAGCCATTATTGTCCAATGCTTTCTCAGTTCTTAACATAATTCTGTCATTAATCTGATTTAGTAGTGGTACATATTTATTTCCCCATCCCTTAATTACATATTCCTTAATAGGTTGTGTAATTACCATAGGGTAGTCTCTTTCATGAAACATTTTTTGTATTTTATCAATTTCAACAAGAAACTCTTCCCTATCTGAAGTCATACGGGCCACTCTAATCATCTGCCCCTTTATTATATTTCTCTCAAGATGCTCGGGGTGATCACTGTTAAAGTGCAAATAAGTATTTGAAAAGTTTTCTTTCTTATATATAGTAGATCTATAAAGGTTGGTATTATAATCTTTACACAACAAAATATCCAAATAATGAATTTCTTGTGAATTAATATTATAAGTGAATTTTAAGAAATTGGTGCTTCCATTAATGTGGGAAATAAAGTTGTTTACTACTTCATCTGGACCTTCCCATAAAATAAATGTCATCCAGGAACCGGTAATAACTTTTGATGTACCCAAAAAATTCAGTTTCAAAAACATATAGTTTCTCCCAATATAACATGACTATATTTGCATAAATGGGGGCACAAGCTGCCCCCATAGCTACCCCTTCGGTTTGATGGTAGTAATCACCCCTAAAGAAAATAAAATTGTTCTTAAGTACCAATTCCATACATTCTAGCACTAGTTTAAACTCACTTGATGTCAATATATTCATTTCTATAAGCATGTTTTTAAACCAATCCATCCCTGTATTGTGTGGTATAACTGAAAATAAATCTTTGACATCTATGGTGATAAATTTCATATCCACACTGTATGGGTCCTTACTGATCTTTTGTAAAAAGTCCCAAGAGTCCACCAAGATGTGAGGGTATTTATTATGATACATTTTAAGTTTAGTGTCTATATAAATGGCTAGTGGTTGGGTTTTGGAACCTTGTGATGAGACGATAGGTCTCATAGGAGGATTTTGAATATTTTTGTGGATTTTAGGTATGCCAAAAATAGCGGGGATGAATGGTTTCTTCACCTTCAAAAAATTCCACAAATCCATATCTATAAGCCCCTGAAGAAAATTGTCCTCTATAATATAATCTATTTTATAGTATGCAAAATTGATTTCATTTTTAGAAACTATATTATAACATTTATCATTGTTTAATATTTCTAACATTCTTTTTTCATAGTCCCAGTTATCCATAAGGACCACACCACCTCCCTTATCCGGTTTCATTACCCGGATATTTCGGTTATTTCCAAGCTCCATCAATAACATGTTTTTTTTCATCCGTAAGATTACTACTATAATTGTTTGCATTTAGTAGATATTCACTTCTATTATACCATGACCCCCCCCAAAACGTGCATGCTGATTGGCCAGTGTGCACATTGTAAATCGAGTTATACTAATGGAAAAAGGTCCGGTCGCCCGGACTTTTTTCCATTAGTATAACTCTACTTTTAAAACACTGTCTCGCTATGTTAAATGGGTTTAACATAGTGAGACAGCTTTAAAATAAGCAACAGAGATCTCCGTTGCTTATTTTAAAGCTGTCTCGCTATGCTAAACCCATTTAACATAGCGAGACAGGTTTTAAAAAAAAAAAGCAACAGAGAAACCAAGATCTCCGTTGCTTTTTTACTGTTTCGCTATGTTAAATGGGTTTAACATAGTGAGACAGTTTTAAAATAAGCAACGGACATCTCCGTTGCTTATTTTAACTGTCTCGCTATGTTAAACCCATTTAACATAGCGAAAACAGTAAAAAGCAACGGAGATCTTACTTTCCGTGCTTTTGCCCACAGCTCTGATGTACTGCAGGCACGCGGTACATCAGAACTGCTGCGGAAGCCAGACATCTGTGGAAGGGCAGTAAACAGGCATTATACTATGCCGTTATTTAAGAAAAGTAATAGTTTCTTTTCTTAAATAATGTCATGGTATAATAGCAATAACCCACTTCTGGGTGTGGGTAATGCTGTATTTACCCACGGTTGGCTTTGTTTGGTCCCTCGGGCTTCGCCCTCGGGACCAAACCACGCCAACTGTAGGTAAATCCAGCATTACCCACACCCAGGCATGGGTTATTGCTATAATCTTCCTAGTAAGCATATTTTCAAAACTATAAATGTCTTGGTGAAGTGGGGGGTTATATAGACTACGTCTAGTTAATTCTTTTGACTCATAATGCTTGTCCTGGCCAAACATCTGCTTGAAGTTGAGTTTCCTAGTAAAAAGTTTTATATCCAACAATATACTGTCTATACTAGGTTTTCTAGCAGGTACAAAGGTGAAACCTTTTGTAAATAATTTAAAATGACCTGCATTGATGTTTAGATCAGTATAATTGTATATAAAGAAATCTCTAAATGAATGCATAGTCAAAGGCTTGTATATAGAAGTTATATCTCCAACTTCCCCTACATTAACTTGTTCTATCTGTACGTCATTCATTTGTGATAATTGTAGTTGTTGGTCCTCCCAGCCTGGGCATATGACGGCTGTTGTAGTCGTTTTTTTAATCTTTTGGACCTTTTTGGTCCCTCCCCCCCTAAAGGGGCCCCTTCCCCACAATCAAATTCATCATCACATCTATCAAATTCCTGTTCAAATAAATTTACTTCGTGTTCACGATTAAAATCCATGTTACTACCTCTCTGATTGTTTAACAACTGGGAACTAGATTTAAAATTTTGTTTCTCAGACTCACTAAAATTACCTTTCACAGCTGTATGCAGCACCAAATCTACATTCATTGATGTCCCTATCTAACTTAGATAACTTTCTATTGTAACTTCGTGAAATAACTTGATCAACATCCTGTAAGGATCTAAAATACATATTTTTATATTGTTGTACAGAAAATAATAAATCATCATTAATTTCTCTATACAATTTATCAATATCCTTCTTATATACTTCCATTCTTTTTTCATTGTGTCTAATTAATACCTTAAGCATAGCCAGTCCACATTCATTAAAAATCTCACAAATGTCTTTAAAAAAATCGGCGTCAGTGACACCATTAATATTGTTCGGAAATTTATTAATTCTTAAGCCTTTGGGTACAGTTTTATCCTCCAGACATTTATGGAAATACCAGTTCTCCAAAGATAAAGTTTTGTACCTGGATAGAAGATTTTTTTAACACTTTGCACTTGTCCTTGTACCCCAAACTGTCGTTTCTACTCTCCGCCCGACTTCTTTTATCGGAAAATGATGAATTAAACCACATATTGAAGTCCAAGTTGTGGTATAAGTGAAAATTGTCCCTAGAGTTGTTCCGACCAGGTAGTTCTGTACCTCTGGGACTGGAAACCCCTGCAGCTGCTGCCCGTCGAGTTGATTGTATCTCAGTCTCTTCCACCTCCATTCTCCTACTCATAGGGCGGGTTTCATCTTCAGCTCTCCTGGTTGTTTCCATTTCCCTTCTCAGCATCGGACTACTCTGTGCGCACGGTATACTTTCCCCAGAGCAAGGTTTTGGGGAAGTATCCGTTTGTGAATGATTTTGAATTAATTGAATTAATTCTGCCAACAGATTACTACTATCCATTGTAGTAATATAAATAAAAGTTCCTTATTCTTGTTGAAAAAAAATTAACTGGTAAGAAACCAACTATCTGGTAGGTGATACCAAATCCACAGAAAAAAACGGAGACTCCTCGAACCCAAATTACCGACAAAATTGACCAGTAACCATACACCAGTAGACAACAAATAGTGAAACACTCGGTAATGTGGGTCAATAAAGGCTGTCTTCCATTAATTTTCACCACGACCAGAAACTTCAGAAATCAGCTATATCCTTTATTATACACGACAAGACAGATTTAGCTCTTTCATCTCCAACCTGGAGACCTCATCAGAATCAATTAAAACAACACACTCCCTGTCTTATATACACAATTCAATCAAGACAATTAATCCAAAAAAATGTGATAAAAAGCAATAACAATAAAGTAGCTGGCAATTAAGCAATCAATACATTTCTGTCGACAAGTTAAAATAGCATTTCATATTCATAAATAGTTGTTAAAAAACATATATACGTGTATGCATACACATCAAATAAATACATAATATAATAAGTGTATATACATGTACCATAAACCATTATGTATTGAATAAATATTTATTTAAAACCAAATATATGTTAAATAATAAAATTAATATGTTGAAATAACAATCAGTGAAATAATTCAATGGATTTACATATGCTTCTTGGGGTCATTGGCTAGTAGTTTTAGGGCTGGTATTATGAATATGTGATCATTGAAGCCCTTACCACTACAGGCATCTAGCCTAAGTTGCCATATCATCTCCCTATATAGCAGTTTTGTCTCCCAGTCACCCCCTCTATCCAAATGCTCAACAACCTCAACCACCCAGAATTTAAAGTTGGCCTTCTCACATATTAAAGAGTGTCTATATAAGGCATTATTTTCATTTTTATGATTTATATCTCTCAGATGTTCATATATCCTTTTTCTTAAGTGTCATTCTGTTTTGCCAATATAGAACCCACTACATGATTTACAATAAACTATGCATACCAAACCCTTGGTGTAACAACTATAATAATTGGTCGAGAGGCCTGACCCACAGCCAGTAGTACACGGACGACCTCCACAGTTTGCATATGTTAAGGTTATTCATGTAGCATTATAATTGATAATACTGTTTCTTATTACATGTAGCTGTTACTGATACAACAAATTGATGTCTCACACCATTACACACACTATATAGCCTCCATTCCCGAACTCACAGACTCAGACCTCCCAACCAATTGGGGACAAATTTCAACAGAATCAGGGACAAGTCAGGAAAAATCAGGGAAAATCAGGGACACTTTTAAAATATTAGTGCTATTAACTTGAAACATTGACAGAATCAGAGAATATGAATTAATATACATTTTCTGAAGTAAAAGAAGTTTATAACTCTTAATTATTGTCATTATTCATTAAGTGTAATTCACCACCTTTCCTCTAAAAGTCACTAGTTTTAGGAGGGATTAAGAGGGACAGGGTTAAAATCTGAGTAAAAATCAGGGACGTCCATGAAAATCAGGGACAGTTGAGAGGTATGCACAGGCTATGTGCCATAACTGTCATTTTGCAAGACACAACTGCCCAGACGGGTGTATCCCTCGCAGGCGTACGGGTGTTTAACCTCTTCTATTATGCTAACATCTACTTGAGGTGGTCAGCAACTTATGCACTTTCAGTCAGTAGCAGAACTCACATACCAATGGGTGTGACTGAACACCGTATCAGGAACAAGGCATAACACCCTGCTGGACACATTTAGATGATTGGTTCTATTAACCAGACACATTCACAGTCACAGAACATATGTATTTATTCACGTTTGTCGAGGTACATGCTGCTTATGACTCATACATGTTGTCATCTGTCATTACCTGTATTCCGCCACCTGTTCATCTAATATCAGTAGTTCTGGCAGTGTTTATTTGGGCTTTGTTAAATTCTGATACATAACTATGGACGTCCATGCTAATCGGGTACACGGCACTGTGTAGGTCTCTGTGTATTCTCCGATGGTTTACAAACTATCCGGTAGATGTGCTCTTCAGGTTTGGGAAGTGTAGGCGTATGCTATACCCATATAGGAATATTAATGACTTCCACTGGGCGGGCCTACTACATCTCTGCCAACCAGCATCTGCACACTTAAGCCCATTAATGCATACCCATGGTCCACCTACCTGGCACCCCTCTACAGCAGTCATGACAAATACTTGCTGTGAGCGCAGTTGGGGTATGAGCACACCCCTACACATTGCCCACTCTCCCCATCTCGGGACACCTGTCGTACGTTTTGTCAACCCATGTATTATCACACTTGCACAACCTACTGTTCCATGTACACCTACATCCTGCTCGTATTAGTGTCAGCAGATTCTTTCAAAACCTGAATTTTTGGGGTCCCGCAAGGGACACCGTTATCCATGTTGAAAGTGTAGACCTTGCAGAACTCTCCCACTGGTCCTTTTCATACCGGTGTTTTGGACAGCGGCAGTGTATTGATCTGTATTGCCTGTCTGTATGTCTGTCCGGCCTAGCTGGGTGATGTGGGGGGTACAACATTTCTTTATTGGACCTCCCAGTCACAAATGCCCGGGCTGTAAATATGTTACCCCTAACTGCTGTGAAGTAACCTATTTATGTGAATGTGTATATCTACACTGACATATAGTTTGTTTTGTGTGTATGTATACCTGTTGTTTGTGTATATATATCTATCTATATATATCCGTAGTATATCCTTGTGTGTGTGTGTGTGTGTGTGTGTGTGTGTGTGTGTGTGTGTATATATATATATATATATATATATATATATATATATATATATATATATATGTGTGTATCCGTATGGATATATATGTGTATGTAAATTATTATAGCTATGTGTATATATATGTTTTTATCTATATATACATCTGTGTGTCTGTTAACCTATACATTTCCTGGACATGGACACTTACACATGCATATTGGTTTTATCCCTGCTTCAACAGCATACTATTGCCTTAGTCATTATGACACAGACACTTCACTCTGGTGAACTTGTGCTCAATATATTGCACGTTATGCGGCGGACAGATGTCGCAAGTTTTTCATGTCTGGGGTGCCGCTGCTAACTAGGTTGTGATAGTGTCATTCGACCTATTTCTCGTATGCGCAGCCTATTATTCCTGCTACTGTGTTTGTTTCTGTACACATTCATATTATTACTGTTGATAGGATGTGTGTTTGTGTTACTGTGACTGTACGTCCTCAAATTGTTGTCTTCATGTAGTTGTGTCTTTCTGCTTTTCCTGGTTTGGGGTTGTCACAGCAGAACTCTGTTCCATTCATGGGTGGCGTATAGGTTTTATGTGCTGGGCTGCCAGACCTGATGCACAAAGTCTGACAACGATATGCCCATTCACGCATGTCTCCACGCAAACGACGCTCTATCTGGGAATCGCAACTACGTACTAGCTGACCTCCATGGGCCGCTCCATTGCACCCGGCGCAACATACCCTATCACTCCTGTGTCCATACTCGCATATCCATGGTTTCTCCTGCACACCTGTGTTGAGTTTCCCTTCATAACAGCCATTATACACCTGATATCGCAGCCATGACACACCTTTACACATTGCCCTTTCATGAGCGTTGGGGCCCTACACACATTTTGTATCACCTCGTGTATTCACAGGCTCACCATCCATTCATATTTGCACATACGTGCCTTTCCTGGTGTTATGGATTACGAACAATTTGCGGGTTACAAGTGTAGGTGGTCGCAACATGTCCTACATTCCGTCTGTTTACAATGTTGACGTAGCACTTCAACGATGTTATGGCCACTGGTATAGCCATGTCTCTGGTGTGGAGAGCGGTGCTCTAGCCACACTTGTGCAGCTTTATGTGACATACGCTGCGAGCACTTCATAATTCCTAACTTGGTCTGGATTCCCTTCACAACCCTTAGGTTTGCTTTCGTCTTTCAGCGTTCCTAACTTATATGTGTGTATACATATATATATATATGTGTGTGTGTGTGTGTGTGTGTGTGTGTGTGTATATATATATATATATATATATATATATATATATATATATATATATATATATATAGATATGTAGCTATATAATTGCATATTTCTGTATGTCTGTGGATATTTCTCTATACACACATTTATCTAACTGTATATATATATATGTATATATATATATATATATATATATATATATATATATATATATATATATATATTGATATATATATATGAAAGTTACAGCTGTAGAAGACAACATACATTTGCTATGCTAATAGCTGCGTATACCCACGCAGGCCCACTTGCATCTACTTATTCTGAGTTACATATGTTTACAGGCACGTCTTTAGGATTACATGTGTCTTATTCCTTATGACAGTACCACTTTGATAGAATCCGGTTAACGGACCCATGCGAACGCGGTCACCTTTACATGTATAAATGTTGGCTTTACAGCACAGAGGCATTCATTACACAATTAATATGTGCTATAGTCGTACTTGCACCGGGAATGCCGTTATGTTGGGCGGATACTGTAACCACTACACTATTGGTGTTCTGGCTCATTTATATGTATAGTGACACACTAACCCACGCACGTTCAAGCTTGCACGGCCCAACAGCAGAACAGGAACAAACAAGAGCCAGCAACAGGTTCCCAAAGGCTTTAATGAAGTAAAATAGTGTCAAAGACACAAACACTCTCCATAACCTCAAACTAGTTTCGGTATAGTACCTTCTTCAGTGAGGATAACAACCATGATAATTCCATAGGACATGCTCCTTATATATACATAAATAATTAATCAACCAATGACCAAATGGTTACCAATTAGTTACAAAATCAGATTTAAAGACATGCTTCACACTGAAACCTAACTGATAAGTAGGAATTCATAAATGCACAAACAGTGCATAAATAATACAATTGAGACAAAAATATAAATGTGAATAACAATAATATAAGGCCAAGAAGTGGTGTTAAATAACTAATAAATATATATATATTATTAATATATATATAAATATATTACAAATGGTCATTCAAACCTGGAGAAAAAAGAGCTCCCAGGTGAATAATCCAGTATTTCTCTTTCATACTTAGGACACTCTGCCAACCAGTCTGGTTGGACCTATTACCCTGTACTTTATCAATGGCACAAAATATAAATTTAGCAGATGGATGCTTAACAGTATGTTGATATAATGCATTACTGATTTTATGAGTCCGAATGTCACTACGATGTTCTCCAATTCTAGTTCGGAGGGACCTTCAGGTTTTACCCACATAAAAAGCTTGACACTGACATATAGCTAAATAAATCACCCAGCATGTTGAACAATTGGCAAATATACGTATATCAAATATCTTACTAGTATTGGCACTAGAAAATTCCTTAGTTTTGTTAATACTTAAACAGGAAGTGCAATGACCACACGGGAAAGTCCCCAACAACTCATCACCAGAAAGGGTAAGTTGTCTGTATGTTGCACCTCCACTGTCCTGATGTTTGTAATGAGAAAATAACGTGCCCAAAGTTTTGCCCCTCCTGTAAGAAATAGAACATTGGTCAGTCAAAATATGACGAAGATGTTCATTAGCCAAAAGTATATTCCAATTATTGTTCAACACACTTCTGATCAATTGATGATTTTTCCCAAATGTGGTAATAAATCTAATGGTATCACCTTTAACAGTATCCCTACTCTGATATTTTAAAAGATCTGATCTAGACTGCTGGTCTGTCCACAACCTGGCACTAGATATGTCCCTCATAGAATAACCTCTATCAAGAAATCTATAATTTAAATCCTTGATGGCATCTTCATGATCCTGAGGAGATGAATTAATACGTTTAAGACGCAGATATTGTGATTTAGGGATGTTGCGGATGGTGTGGCGTGGGTGCATGCTTGACGAATGAAGTAATGTATTAAATTGTGGATACTTCCTGTGTATTTTAGTGCTTAGGGTATTGTCCTCATTCCGATATACCGTGACATCCAAAAAGTCAATGGTACACTTATGGTATGTTATAGAGAATTCAATACCCCAAACATTGCTGTTCAAATGTTCCACAAATTCCATCAAATAGTCTACATCCGCACGCCACACCATCCAACAATCATCAAGATAACGTCTCCAAATATCCATCTCCTCTAAGTAGATATTATGCAAAGGATCATATATGAGACATTCCTCCAGGTATGCCATAAAGAGGTCAGCATATATGGGGGCAAAAGAAGCCCCCATAGCTGTACCTCTAAGTTGCCAATAGCAATCACCCTGGAAGAAAAAAACATTTTTGTTCAAAACATGCTCTGACAAACATACTAGTAGCGTGTTAAATCCAGGTGGGTATAGATCAGATCTTTGAAGCCAATAGTCTAACGCCTGTAGGCCAGCCCAATGAGGGATACTCGTATAAAGGGATTTCACGTCTAAAGTACACATTATCCAATCTGGATCTAATTGTGTATCAACCACGATGTTTAAAAATTCCGTAGTATCCTGTATACGGGCTCTGACCATAGGCAATAGTGGCTTAAGATATGATGTTAGAAAAACCGATATAGGTTCTGTAAGGGATCCATGACCAGACACAATAGGTCTCCCAGGAGGAGCACTGAGAGACTTGTGAATTTTGGGTAACAGATAAAGAATCTGCTTTTGTGGATCATCAACTTGAAGATGACTGGCAGTTTTGGATGAAATAATACCTTCTTGTACTGCTTGTTGGATGAATGCGTCAATGTCATGTTTAAACTGGGGTGTGGGATCTATCCTCATGTGCTTATAGCATTGGACATCAGACAACTGTCTTAATCCTTCCTGTACATAATAGTCATTGTTCAGGACGACCACCGCACCCCCCTTATCCGCCTGGATGATGACAATATTGTGATTTTGTCTCAATTCAAACAAAGCTTCCCTCTCTGAAGGTGTGATATTGTCCTGGGCTATATTAATATTAAAATTAGGAAAATGTAGGTCCCTCAAAACAGCTTGTTGGAAAATCCCAACGTTTTTATTCATTGGAGGCTGGAATGTTGATTTTTAAAAATAAAATCAGTAGATCTTTGAGTGACATGGTTACTCTGATCCTGAAAAAATTTTTAAATTCAACTTCCTACAAAATTCAATAACATCAACCGATACTGAATAATGGTCTGAGAAAAAACTTGGGACAAAACCCAATCCTTTATTAAGAACACAATGTTGTTCCTTAGTAAGTATATGATCAGACAAATTTAAGACATTATCAAAAGGTTGAACTATTTGTTCAGCAATGCCTGAACTAACCCCGTCATAGAGTCTGTATTTGTATCTGCTCTTATGCTTCCTCCCCTCGATTTCCCAACATGTCTAAAGGAACTTAGATTGATTTTTCTTTTTTACAGGGGATCTGACACTGGTGCCTCCCTCACTGTCAGTGTAGGATGACTCCTCTCCTGAGGTACTGGTGTAACTAGAATCATGGTGTTTTAAAATTGACCTAGGTCTTTTCTTTGATTTACCCACATTTACCATTGATCCCGCGTCCCTGAATCTAACAGTCCTTTGAACCTGAAATGGCTGACCTCTCTCATAATCCTGTATATCCCTGGAAAATTTTTAAGTTTTCGATCCTTCACCATATTATCATAAACCGTAAGTTCCTTGGACAACCGCTCAACACAACTAGAATATTTATTACTATCCTTATATTTTTGGCATTCCATACTTAGATCTTGAACTTCCTTAAGCAAAATATCTACAGTTCTTTCATAATAATCCAATAAAATCTTCACAAATACCATTGAACCCTTCCTTAGGGCATCATCCCATTCCTCTGTGAGTCTCTGTTCAGATCTTCCCACAAGAGGCGTAACTTAATCTGAAGGCCTCTGGGTGCCAAGCCTTTATGAAAATAGGCCTTGAACAACCTTAAATGCCAAATATTGGCTCTTAGCCCTCTAAGTCCTTTGTCCAATCTACGGAATGCCAAATCACAACCCCCTTCAATATTTGGGTTGTTTATATTTAGGTTGTTGCTTGGGGCTTCCACAAGGCCAAAAATGGCTATATCCTCCCTATCAGCACACAACCCTGATAATATATGGTCCAAATCCATGTTAGAAAGCGTGTGTTGATCAGTCATCCAAGGAAGTAACCCAATATTGAGACCCAAAAAAACAAAATTCAAGGGACGCGGAAACAATGAATAAATATAATCTACCCGGACCTAGTATATATCATTGAACATACTGTTCCAAATGGAATGGAGTCATCCCCCATACACTGAACTAGAAAATTAAACTATGAGACATGCCTCATATAATAATCAAAAGATGTCCAATTATAATGGTCAAATCCAAAAAAATTTTTGTGTAGACAATATAAGAAAAAATATATAAATTTGTCACTACCTAAAGTAGACAATGCATGTAATGCAATCATTAACATATGCCAAAACACATAAGTTCAAAGGGTAGGAAAAGGGTAGGAAAAAGTTCTTTAAAAGAGCCCTAATCAAATGACGTATTAATTCATCTCCTCAGGATCATGAAGATGCCATCAAGGATTTAAATTATAGATTTCTTGATAGAGGTTATTCTATGAGGGACATATCTAGTGCCAGGTTGTGGACAGACCAGCAGTCTAGATCAGATCTTTTAAAATATCAGAGTAGGGATACTGTTAAAGGTGATACCATTAGATTTATTACCACATTTGGGAAAAATCATCAATTGATCAGAAGTGTGTTGAACAATAATTGGAATATACTTTTGGCTAATGAACATCTTCGTCATATTTTGACTGACCAATGTTCTATTTCTTACAGGAGGGGCAAAACTTTGGGCACGTTATTTTCTCATTACAAACATCAGGACAGTGGAGGTGCAACATACAGACAACTTACCCTTTCTGGTGATGAGTTGTTGGGGACTTTCCGTGTGGTCATTGCACTTCCTGTTTAAGTATTAACAAAACTAAGGAATTTTCTAGTGCCAATACTAGTAAGATATTTGATATAATATATTTGCCAATTGTTCAACATGCTGGGTGATTTATTTAGCTATATGTCAGTGTCAAGCTTTTATGTGGGTAAAACCTGAAGGTCCCTCGAACTAGAATTGGAGAACATCGTAGTGACATTCGGACTCATAAAATCAGTAATGCATTATATCAACATACTGTTAAGCATCCATCTGCTAAATTTATATTTTGTGCCATTGATAAAGTACAGGGTAATAGGTCCAACCAGACTGGTTGGCAGAGTGTCCTAGGTATGAAAGAGAAATACTGGATTATTCACCTGGGAGCTCTTTTTCTCCAGGTTTGAATGACCATTTGTAATATATTTATATATATATTAATAATATATATATATTTATTAGTTATTTAACACCACTTCTTGGCCTTATATTATTGTTATTCACATTTATATTTTGTCACAATTGTATTATTTATGCACTGTTTGTGCATTTATGAATTCCTACTTATCAGTTAGGTTTCAGTGTGAAGCATGTCTTTAAATCTGATTTTGTAACTAATTGGTAACCATTTGGTCATTGGTTGATTAATTATTTATGTATATATAAGGAGCATGTCCTATGGAATTATCATGGTTGTTATCCTCACTGAAGAAGGTACTATACCGAAACTAGTTTGAGGTTATGGAGAGTGTTTGTGTCTTTGACACTATTTTACTTCATTAAAGCCTTTGGGAACCTGTTGCTGGCTCTTGTTTGTTCATTTATATGTATACCCATGGTTCATAGCTACTCTGACATACGCCTCACCACTTCCCTTACACGGCAGGCATCCATTCTCCTGCTGGGAAAACTGCAGTACTACAATTAGGACATTCCCTGTTTCCTACTGCTCTGGACTCGTGCTGTGTCTACTCACTCCAAGGTTATTCATAACCCCTACGCTTATAGTCCTCGCACATACGCGTGTTTAATTGTCAGGGTTTTCAAGTGCTGGTCCGGGTTTTGGCTCGGCCAACTGGTGACTAGCACTGCCCTGGTGCTGTTCAAATATCAGACGTAGCACATGGACAGAGTTAGTCCAGAGTTTAACATTCTACCTGTGTTTACAGACAGGTGTTTGGGCACCTCTGACCACATTATTGGGTCAGCGCTACATAATTTAGGACGGGGAGTGTTTCCACTACATAATGCAGGTTGGAGGGGTGGTTTCCCTTCCCATTTGACTATTTAATTCATTTATACATACAATGAATATTATTCTGGACATCTGTTATGAAATCACTACAGGTATGCAATAGTCTTGTCAACAGCTGGGACAGTTGTTTGGTGTACTTCTGTGTACGGACCTCTCTGATACTCGGGGACTCGTGTCTACAGTGACAGGGACAAGGTATGACAACTCAGGGACAATCACGGACACTTCTACCATATTAGTACTATTAACTTGGAACATGTTGACAGATTTGTAATACTACTAATTGTCTGCAGTTAAATGCATCTAGTACTCTTCATTGTTGTAAGTAGTCATTCTCATTCAACACCTTTCCCCCAAAGGGCACTGGCTTTGTGAGTTTTTAAGGGTCTGGCCAGTTATTGTGCCAATGCTCTGACCATTGGTATCGTTGACATTGTCATATGTACGGGTTGTGCTGTATTCTGGTGACTAGGGTTGGCACCTTTTCAAATGGCCAAGATGGGACATTTTTTGAACACACCAGGTTTTAGAAGCTGACACATACCCACGGTCAGTACAATGGATAGAACTTTACTTATTTGCCTACATAAAAGCCTATTGTTGTAGCGTTTTTTTTTTTACTTATTCTATTTCTTGTAACATTTAGGTATTGTAGATACGGCAATAATTATTTTCTGTTACTATTACATAACATATGGGACATAATTATGTCCTACAATCCCAGGACATTTGCCATTTGAAATGTCTTTTGTCAAGACACAACTTTCCAACGATGGACTATCCCTCGCAAAGCGGGACAGATGAGAACCCTACTGTGGACACCAGATTGTTTGGGCCAACACATTGCCACGGTCACTGCAGGTTTAGAACAGTCATTTGTTTCCTAGCTGTAAGCCTTATACCTTTGGCACTTTTGTTGTTTGCCTGCTTCTTGTATGAATTACATTTATTCTATCCTGACGTGACCGCTTTAGGCAACTGTTACATGCAGTATGGTGCACAGTTATTCCCTACGGTCACAAGACATTTGACATTGTACCATTGATGGTCAGGTCACACCTACACACACATTAATTGTCCCTCACACCGTGGATCAGGGGTATCCTGTATACGTCAGTGCCTTCATCACCCTTATACCATGTGCCACTATCCAAATGTGTGCAATATATTCTCCCGCTTATTCGTGTCGGGACACGTGCATCACGGGCAGATGTTTGATCCTGGGTAGTAGGTTATGCATGACCATTTAGGGCTGGACAGTGTAGTGCACCTCTAATGCACATTCCAACTTGTGTCCAGATATCTACAGGACTGGACTTCATGTCTTCCATTCTAATGTTTACACAGGTTACGTATCCCATGAGGGATATCCAAAAATTGGAGCAGTCCAAAACAAGATGGATACCGAACATTTTTCTGGTGTTACGAAAAAGTGCTGGGGGTTTTACATGCAAGGGATACATAGTGTGCAATCCTGCAACTGCCTAGGGTGACACTACCTACTACATATGCGTAGTGTTCACTATGTATAGCTGTGGCTGCACCAGACTAGTAGGCCAAGTATGTCTGGATTTGGTGGACGTTCAGGTAAGGGAGCGGGTTGTGTGATGTGGAGGGGATGCTGGGTAGTCCATTATGCATCCAGGTGTGTTGCATTTGTTATGGCCAGTTCCATCAGGACCAATCTGTGGGTATGTACTGGTGACATGTCTATACATTTGTATCGCACATTTCAATATTCATATGTTTGTGGGATTGTGTTCTACAGTATGGCCTGTCTGGTTGTATTGCAGCTGTTTATACATGTGTTTGTGTTTCTTTCAGCTTCACCCGCTGCTCCCTCATACACCTCCGGTTTACCTATTCTGCATACAACACAGTATCGCCTTGGAGGATTGTACCATAACCCATCCCCCCCCCACACACAGATTCCTCACACCCCATGCATCACTGCTTTGGTTGTTGGCCCATGACACGGCCAGAGTAACACATTGAATACCCTACATGTGTCAGGTACCTGTATGGTTGTGTGGACTACCCTGCCATGTTTGCTTTCCACATGCTATATACCTCATGCACATAGGTACACGCCCATACTTAACTTTCATTACATAATTGGTATACCCGGGTACTACCCGTTCAACTGTGACACATCCTGACAAGTTTAGCTTGTACCACTGATTTCCAGATTTTGGCAGACTGTTCTACTCATTGGTGGGATGCAACCTTTTCCAATGTCCAGGTTGGGATATATTCCATACACATATCCAACTGTACTGGACAACACATCCCCACAGTCGACGGTACGGATAATTATGTTCCTTTCAGCCTACATGTTTCCTTATTGTTGTAGCTGTTTATATGCTCCTTCTGTTTCATTTACATGCTTATTCTATTTCCTATCACATTTGGTATGTGAAATACGGACATACCTTTTGTATGTGACTATTACATGCCTTGTGGGATATGATTTGGACATACGGTCGCTAGATATGTACATTTATCATGTATTTTGTTATGGACACATCTGCCCAGCTGTGTACCCTCCCTCACATTATGGGTCAGCTGGTGACCCTCACCATTGGGCTGGACGTACCTACTGGTGGCTTGCTAACATATGGTGCATTTCACTTCCACTTGGTATAGCTATCTACACTGTGTTGGACTACGGGCCACACGGTCTTCCATGTCATTTGTTCACAGGATAGGGACCCGTTATTCCCTACCGAGCATTTGTGTTTGCTTTTTCATTTTGTGTTCGCAGGTACTTTCTTGCATGCTTTGTATATGTTTCAGTATCCACGGACACTGACAGATGTGATTACTATCTTGAAACTTGTTATATGCAAGCATTTTAAGTTGCACGTTGACAGCTGGCATTTCCATGCCTCCGTGCGGCACTTCGACACGCCCTATGCACTCATGCTCCTTTCCTGTGCATGTGGCTGTGGCGGCAGCGCCTTCATTAATATGCATTTGGCGCTACTGTGCCATCTTCACGCCGCACTGTCGGCACAAGCCTACTGCCGTCCTTGCACCGAGCTTCATGAATCCCGGGGCCAGTCTATTACTGCAGGAAGCACGCTGTCATAAGCAAATTTTACCACTGGCAACCCTCAGGGATTGGTCTTTGGGCCACTTCTCTTCAGTATTTAATTCTCTGATGCCAAGGCTGATGCTAAGTACCTGTGGATGAACAATTTTGTAGATGGCTGTAAGCTCAAGAGTTATCATAAACTCTCCAAATGACTTTCAGATTATAATAAATACAAATAAACCTTGCCAAGACCATGACCTTAAGTTAAATCCCAAGAACTGTAGTGCCCTTTAGAAAACATGAACACCATGCACTTAAAACATAGAAGACACCCCTTTTAACGCTGACACAGTTATTATTAAAGACCTGGAAACTTTCACTGAAAATAAATTATACTTTGACCATCATATGACTACTGTTGTTAGAAAATCTTTTTATTTATCCAGACTGATTACCTAAAACATATATTCTATCCACCTCAACTCCTCCCTTATCAAGCCCACAATAGAGTATAATGTCTCTTTTAATATGTACTTGTCTAAACATATGACTCAACCTGATAGGCCACAGCATTTCCTTACAAAGAAAAACAAGGGTATCTCTTCCATTTGCTATAGCGAGCTCTTTAAAGCAGTTTCTCTCTTTTCTATTTATTACAGACTTTTGAGGAGGAGCCATTGCCTTGCCTACAAAACTCTCCAGGATCTGGTCCTTTGGTCCTTAAAGCAGTTTCTCTCTCTCCTATGTATTACAGACTTTTGAGAAGGGGTCATTGCCTTGCCTACAAAGCTCTCCAGGATCTGGTCCTAGGTTATGCCTACACATCCAGAAAACAAACAACACCTTAAACACCTGTTTGAAGGAATTATTATTCCACTTGTGCATAAACAGTACCTGCTGGTGAGACAGATAGCTCTCTCAAATAAACCCACTTTTCTGGAACAGACTTCCCTTAAATGTAAAACAAAGTAGCTCCCTTACCTTAATCAGATACAGCCTGGAAGAATAGATGGGAAACTATAAATTCAGCCTTGGCCTGGATCCTCAAGCCCTCACTGAAAGGGAAAGAAATTAGGTAGTAGTTTGTTCAAGCTGTAGGGGACTGATGAAGTGGAATTTTGCAGACATGCTGTACATGATCTGTACAATCAGAAACCTAGCATGAACCCATATAATACATTACATATATGAGATTATAAAACAATAAACCCATATTATACATTACATATATGTGTGTGTGTGTGTGTGTGTGTGTGTGTGTGTGTGTGTGTGTGTGTGTGTGTGTGTGTGTGTGTGTGTGTGCATGTGTGTGTGGGTGAGTGTGTGTATATATACACACACACACACATATATATATATATATATATATATATATATATATATATATA
>NC_056732.1:1674680059-1674695059 GCF_019279795.1 Protopterus annectens | reverse complement strand
GAAAAAGCTTTTTGTCATTCTTTCTTTTTAAAACATGCTGATAGAGCACAGACAATTCTAGTCCATAATGAAGTAATGTCAGTTTTTATAGGAAGTAGTGAGCGTGACAAAAGTAAACAATTTTCCTGTAAAAAGCATTTATAAATTGTGCACATCTAATAAATATACAACAACTGACAGTTCTAAAGCTAAAATAATATACATCGGCTGACACCTGGTACTGGTGTAGCCGAATATTGTAAAAGTACACAATGCGTGCCCTAACAGGGAGGGTTGTGATAGAGGATGAAAGTTATTTGCTTTGTTTTGTAGCACTGGAATAACACAACAATTATTTGACCTTCACTGCTGAAAGTATTAATAAATTATGAGTGCAAGCTGTTCTTCTAGCTAGATATGTTAACAGTGAAATGTAATACCTTGGGGCATGCATCAGAAAAAACTACCCATCCCAAAACACAGAGCATTCTTACGCAGCATTTCATGTCGAACATAGTTAAAGAAAATATAATGAATATGTTGTTTTTTGTTTCATCACCATTTATTTATGTATTATTAACTTATATTTGTTTACTGGGGTAGTACACTGATCTAAATGGACCATTTCCAGGCATAGCTCGGGTGAATAGGATCACATTAGAAATGAACAAAACATATTTACAGATACAAGGATAAGCTACATTTAGTTCAATCACCATCATCATCATCCCCAACCTCCTTTTTCACATTTTCTACATGGAGTTGAGGTGCCACATCAACTGTTGCCACTTTACTAGACTCTGTGTCACTCTTCTACCTTATCTGACCGTCATGGCTGACTCTTGCAGGTCTTTTCTCACACAATCCATCCATCTCTTTGCTGCTTGCCCTCATTTCCTCTTGTCTTCTTCCTCTCTCTCCCAAATCATCTTCTCCACATCATCATCTGCTTTCTTGAACATGTTATTGAGCCACCATAATCTGTTCTCTGACCTTCTCTGCAATTGGAGCTACTTTAGCCTCTTTTGTGATGTCATCATTTCTTCATCCATCCCAGAGTGTGCATCCTACCACATGTCACAGTCACTTAATTTCCATCACATCTAACGTCCTCACCTGCTCTGCCTTTACTGCCCAGGTTTCTGAGCCATACATAAATACTAGTCACAACACTGTGCTGTACACTCTACATTCTTCAGTCACCGAAACTCTGTGCCAGATGGCTTCAATCCCTGTAATTCTAGCTTTGACCTCCTCATTCAGACTTCCCTTCTCCTCAAAAACCCTTCCCAGATACCTGAAGCTATTAACCTGATCTACTTTTTCACTTCTATCTCAATGTAGAGTTTCTTCTGATTTCCTGCATTTTCTGCCATAGCAACTATTTTGTCTGTACTTGTTCCGGGTCAAAATCTCTTTGTAATACCACATCATCTGTATAGAGCAGCTTTGCTGATCTATCCCCTCTGACCTGTTTGCTAATGTATTCCATCATCAGCATGAACAGCAGTGGGTTCAGAGTTCAATTGTGGTGTACACCTACTTCCACTGGGAATCCCTCTATCAAACCTAACACATTTGTACCTGTGTCATTGGGTCCTTGTACATGACATGCGCTAATTTCTCTAATGCTTCCGGGATCCTGAACCACAGCAGGACTGCCCAAATCAGCTTTTTTGGGACCTTGCCATATGCTGTCTCCAAGATGTGCTGCATCCTAATCTGAATCTAAACTGCTCATCTCCCATATAAGTTTGTACTACTTTGAATATTCATTTATCATTCACCCTCTCCAGCATTTTCCTGCAGTGTGACAGGGGTTTGATACCTTTGTACTGTCCACAGTTATGAATGTCTCCTTTTCTTCTTGCACACTGGAACTACAATACTTATTTTCCAGTCATCTGGGATACAGCTTTCTTTCCATAATTCTAGGACTACCATCAGAAGCAATTTCTCCTGTAATTCACCCAACAATTTTATCATACCTGCCATGATCCCGTCTGAGCCTGCTACTTTCCATGACTTAATTTTACTTAGTGTTTTTCTTACTTCTTCTTGGCTGGGCTCTTCTTCTTTCATTCTATACTCTGTCTGGGGCCGTACAGCTTTTATGGGACTTTCATCATTCAGAAGTTGCTAGAAGTACTCTTTACATCTGCATTTGACATTCTGTGAGCTGGTAAGCAGGTTGTTGCTGGCATCCCATATGAAGGCCATCTGATGACTATCTCCTTTTTCTTTCTGTCCTTGCCTTGCAACATGACAGATTTGTATCATCAGCTGATTCATTTTTCAGAAGTTAGTAGAGTTCCTCTGATGCCTTGTTCTTTGTTACTACAATTCTGGCTACTTTCTCTGCCTCTTTGTTAGCCAACCAGTATTTATTTTTAGTCTGGTCTGTCTTTTCTACCTCCAACTTTTGCAAGCACTCCTTTCTTTCAATAACTTCCTGGACTTCTGAATTCCACTACCAACTTCCCTTATGTACCTTATTTCTATACCGTGCTAAGCCGTATACCTGTACCGTAGTCCTCACATGTGCTGTTTTGAGATGCTGCCATTATTCTTAGACTCTACCTCATTTCTCTTCTTCCTGAGGTGCTAGAGCTTTGACTATTTTCTTGATCCCTTGTGCTTTCACTCTAGTTTACTTCCAGGTCTTCAACCTTGTCTCTGTTGATGACAGAGCCTTATCTAACCACTGCTTGCAGCTGATAGTGGCCACTTGCAGTTTATGCTGTAGGTCAACAACTTCACTGGGGATGACTTTGCAATCTTTGAAACAGTCCTAATGCCATTTCCTGACTAGGAGGAAGTCTATCTGACTTGCATTTTGGCCACTCTTGTAAGTGATCCTATGACAGTTTCTCTTCATGAATCATGTGCTGGTCGTCATCAAGCCATTTGCCAGGTAGATGTCTAGAATGGCCTCTCCTTCTTTATTCCTGTTGCCCCACCCATATGGACCCAAATAGTCCTCATATCCTGTTCTGTCTGTCACAATATGTTCATTCAAGTCTCCCTTTATCAACACCAACTCACGATGTCCAGGTTTATCTGGAAGATACTGCGACTGCTGCCTGAAAGCACTCTTTTCCTTGCCATTATAACCCTGCTGTGGGGAAAACAGGCTGAAATTATAAATTCTGCCCTGTCTTTACATTGGAGTCTGAGAGCCAAGAGTCTATCACTAATTCTGGTGACATCCTTCACTGGCTTCATATGACTCTCCATCACAATAATTCCCACACCTTTGCTAGTCTGTCCTCTCAATTAATTATTAGACTCTGGAAACCAAGTCAAGTGGCTTTGCTGCACTGCCCTTCCACCTTCAGTCTTTGATGCATAGAATGTCCAGTCTCCTCCTTACCATTATATTGTCCACTTCCAAGATGCATCCTGTCAGTGAATCTATATTCAGTGTAGCAACCCATAGTTCATGTTTGGCAGGTTGATTAGTTTTATGTCCTGCTTTTGCTCAATAGTGCTATCCCAGGTAACCCAGGCTGGGCAAATGGACACCAGCTTGAGAGTATTATGGCAGGCATACACTGGTCAATAGGGACATCTAGACCACTCCTACAGTCAGTATGTGTACTTTGAGTAAGCTAGTTGGATGCTCAACACATTTATCACCAGCAAATAACCATGCTAATTTTCGGCAACATTAATCAATATGACCAAATCACCTACAGCCAGAATTTTACATCATCAAGTAGCTAGCCCTAACACAGTGCACATATACACTGAGTTCTCCTATCTAGGGGATACTATGCACCAGACTGGATGCCTAAAGCAGTTTGTCTACACAACTCCTCCCTCAATGGGTACTGACAAGGTTCTGTGCTGCTGTCCATGACTCCATTCAAGAAATATCCAGTATGTCTCTGGAAGGTGAGAGGGTCCACACAAAGACACAAAAAGAACATATAAACTCCAAACAGACATTGGCCAGAGGCCAAATAGAACACTGTACTTTGTAATTGGAAGACAAAACTCTACTGGGATAGTTTGAATGAGCATAATTCCCTTTCTCAGTGATGTCCCAAAAAGTAAAAACTAAAAAAAAAAAAATGAAACCACACATTAGACATCCATGTATGAGTGTATAACATATAGCATAAATACTCAGTCAAGTTAAACAGTACTAGGTATGATATATGCACCTTATGATATAGCAACATTTACCTATAGTTTATCCAATATCTGAACATTTTAAGGTACAACTTAACAATAAAAACATGTCAAAGGTAGGTGTTTACAAATCTTCTATTATCTTCTTCTGGCTTTTCCCAGTTAGGGGCCACCACAGACTATCACCTGTCTGCTCATGATTGGCAGTGGAGTTTTACAGTGTCAAGTTGCCAGCTCAGTGCCTAACCTTCCACAGAAGGCACATACATGCACGTACTCATGTCTAGGGCCAATTTAGAGTGTCCAATCCACCTACAGCATGTCTTTGGGATGTGGGAGGAAACTGGAGCACCTGGAGGAAACCCACATGACCCACAGGGAGGACATGCAGACTCTGCACAGAAGGCACTCCAGACGAGGATAGAACTGGAGAACCTTTTGCTGTGAGACGGCAAAACTAACCACTGCATCACTGCGGCCACCATCTACAAATCTTCTATTATGCAGAATACAATTTTCTTTCAGTTCAAATTAATGTAAAGCATATGGAACATGTAACTATTGTAACTGGTTGATATATGAGTTAGTTAGTATGGATTATAGGATGGAGGGGTCATTCAGTGCTAGACCCAGTAGCAGTAGTTATAATCACTTTTTAAGTTATCAAAGGTAATTTACTGTTTGGCAGCTCTGTCTATCTATCTATCTATCTATCTATCTATCTATCTATCTATCTATCTATCTATCTATCTATATAAATACACACACATTGTAAGGGAAAGACTGCAGTGAAATGCATTATTGTAAGTTATAAGATAAAGTGACCGAGGGTGGTTAATGACAGAGATTGATTTTAAAAACTGTTGATCATCACTCAAGAAAAAATGTAGATGTCAGATAGTTCATCTGAGACCCTTTACATTAAGTTAAGCAGGTCATGTGATTCAACAGGAACAGGACAGACTAGTTGTATATGTATTTCTTTAGCTTTTCGCTGAAACACATTTGTGCCTGTTTCAGTTCTAATCTTTAAAGGAATAGAGTTCCATAATGTGGCTATATGTACTGCATAAAGTTGTTTTGGCTAGAAATGAGAAACAGTTGTCTCTGTTGCCATGACCACTAGCTTTGCGACAGCAAACCCAAATCCCATTTTTTTAAGGAAATTTGTTAAACTCAGCTTCAGTGAACATACACAGTTTCACCACTATAAAATTTTTATTACTAAAAGAGCCTTTCAGCCCGATACAGCTTCAAAGCTCTCAAATGCAGGAATCCTAACCTGTGATATACCTTAAGGTTTAGTACAGACCATTATTATTCTTATGCTTTCTTCAATGATCTCGGTTATTAGCCCATCAATTTAGTCTATTCATTGATATATGCCAACCAAATTCTCACAAAACTTTTGAAAATGTGTCAATAAAATGCTTACTGTCTTCTTCTCCTTCTTTTGGCTGTTCCCATTAGGGATCGCCACAGTATATCATCTGTTTCCATTTCTTCCTGTCCTCTGCATCTTGCTCTCCTGCATGTCCTCTCTCACCACATCCATAAACCTTATCTTAGGCCTTCCTCTTTTCCTGTTACCTGGCAGCTGTATCCTTAGTATCCTTCTCCCACTACACCCAGTATCCCTTCTTAGCACGTCCAAACCAATGCAATCTCACCTCTCAGGCTTTGCCTGTAAACTGTCCAACCTGAGCTAACCTTCTAATATACTGATTTCTAATCCTGTCCATCCTCATTACACCCAATGTAAATCTTAACTCTGCTACCTCCATCTCTGACTCCTATCTTTTCATCAGTGCCACCGTCTCCAACCCATATAACATAGCTGGTCTCACTACCCTCTTGTAAACCTTCCCTTTCACTCTTACTGGTACCTGTCGGTCACAAATCACTCCTGACACTCTTCTCCACCAACTCCACCCTGCCTGTACTCTCTTTTTCACCACTCTTTCACACTCACCATTACTCTGAACTGTTGATCCCAAGTATTTAAACTCATCCACCTTCGGCAACTTTACTGCCTGCATCCTCACCATTCCTCTATCTTCCCTCTCATTCACACACATATATTCCATCTTAGTCCTGTTGACAGCTCTTAACCACTCAAACAATTGCTTCATCTGGTAATGGAGGACATACAGGACAATCCCTTTCCCAGCACTGTATGACAAAAAATAATTATAACTTACACTGGATTCATCTTTGACATTAAAGCAACATGCAATGCTCATCATAACACAAGTATTATATCAGCTTAAAGTTTACTATAAAACTTCATATCTATAACCAGCTGCCCAGCAGACTACAGATAAGAAAGTGCTTACTCCAAAATTAGTCTACTGTCTTCTGTTTACAGTTCTTCACTCTTCTGTCAGTACTTAACAACTGTAAGTCAATGAAAACAAAATCTTCCCTATGCTTTTATAACAATACCCTAAACCCATCACTGTGAATTACTGAAAATGGGTCTACCTGTATATACTGAAATCTCACAAGTTTGAAGACCAAAATAAAAACCTTAGCCCATAAACCCGAAAATGCATATTACCAAATGTTTACATGATCGAGTCCCATAATGCTGAAAATCGGAAAACACAATACCATACTTACACTCCACCTATACAAAACACCAAAAAGAAAATAAACATAAGTATAAAACACCATTATTAAACTTCAAACCACCACTTTGGCATTTCTACATATCACCACAGTCGACACACTCAAATTATACACTAAACATAATATAAACACACTAAAAACATGTTCAGCATACTTCTGTAAAACTACCTCAAAACCCGGTCTATGATGAACTAAAAGACAAAAGTATATTTCTTTACTACAGTTCTGCATCCCCCATGTGGGAGGCTGTGCCCCCATACTCCCCGCAAATTAAATATGCTAACTCCGAGTTCATACTACTTTGACAACAATGGTAAACTCACACCAATACATGTTCATTTATATACTCTGTTATACATAAAGCATACCATTCGGTCATTAGCACTTCTGCATCACTTTAGACCTGTACAACTCCATAAACTTACACAGCAACACATCTACCTTAGAATGTAACATCTGTCAAACTTCTTGTACATGGCTACTATAAATTCTTAAAGGGGACAGCACACACTTACATCACTTACTGTTTAACTTCTACTTACATATGGGTATTCTACGATATGACCTTACAAAGTTTTGGTAATATACTTCCTCATGTTTATCGTCTCAATCTTATGTTCTTCAAACTTACTGAATTTTGGGAAATATAAGGTAACTCCTGAAAACATACGACTAGCTACGTACGCACAGCAGAGCATATATGCTCCTCAGCACTTTACTTTTCAAATTACTGTATTTCTTACCTTTACATTACTTCTTTTTTCATTCTTCTTTTTTTCTAAATATATTTTATTAAATAATAATCAAATAATTTACATAAATTTGATCAATCTAATTAAAACTATTTACAATATTTACAGTAGATTAAACTATAAATACAGACCGTTGTTGTGCATATTCAAAACAGAAATTAACAAAATAAGTTCACTTTAATTCAGTTCACATTGTCAGTCAATTGAAAAACCTTGGTCCAAGGACTGAAAACATATATTAGTTGATCTTGACCTTGTAATGTTGTACTCTTTTTAAGATCACTTTTTTTAGATGATTGCTAGAATAGTCCCAAAAATACAAAAATGTTTTGTTTTCTAAATAAGGAATTGGAAAATTATCATCTTATTAGCTGAAAATGACAAATTATCAGACCATAGCACTTGTATGAATTTGTTAACATTTTGCCAATAGTCTTTGAATAATATACATTCAAATAAAATATGTTTCAAGTAAGATCTTATAGTCAGATTAAATCTCCAACACTAAATGTTCGATTAAGTATTTTTCAAATTATATTAGGAGTAAAAAACAACCTATGTAAATATCTCCAACTGTAAATTTTCCAGTGAAGAAAGAATTTCCAATTGACTTTAACATTAAAAGTTTAGAGACATCAACATTGTTTTTGTTCTTGTAATAGCAATTTCCATAACTTATTATTTTTTTAATATGAGATAAATGTATAAATGTCAGATGACATTGCTGAATGAGAATTATTATCATAGGTAATTTCATATAAGTATACTAATAGTTTAGGTATATGAAAACAAATTCCTTTGTGTTACACAACTGAAAAGTTTAGAAGCATATGACAGAATTTTTAAGATTGTATTGATCCTCACTTACTAAAAGAGATTCATTCTTAATCTCAGAACTAGACTTTAAAATGGCATTTTAAAGCAGTTAAACCAACCAACAAAACCTTTATTATTCCATTCATTTAATTTTTAAGCATTAGAGCTGACAGATAAATATTTTGTAACAGAAAATTAGTATTAATAAATGCAACCATGAGTTAAGATTCTTGTGAAATAATAAAAGACAACTTAAAAAATTCTCTAGATTAAATGTATGTATATATCTTGAGCAGGTTTGCAAATTAATTTCATATTGTAAATAATTACTCATTAAAAACCAAAAATAATTTGCATTTAGTTGTAATATTTCTTCAGGCAACTTAAATTTATTAAAATTAATGATTTAAGTAGAACTTTCCAATTTACATCATATGACTTATCTAACCAATGCCTTAAATCACTTCTTACTATCAAGGAACAATCATACACTCTCAGGGACAACTAACTACACACAACCTCATTAAACAGACCACCCCTTTTAGGGACACTGTTGGTGAAAAAATTCACAAAAATATTCTTACCCACACAAAATCACATACCAGTAGATATCAGAAATCAGCTTACAGTAACATTCTTCAAAGCTAAACTAAAAGAACACTTAGTGAAACATAATGATTGCCTCTGATTCAAGATCAGAGATAATGATGAAAACAAATAATTTTCAGCTACATCTGTAACAGCTACCTATTATCTCTTTATCTCTTACTAAACCTGATGATTATAAGTCAAAACATTACTGTTCTAAATAAAACCTGTCAATACCTACACACACACACACACACACACACACACACACACACACACACACACACACACACATTATATGTATTAATCATGAAGCCTGATGACTATACGTCACAATTTTACTGTTCTAAATATAACTTGCCAATACCCCCCCACACACATATATATATATATATATATATATATATATATATATATATATATATGTATACCCCATTTTCCCATTTTTATGAAGAGTGAAATGTTGTGTCAGCTATCACCACTTCTCTCGAACCATAGCCATTCCCTTACCTTTTTCAACAGTTCTTTCATGCAATGCTTCCATCCCTTAGTTGGATGTCCTCATCCAGTCTTGGCTTCTTCCTGTATCTCCCAAATCTGCTTTTCTAAATCATGCTCTGTTTTCCTATGCATGCGGCCAAACCACTGTAATCTGCTCTTCCTGACCTTCTCTGTAATTGGGGCTACTTTGTGTTCTGCTATGATGTCCTCATGTCTTCATCTGCCTCATGACGTGTATCTTACTGCCGATCTTAGGCACTTCTTCTGCATCAGCTTCTTCACTTTCTCTGCATTGGTTTCTGTGTCATGCAGAAGCACTGTTTTCAACTCTGTTTCACATACCTACATTTCAACTTCTTGGCATTCCTCTGTCATACACTATATCTAACACTTTGTACCACTTTGATGCAGCACCTTGGATTTAAGCTTTGACCACTTCATTCAGACTTCCCTTCTACTCAAACACACTTCCAAGATACTTGAAGCTGTTAACATGTTCCATTGCTTTCCTTCTATTTCAGTTTTAAGTTGGTCCTAACCTCCCTTATGCCATGACAATTGCCTTGTTTGTACCGCTGTTCATCTCATGTGCACTCAGATTTGTATTCCACATGCCTACCATTTGCTGAAGCTCCTGCTCAGATCTGCTTATAAGTGCTACATTATCTGCATACACCAACTTTGCTAATCTGTCCCTTCTAACCGTTTGCTCATCTAACCAATTCACGAGTGCGCACACGACTGGGCTCAGAGCGGAGCCATGATGCATATGCACTGCCACTGGGAATGCCTATGTGAGTTCAAATAGCACTTGTACATTTGTCACAAGGTCTCAGTGATTTGCCTGTAATAATTCTAACGAGTTTCCCCCATCATGTCATCAACTGAAAACTGCATTTCATCAGTGAACCTATATTCCGTATAGCAAGTCTTAAACCAATCAACCTGCCAAAAATGAACAATGTCCAGCTTTTGCTCAACAGAGCTACCCACTGAAACTCATTGTGGGCAACTGAACACAGGCAAGATGGGATCTAACTGAATGAGAGCTGATGAGCTTTATGGTGGCACATACTGTGTTTTAATGTCTTCTGCATCACATCAAACTATGCCCTCATTATTTCCTTCAAATGTATGGTATTTCATATCATGTAATACAGCTTTCCCTTCAGTAACCTTCTATAAATAGGGTTCTCTGCTGCTTTAAATGTGTTTTGCTCAAGTTAACTTTGGTGTAAACAATTTCCATGTACAATCTT
Source organism: Protopterus annectens (assembly GCF_019279795.1). NCBI lineage: Eukaryota > Metazoa > Chordata > Ceratodontiformes > Protopteridae > Protopterus > Protopterus annectens. Next base: position 1,674,684,396 of record NC_056732.1, on the reverse strand, counting down.
GTCATTGTTATCTTCATAGTCCAGGATGTGTCTGTAAAGAGTCAGTCTGACTAGAACATCTACCCAATTAAATTAAAATAACTAAATAAATATCATAAAAAAATTACATTCGTTTTGTTCTTTTTTCCCTTTTTCTGATCCTGTAATCAGAAACTGACTACTCACTGATCTTTTAGTTCTAATAATTAAAGGAAAAACCCTGGGCCAGATTCACAAAACCTCTGTGTAAGACTTAATATGTCTTACTCGGAGGCTGCAGTTGAACGGTATGATGTCAGCATGCCATGAATATTCATGAGGGCATGCTGAATCATACCCTACTCTAACACGGTCCATGTAGGAAAGTAGGGGGCGTGTCCGATTGCCGAGTACTGCAAAGGGGCACACCCCCAGAAGAGTCAGAGTCCTGAAAGTAAACACCCACAAGCGAGTCCGCTGAAATGTCAAGGAACACAACATCTCACATCCCCACAGACTAAACCCTACTGAAAATGTGTAAAATATAAAAATAGCAGTTTAATTTTTTTTTTTATAATTTCCAAAATGTTTGCCTGCATTTGCGCTCGTTTGCGCGGGTATGCCCTTCTGTCAGCCACAGTTAGCAGACATTGAAAACTATATAAGATCTACATATGCAAATTAAGCCAAGTAGCAATAGCGTAGCGGTAGAAACGTTGGCCAAAGAGGAGGTAGTCACGGTTCGAGCCCCCCAACATCATTCTCCATTTTTATTTAAATAAGTATGAAACAATCCCTGATATATATATATATATATATATATATATATATATATATATATATATATATATATATGTATATATATATATATATATATATATATATATATTAAGTAAAATGTAATGAAATGGCCCATGTATTTGTGAACAAAACTGACATAATATATAAAAAAAGGATCATAATTGCCCATAGCTTAGCAACGCTTTAACAAGCTTAATATGAGTGCCCATAGCTGAGCAGCGCTTTAACAAGCTGAATATGAGTGCCCGTAGCTCAGCAGCGCTTCACCCAGCTCAATATGAGTGCTTATAGGTAAATGAAGCATTACCCAGCGTAAGCTGTTTGCGTGGAGCTGCGCAGCGCGCCAACCAGCTTACCGTCGGGCAACATTGGGCAAGCTGTAGCAAAGTCACCTTTACACAGACACACCTCCTATCCTGACTAGACAGTAGTAAAATAAAAAAAGCAATGACAAGGGTCGAACCCGGGATATTGTGCACCACATTCAAAGTACTGAACCACTAAGCCATGACAGTTGTACTTAGAAATACAGTATTAGCATACATATAGGAATGAATGAAAATAGAACCATGACAAAGCAGGTTTGCTGTAAGCTGATAAATATCCAAAATGGCCAATCACAGATAAGTGTGGGAAAACCGGCATATATAAGCCCTATAGGTGGGAATACACACCATAACTGATTGTGGTACCCATTTGCAGTCAGGATGGCAGGTGCAAGAGAGGGAAATCGCTTTAGAGCACAAAGGTGGGGTGTTGAGGAGTCAAAATATATGGTTTGGCTCCTAGTCCATCATGAAGGCCAACTCATGCAGGGCCAGGTTCAATGGGGAGCGTACAAGGCAGAGGCGTGGAACCGGTTGGCACATGATCTCACCAGTGCCACAGCCATTCCGAGGACTGGTGAACAGGTCCATCACCACCATGCAGACCTGAAGCAATGAAAGGAGGACCAACTGAACCGATGGATCCAGGAGGCCCGCCAAATGCCCAATGCCCCACTACTGAGTAAGTATCCATGTAATTAAGTATGTAAGAAATGCTATCCTAGTCTATAGTATGGATAGGTATGTTCCAATATTCCTTCATTTATATTACAGCTGCAGATGTTCGTTCCGCGAATTGGCAAGCCTATGCTGATAGGCTGGCGAGGTTGCGCCACCAGGCAGGTTAGTATTTATTCTGCTGGTATTGTTATAGAATATAAGTGGGACAGCTTGTAAAAGAGTTCAGTGTTGTAACCCAGTAATAAAGGTCAAATTAGCCGAGAAGAAAGATTCTGCTAGTATTGTAAGATTAGATAAGTGATGCAGCCTGGAAAAGCGTATTGCAATCCAGTAATAAAGATTAAACACATCTCAAGTAGAGTTTCCACCTGCATTGTAATATCAGATAACTGCTTCAGCCTGAAAATGAGTGTTGTAATCAATCAACAAAGGATAGACAAGTGTCGAATACATCCTTGTAAATTCTGCCATATGAAATAAGTGAGTCAACTGGAAAGGATTGTTGTAACCCAGTAATAAATGTTAATAAAGCCTAGAATTAAGTACCATCCTGAAATATAAATATAAAATAAGTGAGAGAGTGTGAGAAAGAGAGTTTGAAGCTACCATGAAAGCTGTAATAAGTCTGGAATAAAGGTATACTGCATTCACTACATAATGAAATGAATGAGACAGTCACAACCAAAGAGTGAAATGTCTTTAATAAAGTACAGAACCTGGACTGTGTCCGTCCCACAATTTGGATATGTTGCTGTACCCTTGCATTATGGAGATAGTATGGTTGTATGAAATGCTGAACATCCACAGTTGTCTAGACCCATATAAATCAAATGTAGCAGGATGCTTTACCTGAACACAGCCAGATATGAACATATATGAATAAAAATGGAATGTACATTAATGTAGCAGTAACATCCCCATCACCAACATTCCTAAGGTTACATACAGGAAACTGTACTAATACATGTAGGGGATATATATCTGCATCTACTAGGAATGTACGGTATATGTATAGGTAGTTTAAGTTGTTAATGTAATATTTCTCCACCCTACCCTATTTTCACAAATTATGCCATTCCACACCAAACTGGGTATGTATATTCACAATTAATTCCCATGGACATTTGTCCTGTTGGTTTATACATATCTGCATGTACGTTGAAGCATATGCCCTGTTCACATATCCAAACCTGATGGCCTGTTGCCACCAATCAACCTTGCATGCTGTTGGAATGTCCACTGTTGCTCTAAATATGCATGTGTTATGCTTGCTGCTCAATGTTCGGAATTCATGTGTGTTTGGTTAATGGGAATACTGATGCATGCTGTTACAACTAATTTTGAATGGTGTTGTTTGTTACTAACCCAAAATACCATAAAATACTGCTAAACATAGGACAACAGGGAAGGCGGGTTCCAGCGGACCCACCTCTCCCACCTCAGCTGGCGAGTGCACCTGGCACCAGTGCCCAGGCTGGGACCTCCTCCTCCGGTGGCCATGTGCCACCTTTGGGTGGAAGCACCCCAGGGGATGGGGCTCGTCCTCCCTCTGCAAGTGTGGCCGGAGGAGACCCTTCACTCACCCTCCATAGGGTCCGGTCTGTGGTGCGTAGTGAGATCAGGCATTCTATGACTGATCCCCTACGCTGGCTTGAGGCGAGAGTGGCGCAACTCACAGGTGTGCCTGCCCATCCTATCCAGCCCCCAGCAAAGCTCCATCCTGGGCTGTGAAGGCGCAGTGGTAACTGCCCATGGGTGGGGATCTCAGTTCCACTGTTGCCATATGTAGGCTCATGGGCTTGCGATATCCAAACATCCATCCCCATCAATTGTGTTTACTCCCCACATGTGTCATACTCCGCCCCTGTATGCACCTTGTTTGTGTTGTCTGTTAACCTCCCCAACCTACCTCCCCAAACATACCTACTTCCTGTACCTCACATTCCACTTTCACCTGAAAAAAAAATAAAAAAGGGCACTCTGTTCCCACAAAAAAATTACGCCCCATACATAGCTGCCCATTTTGCATACATGTCTGCTGGACATGTAAACTGATAATTACAATTGGCTGTACAACATATTTTGTTGTCCTCACCCCTCTCTTAGGGGTGGAAGGTGTCAAATCTCACTCTAAATTTCTAACATATGCACAGCTTTTTCTGGTAAAGAATTGGGCAGCTATGGGCCTTCTCTACATCTTTCCTGCACATCCAGAGCTTGTTTTCCTACTGTCCTACCCTCTTTGTGCCCCCTTTTTCACCACTTTCCTATTTCCCCATTTTCTTTTCTTTAAAAGAAAATAACTCAGGTGTTAGCGGGAGTAAGCACTTTTAAGCAGTAGTCAGCGGGTGTGCGCTTGTGTGCGCTTAGCTAAGCGTAGATAAGTGTAGCTAAGCATTGCGCAAACCCGCTTACAACTGCTTAACAGTGCCTTAGTCACTCTGTATGACAAGGCCTGTAGTCTGCTCATCAGAAAAATAAAATACCCCTCTCAGTCTCGAACCCCGGAAACACTAGACTTCATGAATTACCACTGAGCCACAGATGATATACAAGAACTTGGTGCTGAAA
>NC_056732.1:1674570059-1674675059 GCF_019279795.1 Protopterus annectens | reverse complement strand
TCACTATGATTATTGTTTTTTAAAAAGAAGAAATTATCCAAATTTAAACTTAATAACGGTGGATAATGACTAACCCGCTTGTTATAAATATCAGTTGCTACTTGAATTAAATCTGGTTTGTGGTAACCCCTGTTAAGAAATAAAGAAATAATAAAACAAAACTCCTGAAATACATCAGAATCTTTGGAGGTCATGCGGCTTGCCCTGATGGACTGCCCCTTTGGAATGTTGGAAATAACATGTTTTGGGTGCCCACTTCTATAATGCAAATATCCGTTATTACAAGTCTTTTTCCGGTAAATGCGACTATGCATTCTCCCTTCCTCAAAGTCCCATCTAAGGTCAACATCTAAAAAATTGACATTTGCTCCATGACTACCAATAACAAACTTTAAATATGAAGAAAATGAGTTGATGTCAAAAAGAAAGGCGTCAATAATTGACTGCTCACCCTCAAAAATGAAAAACAAATCGTCAATAAAACGACAATAAAACAAAACGTGATATTTTTTGACTAAAAATGGTATAAACTGACATTCCCACAGTGCCATGACAACATTGGCATAAGCAGGGGCAGCTGAGGACCCCATAGCTACACCTCTTTTTTGCCGGTAATAAACCTGTTCAAAAAGAAAAAAATTATTCTCCAAAATGATCTCTAAAAATCTACAGATCAAAGAAACAGTGCTGTGAGTAAAACCTGAGTAGTAGGTGGTCAAAAAGCTCCGTACAGCTTCTACACCTTCCTCCTGAGGGATGCAAGTGTATAATGACACAACATCAACGGTGGCCATAATATATCTATGAGGGTCAAAACCATGCGTTGAAATGAAATGATTGATTTTGGTCAAAAAGTGCCAAGAGTCACGAATAAAAGATGATTCGTGGGTGATGATGGGACCCAACAAGGCATCAATGACCAACGCCAACCCTTCAGTAATTGAATGAGATGACAAAACAATAGGTCTGAAGGGTGGATTCTCAACTGATTTGTGGGTTTTAGGAATCCCAAAGAAGACCCCAATACGGGGTTCTTCTATAACACAAAATTCATACAGCTCGTGACTGATGTCCCCTTCCATAAGAGCTTCATATAAATATGAATGTATTGAACGTTGACATCGATGGATATCAAAAAGGGAAATAGTTTCATATTCATCAGGATTATTTAAAATGTTTAAAATTCCTTTGATGTAGGAATCTCTTTTCATAATAACAATGTTACTGCCCTTGTCACTTTTCATAAACCTCAAACTACTAGCCATAGATTGTAAATTCTTGAGGGCTTTACTTTCAGAACTGGAAAGATTTTGATGATGATTGGAAGTGTTACGTAACGTATGGTCAACATCTTGTATACAGTTTTCTTCAAAAACCCTAATAGTATGCTGTAATCTCGGACAGTATACAGATGGCTTAATAAAAGCTTGGTTAGAAACAGTGACATCATGTAATAAATAATGTAAATTGAGTTTCCTAACATACTGCTTAATATCAATGACTGTCCTGACGTAATTAGCTCTGGATTGTGGCACAAAATTAAGCCCAAGTTTCAAAACATTCATTTCATCATGTGAAAAAACATAATCAGTCAAATTGATGATACTAAAGTAGTCGTGTGAAAATTCTAAGTTTCTTCCCCCGAGGATTGCAAACTCAGAAAAGTTCGGCTCCTGGTAAGAACAGTTTTGGTGGAAACCTGATGTTTCTTGTTGGAAAAAGAAGAAGGAGCCACTGCATGTCCTGATGTTGAACCCAAATTAGATGTAGTTTTAGGTTTGACTATCGCATTGTCATCAATAGCGGATAAAAAATTACTGTCCACCGTTGATGTTGTATCAGAGTCAGGCGTAAGAGAAGCACCTTTACTACAGCTGTTTGGTGCTTGTTTGTTACCCCCCCAAGGGAAAAATGTTGGGTGCTTTGTTTCCTGGCAAACCCGAAGAATAAACACCAGAATTAATGTCTTCGTTGGAAATACCAACTGAAGACGTTTTAGCAGCAAAACCTGTTGTGGATTTATGAGCAGCTTGGTTAACAGTGTTATAACCTCTGTTGGTTTTGTTAGAGGTAACAAAATTCAAATAAGCAGAATTGTTTTCGTAGGAATTGATGTCCCGTATCAGTTTATTGTGCTTCCTATTGATGTTATCAACAGAAGTTTGCTCAAGCTCCTGAATAATAGTGTCAAAAAACTCTCCAAAACCTAGTTCATCCATATTTTGCTTAAAAAATAATTCAATATCAGTTATTTCCTTTTTAAGCAACTCCATTATTAAATCCACCAAAATTACCCAGAGAACTGAAGGGATTCTCAGCACGGTCGAAGAACTGGTTTAAAGTCGCCCGACCAATGATGCGTTGTCTAGCAGAACCCAAATCTTTCACCACTGGAGGTGGATTGTCCAAACAAATGACGGTGTCAAGTTCGTTGAAAGAACCAACAGGGCTGGATGCTTTGTTGGCAGACTCCGCTGCGTTAGCTTTGGTAATTAGAACATGCAGTGAACTTTTAATGTCAGTTAAAGTGGCAATAAGTAAAGTGCTCATATTAACAGCCTTAATAAGTCACAACAACATGACGACTTCAAAAACAAGCGTGAGCAACTGTGTAAACTGTTAAAAAGGTACAATTCAATTCATTTAGAGAATTGTTATTTTTTCCGATGTCTTGAGCTAAACATAGTTCCGAAGGGGTTACGATTTTTCAAATGCCCCAACGGAGTCCATTCTGGGGATTCCTTTTTCAACACCTTAACCAGCTTCTTCAACGATGCTGGCTTACGTTTCTTAAAATTACTTGTTGATAATAACATTGGTAAAATGCAGTTGCTCAAAAAGGAAATAACTGATATTGAATCATTTTTTAAGCAAAATATGAATGATCTTGGTTTTGGAGAGTTTTTTGACACTATTATTCAGGAGCTTGAACAAACCTCTGTTGATAATATTAACAGAAAGCACAATAAACTGATACGGGACATTAATTCCTATGAAAACAATTCTGCTTATTTGAATTTTGTTACCTCTAACAAAACCAACAGAGGTTATAACACTGTTAACCAAGCTGCTCATAAATCCACAACAGGTTTTGCTGCTAAAACGTCTTCAGTTGGTATTTCCAACGAAGACGTTAATTCTGGTGTACATTTTTCCCTTGGGGGGTAACAAACAAGCACCAAACAGCTGTCGTAAAGGTGCTTCTCTTACGCCTGACTCTGATACAACATCAACGGTGGACAGTAATTTTTTATCCGCTATTGATGACAATGCGATAGTCAAACCTAAAACTACATCTAATTTGGGTTCAACATCAGGACATGCAGTGGCTCCTTCTTCTTTTTCCAACAAGAAACATCAGGTTTCCACCAAAACTGTTCTTACCAGGAGCCGAACTTTTCTGAGTTCGCAATCCTCGGGGGAAGAAACTTAGAATTTTCACACGACTACTTTAGTATCATCAGTTTGACTGATTATGTTTTTTCACATGATGAAATGAATGTTTTGAAACTTGGGCTTAATTTTGTGCCACAATCCAAGGCTAATTACGTCAGGACAGTCATTGATATTAAGCAGTATGTTAGGAAACTCAATTTACATTATTTATTACATGATGTCACTGTTTCTAACCAAGCTTTTATTAAGCCATCTGTATACTGTCCGAGATTACAGCATACTATTAGGGTTTTTGAAGAAAACTGTATACAAGATGTTGACCATATGTTACGTAACACTTCCAATCATCATCAAAATCTTTCCAGTTCTGAAAGTAAAGCCCTCAAGAATTTACAATCTATGGCTAGTAGTTTGAGGTTTATGAAAAGTGACAAGGGCAGTAACATTGTTATTATGAAAAGAGATTCCTACATCAAAGGAATTTTAAACATTTTAAATAATCCTGATGAATATGAAACTATTTCCCTTTTTGATATCCATCAATGTCAACGTTCAATACATTCATATTTATATGAAGCTCTTATGGAAGGGGACATCAGTCACGAGCTGTATGAATTTTGTGTTATAGAAGAACCCCGTATTGGGGTCTTCTTTGGGATTCCTAAAACCCACAAATCAGTTGAGAATCCACCCTTCAGACCTATTGTTTCGTCACCTCATTCAATTACTGAAGGGTTGGCGTTGGTCATTGATGCCTTGTTGGGTCCCATCATCACCCACGAATCATCTTTTATTCGTGACTCTTGGCACTTTTTGACCAAAATCAATCATTTCATTTCAACGCATGGTTTTGACCCTCATAGATATATTATGGCCACCGTTGATGTTGTGTCATTATACACTTGCATCCCTCAGGAGGAAGGTGTAGAAGCTGTACGGAGCTTTTTGACCACCTACTACTCAGGTTTTACTCACAGCACTGTTTCTTTGATCTGTAGATTTTTAGAGATCATTTTGGAGAATAATTTTTTTCTTTTTGAACAGGTTTATTACCGGCAAAAAAGAGGTGTAGCTATGGGGTCCTCAGCTGCCCCTGCTTATGCCAATGTTGTCATGGCACTGTGGGAACGTCAGTTTATACCATTTTTAGTCAAAAAATATCACGTTTTGTTTTATTGTTGTTTTATTGACGATTTGTTTTTCATTTTTGAGGGTGAGCAGTCAATTATTGACGCCTTTCTTTTTGACATCAACTCATTTTCTTCGTATTTAAAGTTTGTTATTGGTAGTCATGGAGCAAATGTCAATTTTTTAGATGTTGACCTTAGATGGGACTTTGAGGAAGGGAGAATGCATAGTTGCATTTACCGGAAAAAGACTTTTAATAACGGATATTTGCATTATAGAAGTGGGCACCCAAAACATGTTATTTCCAACATTCCAAAGGGGCAGTTCATCAGGGCAAGCCGCATGACCTCCAAAGATTCTGATGTATTTCAGGAGTTTTGTTTTATTATTTCTTTATTTCTTAACAGGGGTTACCACAAACCAGATTTAATTCAAGTAACAACTGATATTTATAACAAGCGGGTTAGTCATTATCCACCGTTATTAAGTTTAAATTTGGATAATTTCTTCTTTTTAAAAAACAATAATCATAGTGAACTATTGAACTCCAATATTATTTGTTCATTAGAGATGAATTCAGATTGTCAGCGTATTCAGAGAATTATTACTAAGAATTGGAGAGTTATTAAGGGGAACGCTGACATGTATGATGTTTTAGGGGACAAACCTTTGTTTGTCCAAAGGAATCATTTTAACTTAAAAAAGATTTTGGAAAAGCATGGTAACGAATCTTGTGGTATTTTAACCAGCAAGAGGGGAATGAATTGTTGTAATGATTGTAACATGTGTAGGTTCATTTCATCTGGGCCATACATTTCAGTGGCCCCTTTCAACAGGACTTTTCCCGTCCCTGGTTATGTTAACTGTCGTTCCTTGGGTGTTGTTTACATTGCTTTGTGTTCATCCTGCACTGCATTTTATGTCGGTATGACGACTAGGCAGTTGAGAACACGCATCAGAGAACATTTGTATTGCATCAAAACCAGGGACGACACTAACGCTCTTTTTAAACACACCTTAGATTGTCATTCTTTTAATAAGTTTTTGTTTTCGGTGCTTGAAGTCTGTCATAAAGACATGAGGGATGGAGATTTCAAAAATTATTTACTTCAAAGGGAGACTTATTGGCAAGTCAAACTGAAATCTGACCGCCCTCCTGGCCTCAACGAGGCCATTAATGTTAAGTGTTTTTTAAAGTACAGAAAACTGAAAGTAAACAAAAGTAACGACTTGGTTTGCCTTCATATCACTTAAAAATGTTTTTGTCTTTTTAAGTTGTCTACTCATTCATTTTACAATTAGTTAAATCTGTATTTTAATTAATTACCATGGTGACGTTTTATCTATTTAAACTTGTGATTTTTTTGTATTTGTCATTCTGATGAAGTCTGTGGACGAAAGCGGATAATAAAGAAGTATACGCTATTTCTTTGGAGTTTCAATTCAGCTGTTTTTGCCTTGGTTCTGATTTTATCAGGGTCACATATGCACACTGGCACTGCCAGGTTATGTTCAATACCATGCTTCATGACCACAGGACTTGTAACACACAACACAAGTAGGGGGTGTATCCATATACATCACAGATACACACACCTCTGGGTTGGTACCACTGCACTAAGCATGACAGGCCATACATATACAACTACCATTGTGCAAAACTGCCTTTTGGTTTGGTGTGTAGTTCAGACCGCCACCCCATACCCAGGAACTGCACTCGGCTTTCCTGGGAACAGTGTAGGATATGAAGGTCTTCACACACACCATTATAGTGGTTGACTTCAGGTACACACATATTGACTGAGGATACTACTCAGGCCCTCAACAACATCACGCTACAGCCACTACAATTTGTGAATCCACATGCTATGGCACAACCAGTCACCACACCCACAAGGGGGAATACATATTGGACCTGATCATCACCAACATGGGGACTCTATGTTCCACACCAGAGGTAGAACCCTCATTGTTAAGATCAGACCATAAACAACTTTCTCTGGACATTCATATCCCGTCCTCACCCCCAGCCATGGAAATCACTGTAAAGAATTTGTCAAAAGCAGACTTTGCACTTGTGAAGTCTGGGGTGGAATACTTCAAAGGCTCCGTGCTGGAGGATAATACAGCCCAATCTGCAGAATCCTTTACAAACGCATTGTATGAGCACCTGCAGGTATGCATTGATCATGCTATCCCAAATAAAACCATGACTCCTCCAAAACAGGAGACCTGTCTGGTTGACCCCCGCCATATATAAGCTGTACAACAGAAGGAGGAAGCTACTACATAACAGAGCAATATCCCACAGAGGGAGGACATCTCTGAACAGTATTGGCAAGACACTTCAGTCCCTCATATAATCATCACTTGCACGTTTTGACAGTGAAATTGACCCGACACTACAGATAATCACAAGGCCTTCTTTAGTTATGTCAGGAATATGTGTGGAAACAACCCAGATATGCTCTGAATTGTTGCATAACAGCACACAATATGCCAAACCTACGGACATAGCCTACACCCTGGCAGACAGAGTCTGCACAAATGTCCCCCCCTTACCCCCCAAGGGTACAGATGCCCATCCCAAATGAATGTAACCTTCCTGACATCACAGATGCACAGGTGAAAGGTGCCCTCTCCACAGCAAATAACACAGCATATGTATGGGACCGGACGGTGTCCCAGGCTGTGTCCTACATGAGCTCTGAGTAGAACTGAACACTCACATTAAGTCACTGTTCCAACTTAGCCTTACTACAGGATATGTACCCTGAGAATGGCATTCAGATACAGTGCTCCCACTCCACAAAGGTGGTGCCACAATGGACCACAGGTACTATCACACCATAAGCCTGACTAGTGTGGTAGAAAAAGCTATGGAGTGTATTATCATGGAAGTCATAATCAAAAACATTGTGAGCCTCCAGACAGTGGATCATACACAATTCGGCTTTGTTAAGGGCAGATCTTGCCACTTACACATAGTTCATATCTTTGAAATGGTTACTGAAGCCATGGATGAGGGCAAGGTAGTTCACACAGTCTACCTGTACCTTGCAGAAGCCTGCAACACAATACCCCACTCAGGCATCATACATATGCTTACCAGCTTAAATATCAACCCCTATATCACTAGATGTGTTGCTATCTGCCTGAGGGATGGAACCCACATAGTCAGAATTGCAGGTGCCATGTCCAATTCTAGTCCAGTTACAACTGATGTCTCACTGGGCTCAGTTGTGGGACCTGTCCTGTTCGGTATGTACTTCTCTGAGGTTCAGACTAACATGGGGGGATTATGTCTAGCAAACGTCACAGATGACTGCTAACCGGGGGCCATAAGCAACACTGCAGCTGACACATGCTTCCTCCATAAGGGTCTCACAGAGATGGATGCTTGTTGCCAGAGCCATGGCCTCGTGCTAAATGCTAAGACATGCATAGTCATCCCCTTTGGGGAAAACAAGGTGCACACAAATCACCACATAAGTGGTAATCCATTAAGTACAGAAGATGTATTTACAGATTTGGGGACCAACATAGATCGTAACCTCTCCTTTGCTAATCACATTGACAGAGTCATTGCAAAGACCTTTATATAGCTCTCCTTATCACATGGGGGTTTGCATGTAGATCATGGGAGGTCATTGTGTCCCTCTACTAGTCACTCATCAGGCCCATGTTTGACTACAATGCCCCTTTTGGGGTGTACCTTACCCAACACCTGCAGCAACTACAGTGTCCACAACAGTACCTCCCCAAGAGGATCATGGGCTACACACACATGTCCTATGCAGCTCAACTAAAGGATCTCCAGCTCTACTCAGTTGCTTAACGCCTACTCAGAGGTAATCTATGCCTGACGTACACAGCCATGTCAAACCCAGAAGTAAAGGACATGCTCCACCTCATAACATCCAAGACCCTTACAGCTACACACTCCAGGGACTTAAACCTCAGCACAAAACTAAATAGGACATGCTGCAGGGACAGATTCATTACCCAGAGGCTCCCCTCACTCTGGAATTGAATCCCAATTAAAGTTAGACATAGCCCCTCGCCAACCCTCTTCCAGCAAAATCCAGCTGCATGGATGGGAAATTGCAGATTCACCCCTGGGATCTCCACTGTGTCCCTGCTTGACAGAGGCACAGCAAACTAGCCTTAAAGGGTGCCTTCTGTGACCTACTTTACAGAGGCACAGTAGGCTACTCTACTGGGGAGGCGGACGCCAAATACACTCTGCCTAGGCTTATGAATTCCCTAGGGCAGACAGCCTAGTATCGACCTCTGCACGTATGTTTATGTTGGGGATGCACAATATTTGTTGCTGATGCTGTTTGCAGGTCTTTATTGCCGTAGATTTGCCAGTTTCTATGAACAACTTGTGTATTTGCGTAACATGTTTGATCATGACAGGGTTCCAGTATATTAATATATGTGTCTGTTGTCATTTAACTGTGTGCACAGGGCAGATTGCTGGATCATGGGAGGTTCCTGACTTAACACATACAACTGCCAGATATGTGGCCGACTGCTATACTCAGACATGGCCTAAGTGTGTGAGCATGCCCAGTTCAGGCTTTCCATGGTTTGTTGCCTGACATATGTCTCATTTATCCAAGTGTGTGAGCATGCCCAGTGTGACCTTTCCATATGTTGTGATCTGAAGTCCACTACATTTGTGGTTGTGTGTGAACATGACCAATATTGACATTTATACTGTGTGTGTTGGAAGTCACGTTGTGTTCTTACTGCCAGACTCCTTTGTGTCATAACTCAACAGGGATTGTGCTGTGCCTGCAGGATTTCCATGGGATAGTTTGCAAAGACTTGTCAACATTCTTTCATACCGGCTGAACACTGCAATACTGTCATGGTGTAGTGGTTCAGTACTTTCACTATGGTGCACAGTATCATGGGTTTGAGTCCTATCATTGCTTTAAATGTTCATACTAAGCAGACCAGACTGGTTAAGGGCCAGTTGGGCAACTATGAGCATGTTGCATTTTGTTCAGCTATGGCCTACTTAAACCAGGCTTGTCCAACATTTCTGTGTATTCACCAACTTGGGTGGACATTGCCAAACATTACTCCACATTGACCACAGTTTTACTAGTTGGTGTGTGTGATTCTGTTCATAGGTTCATACTAGGCTATCTGCCCTAGGGCATTTATAATACTAGCCAGAGTGTGTTTGGCTTTCAACAAACATTTTAAGTGGAGTTTGCCATGACATTTTTCAAGGTTAGTATACTGTGCCTCTGTCTAACAGTGACATAGAAGTGATACCCAGGGCAAACCTACAATCTCCCATCCAGTCATCAAGATTCCTCTTGAAGAGAGTCAATGAGGGACTCTGGCTAACCTGGAGTGGGAGTTTACTCAAGAGTGGAGGGAGCCTCTGGGTTATGAATCTGTCACTCCAGCATGTCCTATTTATTTCAGTCCTGAGGTTCAGGTCTCTTGAGCACGTAGATTGATGGGATTATGATTTTCCAAGGTGCAGCATGTCCATTGATTCCAGGTTGGACATGGTCTTATACATCAGGCACAGATCACCTCTGGGCAGGTGGTATGCCACTGAGTGGAGCTGCAGTTTCTTTAACTGGGCAGCAAATGGCATGTGTTTGAGCCCTTTGATCTTCCTGGTGAGGTACTTTTGTGGTCTTTCCAGCTGCTGCAGGTGTCTGATAAGGTACATCCCACAAGGGGCATTGTACTCAATTATGGGCCTGATGAGGGATGAGTAAAGAGGCATGATGACCTCCTCTGATCTAGATGTGAATACCTTCATGATTAGGTGGGCTATATGAAATGTTTTTCTAAACACTTTGGCCACGTGGTTGTCAAATGAGAGATTGCTATCAACTTGGATCTCCAGGTCCCTTATCACTTCTTCCATACTTAATGGGTTACCACCTATGTGGTAATTTGTGGGCACTTAGTTTTTGCCAAAGGGGATGACTATACACTTTTTTGCATTTAGCTTGAGGACATGGCTCTGGCACCAGTTGTCTGTTTCTATGAGGCCCTTTTGTAGGATGCTTGTGTCAGCTGGAGGGTCGATTATGGCGCTCAGTTTGCAGTCATCTGCAAACTTGTTCAGCCACAGTCCTTCTGTGTTGGCCTGTACCTCCGAGAAATTTATACCAAACAAGGGAGGTCCCAGGACTGAGCCTTGTGGGATGCCACTTGTAGCTGGTTTGGGGTCTGACATGGCTCCAGCATTTCTGACCATGTGGGTTCTGTCCTTGAGCCAGTTTGCAACCCATCTAGTGACATAGGGGTTTATATTGAAGCCGGTGAGCTTATCTATAATGACCAAGTGGGGTATTATATGGAAGGCTTTTGCGAGGTCCAGGTAGACTGTGTGGACCACCTTCCCCTCATCAATGGCCTTGGTGACTGTTTCAAATGACTCAATCAGGTTTAAGAGGCAGGATCTGCCCTTAACAAAGCCAAACTGGGTAGGATCCAGTGTCTGTAGGTCCCCAATATCTTTATTTCTGAGGTCCATGATAATCCTTTCCATAACTTTGCAGACCAAGCTAGTCAGGCTTCTGGGGCAATAGTTTGCAGTATCCAATGAAGCACCACCTTTGTGGAGAGGGACTACTGTTGCTGTACACTGCTCTTATAGATAGGTTCATAGATTAGTACTAAGCTAACTGCCCTTGCGAGCCATTTTAAGCCTAGCCAATTATCCCTTGTGAGACTCAAACCCTGCACCTTGTGTTTGTAAGGCAAACACCTTATCCATTAGGCCACCCTCCCAACCCCTATGTACCTCTTTGGGTACATATCCTGTGGTAAGGCTGAGATTGAACAGTGGTTTTATGTTTGTGTTCAATTCTTCTTGGGGTTCATGTTGGACACAGCCCAGGACACCGTCTGGTCCCATTGATGCTGTGTGTTTTGCTTTGGAGAGGCTGGCTGTTACCTGAGCATCTGAGATGTCAGGGGGCCAGCATTCTGCTGAGATAGATATTTGCCCTTTTGGTGGGGAGGGGGGGGGTTTGCACTGAACCTGTCAGCTCGGATGTTGGCAATGTCTGTGAGTTTGGTGTATTGTTTGTCATTTTGGACTAATTCTGAGCATATCTGGGAATTCCCACCCAGGTTCCTACCATAACTAAAGAAAGCCTTGTGATTATCCTTAGTGTCCTGTACAATTTTTATCTCAAAGATGGCCTTAGACGATTTTATGTGTGGCCATAGTTTTTCAATAATACTGATCAGAGATGCCTTCCCTTTTTGGGATTTTGCTCTATCATATAGTAGCTTCCTCCTTGTATTGTATGTTTTTTATGGCTGAGGTCCACCAGACAGGATGCCTGCCTTTGGAGGATTGGGTCTTGGGTTTATTTGGGATTGCATGATCCATGCATTCCTGAAGGTGTTCATAGAATGCGTTTATAAAGGGTTCTGAGGTCTGGGTCATATTTTCCACAGGCACAGGGGCTGTGAAGGATTCCACCTCGGTTTTGAGGAGTGTGACATTTGCTTTAGTGACAATTTTTCACTGTGGTTTTCTGGCCATGGGCTGGGGTCGGGATGTGAATATCCAGCGAGATTACTCTATGGTCTGATATTACCAGTGAGGGATACACTTCTGGTCTTGGGCATAGAGTCCCCATGTTGGTGATGATCAGGTCCAGTATGTTTTCCCCTCTTGTGGGAGTGGTAGCAAGTTGTTCCATAGCATTTGAGTTTATAAATTCTAGGAACCTTTGGGCTAGGGTGTTGCAGCTAGGGTAATGCTCCCAGTCTATGTTTGGGTAGTTGAAGTTGCCCAATATAATGGTATTTGGAGAGACCTTCATATTTTCATGTGTTCTCCAGTCAGCCAAGTGTGGTTCCTGGGTTTAGGAGGGTGGTCTGTAGCAGACTATGAACTGGAAGGTGGTTTTACCCACTGTTAGTTGCATATGGATAGTCTCTGATGCTTCATGCTGTGCCACCAACCTGGGGGTGTGGGTATCTTTGACAAATATTGATACTCACCCTCCTTTTCTAGTTAGTTCCATGTTTTGTGGCTGTAAAGCATGGTATGAGGTGCAACCTGTTAGTGCTAGGGTGCTCTTGGGAGCCTTGAACCAGGTTTCTGTTACTGCACAGATATCAACATTCTCCATGATGAGGAGAGTTTGGAGTGCGTGCATCTTGCAGTTTAGACTTCTGGCATTGAGTAGCATTACTTCTAGTTTCTTATCCCTTGTGATACCTATGGAGGTGGGTTTGTCCTTTGAGCCTTACCTAAAAAAGGCACTATGGGGGTGACAAGAGCCTTTGGCAATATCCAAAAGGCCACAGGTGACAGGTGAAAGCCATCCCTAACGAAGCATCATGTCTTGTCGAGCATGTCACCCCAGGCTGACAGGCATTGGATCCCCTTTCACTGACACTAATACTTAAGCCAATTGTTGTAATTGATCATCTTGTCTTCATATTGTGGCATCATGTTTGGTGAGGGTAGGATGATACTCAAGGTCATCAAGTTTGCATATACTACATGGTGGTAAATGCTGTTTAGCACTACCTTACATTGCTTAACACATGGCAATCATGCCTCAGATGGTGCTGCAGGGCTGCCTATGTCGGATGCACATACTACACTCCCTGCACATGTTTGAAAGCAGGTTGTGTCAACTTAGGCAGCCCTTTCACTATATGTGGGAGTCAGAGAGAGGTATCATTTCCAGGGTTCCTACTGAGCCACTGTATGTGCTATGCGTTGCCTCTTTGCCAAGGCCAAGGCAAACTGGGCACGCCTCCTTCTGCCTACTGGGGCAGGCTCAGGTTGTTCCTCCTCCGAGTCATGCTCAGCCTGTGATGGCCTTGGCAATGGTGGGGGGCTGTTTGGCCCAGGCCTATGCTGGTCCTGCTGCAGCTGTTTTCGCAGAATCATATTATGTAGCATAGCACATACCATGACAATTTGGGTACATGTAGTTGGTGAGTATTGCAAGGTTCCACCAGATGTGCCCAGGCACTGGAACCGTGACTTGAGCAACCCAAACACATGCTCAATTACATTTTGTGTTTGTGCATGTGCCTCATTATGGCGGTCCTCTTCAGGTGTGTGTGCATTTCTGATGGGTGTCATCAGCCACGGCTCCAGTGCATAGCCAGCACCCCCCACTAAATGACCATGTGGGATGTCCCCATTGGCAAATGTCTGGTACAGCTGCATCAGATGCCAGATATGGGAATCATGATAGCTTCCAGGGCAGCCAGCACACACATTCATTATTATGCCCTGGGCATCACACATGACCTGGCAGTTGATGGAGGGGAAGACTTTGCGGTTAATGTAGGCCCTATCCTACTCACCAGCTGGTGCTTTGATGCGTATATGCGTGCAGTCTATTGCACCCATTACCTCAGGGTATTCTGATATTTGCTGGAAGAGACGCATATTGCTGGCCAATACCTCACGGGAATTGGGGAAATATACATGATCACTGACATGTGCTGACATGGCATCCAGGAACTGGTGCAGTACCCTGGATGCTGATGCCTGTGATATCCCCATCATATCACCAGTTGGTCTCTGGAAGGTACCTGTTGCTAGTATTGTTAGACCAACACATACCTTGGTTTCCACTGGGATGGGTTCCCCTCTGTTGGTTCTGTGTGTGAGGCGTGGCCTGCACAGCTCAACAATTTGCTGCAGGAGGTCTCTGTCCACCCTATAGCACTCCACTATCTCCAGCTCATGTAACCCCTGGTAGGTGACCCTGGGCCTGTACACTCTTCTCCGTCTCCTCACTGTGGGTTGGCCGGCAGCATTTGCATTGTCACCACCATCAGCATATTGCATTTGTCGCCTTATAACAGCAATGGCAGCCCCTAGCATTTTTTGTCTGAGTGAAGCTTTTTCAGTTTTCACTTCTAGTAGCTTACTCCAGTGTTGTAGTGTCTCTTGAGGGAAACAAACTGCACTGTTGTTTGCAGAGTTTTAAGTGCTGGGCTGGGCTAGTGTTCTGCCTGTGTAATTGCCTGATTCTGATTGTTTTCACCTGCTAGCTTTACTAGTATTCCCTGGTAGCTTCCTACTATTTGTTGTGCTTCTTTTTTCCTTTCTGTTTCCTCAGGGGGGACCGACGTGCATACAAGCGCAAACACGCTCACAGCAGCACACACAAACGCACACATGCTTAGACAGACTAAAACTTGCTTATTCGGGTTAAAATGCGCGCACACCAGCGCAAACAAGCTCACAGGTCTTTACACAACCTTATACACGCTTACTCCGGCTTAAACGCGCACACTCACGCTTTCACGCGTGCACTCTGTCTTACTCGGGTTTACAGGCGCGCACACACGTGCATACCCGCTCAGCAAGAAACTTTGGTGTTATCCACAGTATACACCTTCCATTTCTTGGCTTTCCCTGGCCTACCTGTTGACACACCTCTTTCCATGATGTCTAACTGACAGCTGACACATGCCACTCTGCTCCAATGAGCTTCACTACTTTCATACATACCCCCCTTGTGATGTCACCTATCTCCTACTCTGTTACTCCCCATATCCTACGCCTACACTCCACTGACTGTGCTCATTTGCTATGTAAAAGTGCAATTCACTATCCTAACACTCATTTACATAGGATTGTCTACTAATGCTTGGTTACATGTCTTAGACTGGGCTTCTCCCCTTAGCAACCCCTACTCGGTGGCCATGTTGTCTTCAGCCTGCTATTCCCTTACATTGTAATTTAACAATTTTCATAGATTCCATATTTGTGGCTTTTATTTTCTTATTTTATGATTTTTTTAGCGCACCCCGTTTGCGCGGCACTGCGCTGCACTACGCTTAAACATCGGAAATCGCTGAAAAAAATTATTTTTATTTTAATTTTGCATCTGGGAACATTTCCAATGGCTGTATATTTGGCCATTGGCATGCTTCCTCAACCATATGCAACCTTTATTTGGAGCTGACAAGGCTCCATTGTGCTATTTACAGAACGGTACTCAGTTGTCAACTGAGTACATTTCTGCAGCTAACACGGCTCCTACCCGGACAGGTTTGTGCTTCCTGGATCACAAATTTACCTCATTTGCATGCCTTTTGGCTGCAAGTGAGGTAATTTGCATATCCCAGCCCTGTCCATGTAAGAGCCGTTTTAGAAGCTCTCTTACATGCCCCTACAAGCTGTTCCTGGATTGCTCGTTGGACATGATGGCTGCATGGAGTCTTACTCTACTCGTACACTCCGTGCAAGCCATCGTGAATCTGTCAGCCTATCACTTAATTTGTTTACAACTTTTTTTATACAGGCCCCTGGATTCATTAAACTCCATGCAGGAATAGTGCTATTCCTGCACAGAGTGGATCATGCCTGTGTCGAACAGCAGTGCTCCTTGCATATTAATGAAGGTGCACTGTTGTATTCTCTACACAGACATGAGCCATGTACGAGTGCAGGGGGCGTGTCCGAGCATTGCTCGCACAGTACACACTCCCCCTGCAGCCTAAAACTTCCGTACAGCAATTCTAAAGCAACTAACAGTGTTCACAGACACTGTTATCACAAAATACAGAAGCACAGCCCCCCACAACACAGCTCTCAGCTGCCCAGATTTTCACAGAATGTCCAGAGTTTTCCCTTATATTTTTGGCCTTTCCCTCATAAAATTTCCTCTTGTATGGCAAATCATTGGGATGATCTAAGGATGATCTAAGCATTAAATAGTGACATGCATTTGAGTTTCATAACTTATATCCATCAAAAATGTATGCTAATGCAAACTGATTTATTCTAGCAGCTTTCTAAGTTTATAAGAGTAATGTTACACGTTTATTTTTTTTCCATCCCCAATAAAGTTTAAACATAACTGAGCAGGTGTGAGTGTCGTGCAACTATGCATAACATAGCTTAAACATTCAAAGGAGCTAAATAGAACTGTTCAGCCAAAGTTGTCAAAGTGAAATAGTGTAGTGATCAGATTCTTTTGCTTAGCATGCAGTCATTCACAGTTCAAGCCCCAATGCAGACCATTCATTTTTATTTGTGAAAACAGCACTAAAAGTATATTTTTCTTAAAACAGGTAGTGAATAATATACATTTGTTAACCAGGGAAGTGTTTTAGGTCCAAATGTGAGGTGTCAGTGTAGTACAGATTTGAAACCCCCATGTAAACACAAGTGTCCCATACAGTATAGTGACAAAACAATGTAATGTAATGAAAGCACATAAAATGATGATAATAATAATAATAATAATAATAATAATAATAATAATAATAATAATAATAATAATAATAACAACAATAATAATAATTAATAATAATGATAATAATGATAGTCCATAAAATGAAAGCTGAACAATGTTAAACTGTGCTCAGCTGTGGTTCGCTGGAGTAAGCATTGCTTAAATTTGTATTCTTAGCAATAATTAGTGTAGCTAAGCGGATTTGCACACTGGTAAGCACTGCTTAGCATCTACCTCTTTAAGCAATGCTCATCTTTGCTAAGCAGGTTTGCCAGTCACTTAGCTTAGCTCAGTATATTCAAAACCGTCCAATCACAGCAAAGGGCAGGAAATCAGCCTGATTTAAACCTCACAGTTGGGAATACAGCTCATAACCAGTTGTAGCTCCCCACTGCAGGCACTATGGCTGGTGTTGGTGAATGTGTGCACTTTCAGGTGCAGTGCTGGGGGGATTCAGGAGTCCAGGGTCATGGTTGGACTCCTAGTAGAAAAACATGAAAGAAAACTGCTGCAGGACCAGTACCAGGCATCCCAATACAAAGTAGAGGCCTGGGACCATCTCGCACATGACCTCACCAGTGTCACTGGCATCCCTTGGACTGGTGAGCAGGTCCAGCACCACATTGCTGACTTGGAACACAGGAAGAGGGAGCTCTTGGACAGGTGGGTCCAAGATACACAGGCAAGGAATGTTCCAGCTTTGTGTAAGTATCAGTATCAATAAGTATTTTCCAAAGTCCACCCTGTGTATGTGATGGATAGCTATGCATAAATGTTTCTCTATCTCCTGTACAGCTGCAGATGAGAAGAACACGAACATAGACATCCATGCCAGCAGGCTGCTAAGGCTGTGTAGTGAGGCTGGTGAGTACAAATTTAGCTTGTAGTATTCATGGCAAATAAATATAATGGGGTAAAATGTCACCTGTCAGTATTTAAAATGGTTATGGTTTGTACTGAATAAATGAGACATTAGCAGAGTAATAGTAATGCACAGGGTATATATCAATAAAAGTGTCAGTACCTGTCAATAAAAGTCAAAACCCCAGACTGGTTGTGTTTACTTTGGTATGTGGTGGTATGAATCGAAATGTGTACAGCTTCTGCACAGCAACTATAGCTCTGAATGCATTAAATAATCAAGGCTCATCTGACAAAGATTGTGGAGTTGTAAAACAGGAGATTAACTATATGAAATGTTCCACGCACCAGGATCTGATACCTGCATAGTAATGTTGTGTTAACCAGTGTTTTCCAGACTGTGCTTTGTCAAAGTATGAATACACAGTATAAGAACTGTCTGCCATGCATGAATGTCAGAATTACAAGGTCAGATTATACAACCAAGAGAGAATTAGGCAGAAAACAGTCAAATAAAAGACAGCAGTTTCTCTATAACTCATTAAATAATCAAAGCTCATCTGACAAAGATTGTGGAGTTGTAAAACAGGAAATTAACTATATGAAATGTTCCATGCACCAAGATCTGATACCTGCAGAGTAATGATGTGTTAACCAGTGTTTTCCAGATTGTGCTTTGTCAAAGTATGAATACACAGTATAAGGACTGTCTGCCATGCATGAATGTCAGAATTACAAGGTCAGATTATACAACCAAGAGAGTATTAGGCAGAAAACAGTCAAACAAAAAGACAGCAGTTTCTCAATAACTTATTCTGATGAAACACAAACGTTGTTCTATTTTATGCATAAACAGGCACGGTTCGAATCCCTGGAGTGGTAGTAAGCTGTATGCATATTTTCACTCAGGAATATGTGAATATGTGTAGAAACAGTCAGGTACTGTTAACAGAAATTTCCTCCACAGGTCTGCCAGGTAAGAAAAGGTATATCTTAGCTGTAAGAAGTCTGTAATTATACACTGTGTACAACACCCCCTGTCCAACCTCAAGGCTGCAAATGACAGCAAGATAAGTACATACACCAAATAGTCTCCTCCAAGAAATGTCCCTCAAGTGTCACACTGTCACAGTTAGTGGTCACTGCTGCCCACACTCAGAGTGACTGATATAAATCATGGCAGAGTATGGTAGTAGCACACACATGTACAGTATGAGTGCACATATGTAACCCTGACAATGTGAATATGGGTAGAAACAGTCAGGTAGTGTTAACAGAAAATTCCTGCACAGATCTGCTAGGTAAGAAAAGGTATAATTTAGCTGTAAGAAGGCTGCAATTATATACTGTGTACAACACCCACTGTCCAACCCCAAGGCTGCAAATGATATCAAGATAAGTACATACACCAAGTAGTCTCCTCCAAGAAATGTCCCTCAAGTGTCATGCTGTCACAGCTAGTGGTCACTGCTGCCCGCACTCAGGGCAACCAATATAAATCATGGAAGAATATGGAAGTAGCACACACACACACACACACACACACACACACACACACACACACACACACACACACACACACACACACACACACACACACACACACACACACACATACTATGAGTGGACATATGTAACCCTGACAAGGTGAATATGGGTAGAAACATGTAGTATTAACAGAAATTTCCTCCACAGGTCTGCCAAGTAAGAAAAGGTATAAATTAGCTGTAAGAAGGCTGTAATTATACACTGTGTACAAACATACCACTGCCCCAAGGCCATAGGTCGATGTAAAGTGAGGTAATACCTGTAGAGTAACGATTAGAGCAAAGATCATTAAAGTTATGAGCAATTGAAGCCTATACGGTTGTTAATTGACATCCCTCTCTCTCTCTCCCCCACTCTATCTGCACCAATAATCTAAACACATAAATCAATGGGTATCTTTTTCACCAAACCTACTGTTGGGACATATGTCCTATTGTTCTACAAATATTTAAAAGTTTGATTATTAATGTTCCCTGTTCAAATACTATCACTGGTGGCCTGTTGCTATCAATGTAACCTGCTTGCCGTTATAATGCCCACTGTGGTTCCATATATGCATGTGCTCTGTTTGCTATGCAACTGTTCCAAATCTGGTGTTTTGGGTTAATGGGAATACCTATGCATACTGTTATAACTAATCCTGGAATGTGATTTTGATCACTAACCAACCTATGTTACAAAACTGCAACACCATAGCATGTCTAGAAAGGCTGAATTCCAGTGGATCCGCCTGTCCCGTCTCAACTGCCTGTGGCACCGGGCCCCAGCACTCCTGGGACCAAACCCAGGACCTCCTCTTCTGCTGGTCCTGCACCCCGGGAGTGGGCACAGACAGGACACTGTCACCCATCATCAGGTCCGAGGATTGGTGCATAGCAAGCTTCGAAAGGAGTTCAGAGTTTGCTGCGCCAGCTTGAGGGCCACGTGGTGCATCTTGAGAGTCAACCTGCCCCTCCTACTCAGCCCCAGCACAGCCACCTTTGGGGCCATGTGGTTGCAGTGGTGACTGCCCATGGGTGGGGACCTCAGTCCCACTGTATCCATTTGGGGGCTCGTGGGCATCTGATTCCAAACCACCCTCCCCACCGAAGGTGTTTACCTCCTACATGTGTCACATACCACCCCTGTCTGCTGTCTTGTTTGTTTTGTCTGTCTTCCTACCCAACCCACCTCCCCAAATATACCTACTATCTTTCCCCAACATCCCACTCTCACCTTATAAAAAAAAAAAATCTTTTCCCACAAAAATATGTCATCCCATACATGGCTGTCAATTTTGAACACGTGTCCACTGGATACATGTAGTCTGGTCTAACTGGCTTAACAACACATTACTGTTGTCCTCACCCCTCTCTCAGAGGTTTGAGTGTCCAAATTCACCTTGAAATTCTGTACAAATCCACAGCTGTTGTTGTATCAGAAATGGACAGCTACGGACCTTCCCTATACCCATCCTGCACATCCCTAGCTATCTTTCATATTGTTTTTCCCTCTGTGTGTCCCCTTTTCCACAATTTTCCTATCACCCCTTTTTTCTTTTCTTTTAAAGTAATTAGCATGGGGGTAAGCGGGATTAAGCGGCAGTAAGCAGCAGTAAGTGAGTTTGCACGATGCTAAACGTGCCTACACAGATTAATCAGTTTCCCGTTTAACCGTGTGTTGGCATCTCTTACTCATGTACCATTGCACAAACCCGTACAAACCTGCTTACAACTGCTTAAAACACCTTGCTTCCATCAGCCACTGTTCTGCCCAGACACACATAGTATAGAAAAGAAAATAAAATGTATCTATATATATATATATATATATATATATATATATATATATATATTGACATAAACATAAATAAATATATAACAGCTACAAATAAATGCAATCTGAGGGTCATGCTGCTCAATGCTATAAGTTTAAATCTCAAAATGCACTCACTTGAAGCACCCCTTAAAATGGAGAACATCAACATTTGTGCTGTAACAGAGACCTGGTTCAAGGCAACAGAAAGCACCCCTGCACTACCAGGCTATAACTCATTCCACACCTTCTGGCCCCAGAACTTGGACTAAAGCTACAAAGGTGGTGGTGTTTCCATATTCATAAAGGATGCACTCACCTACAGACTGGTAGCCCAATCAACCCCATCAGAGCTACTGCAGGTGCAGCTAACATTGGGTAAGACAGTGATTCAGGTCATAGTCTGCTATAGGTCCCCAACCATGTCTCAAGACTCACACTCCACATCCCTAATCACCCTGGAGAATAATATGGTGCAACCTAACGCTGTCATACTGGTTGACTTCAACTACCCTTCTATTAACTGGGACAGCTACTCATGTACCAATGCACTTGCCCAATGTTTTCTGGAATTCAGTAATTCCAATGGCTTGGACCAGCTTCTTCTTACCCCCACTACAGGTTGCAACATCCTTGACGTGGTCATTACTAACATGGGTGACTGTTGCTGTACACCAATAATGAACTCATCCCAGGTTAGATCTGACCGCAAACTAATCACCTTGGAACCCCACATCCCTCCCACCCACTCCTGCAAAAGTAATCACCATGAAAAACCTTTCAAAAGGAAACTGTGGGCTCCTACAAACAGAGCTGCTAACTTCAGGGCACCCATGCAAATGGAAAATAGCTGCATGACCGCCGAATCATACACTATTGCAATGTATGAACACATCCACAAATGCATGGATACTGCCATACCCAATAGAACCAAGACTCTCCCCGCCAAAAAAAGGAAGCCAATCTGGTGGTCCCCTGCCATAAACAAACTCTACAACAGAAGGAGGAAAGTGATGTATAATAAGGTGGAGTCCCAGGCTGGAAAAACTCCCTTACCAGCCTCAACAAAAAGTTGAGATCCCTCATCAAATCCTGCAAAGCTAACTATGAAAACAGAATTGCAGCAGGTAATAAAGACAACCGCAATGCCTTCTATAGTTATGTAAAGAATCTCCCTGGCAATACCCAGATTTGCTCTGAGCTACTGTACAATGGTGCCTCCTATACCGAGCCAATAGATATTGCCAATATACTGGCTGACAAATTCAGTGCCAACTTTATCCCCCCCCCCAAAGCACCAATCACAATGCTATTAGATTGCCAGGCACCCAGTATTACTGCTGCACAGGTTAAAACAGCACAGTCCAAAGCCAAGAATACAGCTATGGGATCTGACAATATCTGAGGCTGTGTTCTACATGAACTACAGAGTGAATTGACACCTCACTTGTGTGCCCTGTTCAACCATAGCCTCATATCTCTACTGAATAGCACACTGCTACAGTCATCCCTTCCCACAAACAAGGAGTGACCACAGACCCAGGGAACTATCTCCCCATTAGCCTGATGAGTCTGTTATGCAAAGCTATGGGATGCATCATCATGGACCTAATAAACAGGGATATAGGAAATCTCCAGACTCTTAATCCAACACTCTTTGGTTTTGTGAAGGGTAGGTCATGCTTGCTCAACCTGGTTGACTTCTTTTAGTCAGTCACCAGAGCTGTGGATGAAGGCAAGGTGTTTCATACAATCTACCTGGATCTGGCCAAGGCCTTTGATACCATTCTCCACTAAGGAATCATGGAAAAACTCACTAAGCTAGGCACCAACCCCTATATCACTAGGTAGTTGCAAACTGGCTCACCGACAGAACCTACACCGTGAAAGAAGTTGACTCCAAGTTAGACTGCTGACCAGTCATGAGTGGAGTCCCACAGGGTTCAGTCCTGGATCTCCTGTTTAGTATCTACATCTCTGAAGTCCAGGGCAACATGAAGGGACTCTGGCTGACAAAGTTTGCAGATGAATGCAAGTTGGGAGCTATTACTAACTCTACAAGTGATGTTGACATCCTACGGAAAGGCCTCACTGAGTCCAATGACTGGTGTCAGAACCATGACCTTATGCTCACTGACAAAAAATGTGTCATCATCCCCTTTGGGAGAAACCCAGTTCCCATGACTTACCACATCGATGGTAGTCCCCTCAACACAGAAGGCATTATAAGAGATCTGGGAACACAGGTTGACAGCAACCTCTCCCTTGACTACCACATTGCCACTGTAGTCAGAAAGTCCTTCTATGTGGCACATCTCATTACTAAGGCTTTTTCATCCAGGAAGAAAGAGGTCATTGTCTCCCTCTACTCTTCCCTCATTAGGCCAATCATCAAGTACAATGCCCCATTTGGCACACCTCACTAGACACCTGCAACAACTGGAGAGGCTACAAAAGTACCTCACAAACAGGATCCCAGGCCTTAAGCACTTGTCTTATATGGACAGACTCCACAAACTCCAACTATTCTCTGTCTCATATTGCCTACTTAGAGGTGATCTCTACTTAACTAACAAAGCTATGTCTGACCCAGCTCTGTTAGAAATGCTACAGCTAGAGAAATCCCAGTTCCTACATGCTACACACTCCACAGACTTCAACCTCATTACCACAATCAACACAATATGTTGGAGGGACAGGTTCATAACCCAGAGAGTGTCCATGCTATGAAATACACTTGCCATACATGTCAAGCAGAGCACCTCACTGGCCCTCTTCAAGAGAAATCTTGACGAGTGAATGGGAAATAGAAAGTCTACCTCAGAGATCACTCCAGTGACTCTATTTGACAGAGGCACTGTGAGCTAAGGTCAGGTGACACGATGCCAGGGTAATCCTATTGGTTAGAAGCTACAGGCCCATTAGCCTAGTACACCCCTATGAACCTATACATACATATATGTGTGTATATATATATATATATATATATATATATATATATATATATATATATATATATATATATATATATATATATATATATACACATATACATACAAATATATCTATCTATCCATCTCTCTCTCTCTCTCTCTCTCTATATATATATATATATATATATATATATATATATATATATATATATATATATATATATATATATATGTATTTAGAAAGAGAGAGATACATATATATATATATATATATATATATATATATATATATATAGATGTATACATATATGTGCTCAGAACATGTAGTGGAGTTGCATCTCAGAATCATACCTCTCAAACTCTTAGTGCAACAAATCTGTCCAAAAGCTGTCAGAATGGGGGAACAATGGGCCCAAACTAGGGACCTCTTTTAAATATTGCCCTTATAAATGTAGAAAGTTGCAGAGTAACACAGTTTGTTTCAGCATACATATTATGATGGCTGTGAGATCTGAAAATTAAATGTGTGTCATCATTTGCTGACAAAAATCAACACAGTGATTTACCAGAAAAATGAGACTGATCTGTAAAACAGACCATAAATATGAGCAATATACCTGGACATCCTGAAACAATCCGGCCAGTTGAGAGGTATGCTGAGAACCCCTTACTGCAATAAATCTGGACCAAGGCTGACAAAGCGGTGGGTGGAAGTCATGTAAATGGGGACATATCTGAAATAGTGGCATAGATAAGCTGACACAGTTGCTGTAGCAGCACCCTCTTATCTGCTGTAATGTACATTCACTGAAATAGCACAAGTAATTGAACTAGCAATTCCGCTATGGGGAATTACACATGTATTTGCAAATATATCAGGCAATACAGGGATGTAACAGCACTGAAAAACAGGCACCAGTATGAAAGTGCATACTCACAACCAATTTCACCACAGTTGCAGTCACATACCAGTAAGTCAAGTGAACAGTAGAGTATACGGACTATGTGAACAAATACATCACTGTTTGCCACTCGCACACTGCTCCTACATATACTGGCCCAATTCACAGTGTAGTCTGAATCCTGACCATAGTACAGGACATGTTTCAGTCTGCCCCTACAAACACTTAGGCCAATAGACCAGCAGAAACTGGAGCAGCATGCACAGTCAGATAAAAGGGGAGCCATAACACTTACATCTACCCCACTCCATATACAGTCCAAATAATGCATACACATGACATGGCTACACAATCCTGACAGTCTATTAACAATAGCCAGACATAGACACACCTCTCAAATGTACAGTTCACCTCAGAATGTACAGGCTCAGGACTCATATCTTTGGCCTCTTCCCTGTAACATGTCTGTGGGTCTATGACATCACTGGTATGGTAGTGGGAAAGAAGGCAAGAAATAATGATACTAAATACTTCTGAGCCTCATAGTGCATGACATCTGGACAAAGCCTGACATCATTTGGGGATAGAGGCACAAACACAGGTGTACATTGGACATATTGCTATCATAAATTGAGACAGTTGCTGATGTAGCAGGATTTGTTGTAACATATCCTTTATGAGGAATATGAAGTCAGTAATATCAATGGATGGTAGTATTTACTGACTGCATTCCCCAGAGTCCCCAACTGATTTTCCAAGGACAACAACTGTCTGGGGAACAGACAAAACATAACAGGCAAACATGTGGCCAGTCTGTGGACAGCATGCCAGTGGAGAGGTATGTCAGAGACATATCACTGTCAGACGTAAAGTCACTCATTAAATGCATGTCCACACAAACTATGTCAATCTATCAACCCACCATGTGTATAACAACACTCTCTCTCTCTTTTGGCTTTTCCGAGTTATGGGTCACCACAACAGATCACCTTGTCTGCTCATGATTGGCAGTGGAGTTTTTATGGTGTTGAGTTGCCAGCCTGGCACTCAACCTTCCGCAGAAGGCACACACATGCATGCACTCACACCTATGGCCAATTTTAGCGTGTCCAATCCACTTGCAGCATGTCTTTGGGGATGTGGGAGGAAACCGGAGCACCCAGAGGAAACCCACATGACCACAGACAGGATATGCAGACTCCGCACAGAAGACACCCCAGCTGAAGATCAAACTGGAGAGCCTCTTGCTGTGTATAACAGCACTGATGACATAGAATCTGTTCACAATTCTGGAGATGTCTCCCATGTTGTTGGGCTGTCTCCAAATGTCCTGTCCTGTGAAGTACTCCCACCAACTGTCTGTGAATATGTAGACACCATCTCTGTAATGTCCCTCACAAAGGTCTGTAATGCCCTCTCAAAGGCAACACAAAAAAGTCTCCATAGTCCTGACACCCTTTCTGGCTGCATCCTACATGAACACAGACATGGCTTTTCCAACCCACTCAGCAGTGTAGTCTACCACAGCCTGAGCACCGGTGTCATCCCATCTGAACAGAGGACAGACAGAGTAGATAGCAAACAGGTTATGCATTAGGATAAATGTTCTGAAGGATAGAAGTCTGAAACTGAAATGTATGCCACTACTACATGACAGCAGTCCTCGATGACATGGCCAAAAACACAGTATACTACAGTTAATATAATAATATCATATTAATATCCAATAGGAGATAAATCAAAATATACAGGTCAGACCCCAAGAACAAGACAGTGTATTTTTTTTTTTTATTTATCATTTTGTTGACCGGGAAAGTCCGACTAGGTTCCACAGAGCCTGTTTTCAGCGGAGGCCCGGGGAGAAATGCTCCAAATGCATGTCTTTGGAATGTGGGAGGAAACCGGAGTACCCAGAGGAAACCCACGCGAACACAGGGAGAACATGCAAGCTCCACACAGAAGGCACCCCAGCCGATAATCGAACTGGAGATCCTCTTGCTGTGAGGCAACAACGTTAACTGCTGCACCACTGTGCCGCCCGTATTACTCAGAGTCCCAGCTTTGCATGCAGGGGTGCATGGTTTGAGTACCGAATCTTACATGGAAAAGCAGTGTTAAAAGTACAAATTCAATAATACAATATGTGTTAATTTTTTTTGGCAAGCAGTGTACTGTAGCTGGTGTAACATGCAAGTGTGAGTGCATATAACATGTGATACTACCCATGTATACACAAGTGTCCCATAAAGTATAGTCACAACCCTTGCTACTATAATGACAGCACATAGAAGCATGTTCTGTAAAG
This sequence comes from Protopterus annectens, assembly GCF_019279795.1. Classification (NCBI taxonomy): domain Eukaryota; kingdom Metazoa; phylum Chordata; order Ceratodontiformes; family Protopteridae; genus Protopterus; species Protopterus annectens. Next base: position 1,674,647,962 of record NC_056732.1, on the reverse strand, counting down.
GAAATCAAATACACTTACTAAATGATGTCATTACTCTGCTATTTTATAAGACTGGAATGTGAGCAATGGTTACCAGGGCTGACCTATGGTTAGCAGGTTTAAGCATTGCTCAAACATGAATGCAGTTAGCTCAGCTAAGTAGATTTGTGCACTGGTAAGTGTTTTTAAGCAAAGCCTACATGGGTTAAGCACCTATTGGTTTAACCATATGTTAGCACTGCTTACCATTGCGCATATCTGCACAAACCTGCTTACAACTGCTTAAAAGTGCCTTAATCCCCCTGTTTCTATCAGCCTCTGTTCTGCCTAGCAATAAAATAAACAGCCCTTGTCGGTCTTGAATGCAGAACCTTGCACACCATAGCAACAGCAATTTACCACTAAGCCATCTGAGCTACAGAAATGCCTGATGCTTTTTCAAATATACCATGCATTACAGCCACTTTACAATAGGGAAGAGACACTGTGTAATCAGGAATAATTGGTATCTACAAATATATGTATGAAAAGAAACATATACATATAGAGAGAGACAGATATGTATGGTGATACATATATATGTATGACAATATATAGATAAATTACCAATAAATACTGAGGTGTATGTATATATATATATATATATCTATATATATATATATATATATATATATATATATATATATATATATATATATGTATAAAAGTATACACACACACACACACACACACACACACATATATATATATATATATATATACATGTCTGAAAATGCCCATACAAACATATGCTGCTGATAGACCACCCATAACTGGGGCAGCATTTTACAGTTGGATACAAAAGGGACCCATGTCACTGACATCTGCCCCCCAAGTCCAAATAATACGCAAACAGTACGCTGCTACAAAAACATGATAGGCCATACACAATGGCCAGACATACAATGACTTCTTACCAAATAAACAAACATGACTGAAGATAGTAAAGACAAAAACAACGAGCCAGTAATTCGCACAAGTTTATTATACTCTGATGTCTTGGACAAAGCCTTCAAGGAGTAAAACATTACAAGAAACACTTGCCTTACACACAAGAAGCAATTAACACTTATAATTGCATATTTAAATACACAGCCCCAGTTACACTCCTCATTTAACCCCCTAGGGGATAAAGTATCACATTTACAGATATAAATTGATTCTGTACATAACAATTGTTCTTTTATGACTGCTGCATCAAACTGAGAAACAGATATTTTCAGAAACAGTACTTTGTAACTGACTACTGTCCCCATGGTAAGATTTATAAAAATGTACGGCTATAGAACTGTCTTCTTTCTTATCAGTAATATCTCTCACATGCTCTAACAGCCTAGTTTTAAAACACATCTCACTATCCCCACATAAAATAGGGGCATCTGAGAGCATTCTCTATACACTGACGTCTTGAATATACAGAGTTCCACATGTTGTCCAGCCTTTGCCCTCAGCAGGGATGACAGTGCCAAATAATAATAGACCATACCTATCAACCTCTTACTGCATGACATCTGGACAAAGCCTGACATAATTGGGGAACATAGGCCCAAAAATATTGCCATACTTGGGATATTACTGTTATACACTGAGAAAATTACTGGTGTTACATGGTTAGTTGTAACATATCTTTTCTAAGGGATATGAAGGCAGAAACACAAATGGATGTTAGCATTTACTGATTGCAATCAGCAGAGTATGCTATTGATTTGACAAGGACAGCACCTGTATGGGGAACAGACCAAACATAACAGGCAAACCTCTGGTCATTATGTGGATAACCCTACAGTTGAGAGCTATGCAGACACAGAACTTTGTCAGACTGAAACTCATGCAGAAATAGCATGTTCAGATAAACCGTGTTAAACTCATAGTATTCAAACCATATAACAGCAATACTCATATTCTTCCGCTAAGTCTTGAACCTTCTTCATCATTTAGTTGGCTTGTCTCCACAAGTCTTGTTGTAAGAGGTAATACCTCACACACCTCCAGGATGTCTTCCTCACAGTTAAGAGAAAGGGCCAACACCCACATGGAGTACTCAATTATAGGAGTGTGTTGTCATGACATTGGCTATTGAAATAACTACACAGCTGCTCTGTACACAATTAGCAACTGGGGAACACCAATTGGTGCACAGGCCATCACATCATCATAAGCATTACCTGCAAAAGTCAAACTGCCATCTATTCAAACTACCTCTGTCATAGACAGTGATACAATTAAAAACAGAAGGACTGAATACAGAAAAGGTATTTGACCAAATTCACTTTAAAAATCAAAAAGGGTATGTGAATCAAGTAAGCATGTAATTGAATTCAGTAGGTGGTCTGTAATAATGGAAAATAGGAGTTTGAAAGACTATGTCTCAACAAGACTTGCTGTACTGATGTACTGCTGAACAGCACCGATGGCCATAGCATGTGGCTCTGTCTGCTGTGACATAGAACACAGCTCAGGCCCCTGACTCATCCCAGGAAAAGACAGCTGACATTTGCCAACTACTACAGTGTCTGTCAAACATCACTGACTGTGCCACTGCTAGACCAGCTACTGGGATGTTGTACATATCCATATGTTACCTGTGAATATAACTATGATACACATTTTGTCTTGTAAATATAAGAGACCTATACAGAGCATGTGCATAGTAAAGTACTGTTGCAAAAGTGTGTGTTGAAATGCATGTGATATAATGTGTTTATACCACTTAACTGTACAGTCTTACAAGCACATGTGTGCCTGATATCTGTAGTCACTTAAACATAGATTGTGTTATGTTAGGCAAACCATTGTCAAGTCTGTTAACAATGATACGGTAACATAATAGCCTAGATATGAATGTGGGATATCCTCCAGGTTAGCACTGTGATAGCAAAGCCTACTGTGCAATCAACTTACTTATCTATATATGTAAATAGGTTGTGCATGTTCTACTTGTGTGTAATATCAGTTTCAGGGCATACAACAGACATAAATGTTTACAGGTACTGGTTGTTGCATTCCCATGACAATGGTATGGGTAGCAGGATAGGCATGATTATCAAGTTGTAATTGGGGAGGTGTGCAACTGTGTTATGACCTTCTGTCCATGCCTACCAAACAAAAATGAGACCACAGAAAATCTTTTCAAAATGTTTTTCACCTTGAATGTGACCTGTAACATACAATTCTATTGACAAACAAACAAATCTGTTAGGGGAGAACATATAAAACATAAAAAAGTACCATAAACTGGTTGCATACATGTGCACACACATAATTCCCTACTTGGTTGATGCACTTTTTGCAGTAATCACAGCATTCACTTTTTGGTTACACACATGCCAGCAATTAACAAGACTCTGATTAACCTCAAATAATGTTCAGCTGTCCTAGTAGGATTTATATGACATTTACCCAGTTGTCTGCTACAGCAAATGACATGTTTGGTAGACAGCTTACAAAGCATTGAAGGGATCTCATTGTGGAAAGGTATCAGTCAGGAGAAGAGTAGAAAAAGGGTCCACAACATTGGCTATACCATGGAATACAATGCGGACAGTCATCAGACAGTGGAGAAGTTATGGGACAACAGTGACACTGCAAACACCTGGACATACATCCCAAATGGATGACATGACAAGATGACAACTGGCCATGGAGGCTGCCAGGGGACCTACAGCAACACTGAACAAGCTGCAGGAATGCCTGCCAAGTACTGGGTGTGTACCCCATGTGACAACAATCTTCTGTATTCCCCATATGTCTACCCTATGGGGTAGGGTTGCTAGACGGAAGCCTTTTTTTACACCAAAAAATGTCCAGGGCTGGACAAACATTGCCAAACAGTACATCAAGTTTCCAAAAAGCATGTTGGACAATGTGTCATGGTCTAATGACACCAAGGTTGAACCTTTGGCCCACAATTCCAAGAAGTATGTTTGGCCCAAAACAACACTTTGTATCACCAGAAGAGAACACCACCCCCCTGGTGAAGCATGGCGGTAGCAGTATCATGCTGTGGGGTTGGTTTTCAAAAGCTGGAACTGGGCCTCTACTCAAGATGGAGGGAATTATGAACAGTTCCAAATACCAACCATTTTTGTCCCAAACCTACAGTCATCTGCTAGAAAGCTGAAGACAAAGAGAGATTGTATCTGTCAACATGACAATGACCCCAAGCATACATCCAAATTGACAAAGGAATGGGTTCACCAGATGAAAATTATAGTTTGGTAATGTGCCAGCCAGTGGCCAGACCTATATCCAATAGAAAATCTGTGGGTTGCCCTGAATAGGGCTGTGCACAAGCGATACCCTCACAAACTGATATATTTGTAGTGCTGCTGCAAGGAAGACTGGGCAACTATTACCAAGTAAAGATGTGCCATGATGACAGACTCTGACCTAAGATGACTGAATGCTGTCATTATCTCAAGAGGTGCTTCCACAAAGTATCTGTTTAAGGGTGTGCACACTCATGCAACCAGCTTATTGTACTGCTTTCAATTTGCATATGTTTCCCACAACAGATTGTTATGTTTTCAATGGAATTATACAGGCTATAGAACACATTAAAGGTGGGAGTTATTTTGAAATGAGTTATTGTTGTCTCAAGTTACAGTAGCACAAAGACCAGGGGGTTTACAATCAAAAGGACGATAGTGACATGGTTGACAGCCACCTCCTCGACCATGGTAGGAGCGACTGTCGGAATATCGACGTTCATTTGTACATCCATTTAGAAGGACATACACAGGGCAGGGAGTTACAGCATAGATTTCAATAGGAGAGTTCCACCTTAAGGTTGACAGAATTTGTCGATGTCACTGCGTCGATCATACAGCCTACTTCATATTCATGAGTCGACATTATTTGTCACGGAAATCAGCATTCGGGGATGTGATTTTTGTCCTTTTGATAGTAAACCAACCCAGGCATTGTAACAGGGGTGTGTACACTTATACATCCACTGTAACTGTAAGGACTCAGCAATACCTGACCTGCAAAATCCACCTACACCAAGGTAGAGTAATCCCCTTTGGTGGACAGCAGCAATACACAACCACATAGTAGGTTGCTATATTGCTGTACAGGGCCACATAGGTGCAGACAACTTGGAAGCATGTCCACCTCTATCTGAAAAAAAAAAAAAAAAAAAAAAAAAAAAAAACTATTATCTGCTTTTACTGTATTTGTGTTTTTTCCTACTTTATTTTGCTTTTGCATCATCTTAAAAGTACTCAATTGTATTTATTACTGCTTGGTGTAACTTATTCTAAGCCTTTTAGTTTAAGCACTTGGGCTTTAGACCAGTTGTTTTACATTAGGAAGGTTTGTGGGCTGCACTGTGGTGGCAGGACAGGTAGCTTACATCCTTCTAAGTTGGGAACTGCTGATTGAGGGCTCAGTGTCTGTTATTCTAAAAGTGTATTAGTTCTGGTTTAAGCACCTGGGCTTCAGGCCAGTTATTTTACATTAAGAAGGTTCATGGTCTGCACTCTTGTGGGAGAAGAGGCTGGACTCTGCCCTTCTGAGCTGGGAATTTCTGGTTAAAGGCTTATAGTGCCTGCATATTTGAACTATTTCTTACTGTAATTGGTACATCTTGTTTGCTGTAGCATAGACTAGATCCAGGCCTGCTGAATCTAGTTTTGTTTGTATGCTTGTTATTTCCCTGAAAAGCTAATTCCACCTAAAACACGGCTTTTCAGCGCCTCTGTGGATCCCTAGTGATATCTGCATTGCTTACTGTACTTATTTCCTTGTTTCACTTGAAAGAAAGTTACTGTTTATCATTTTTGAATTTAAGTTACCTGGCACTTGCTCACTAAAGCAATTATATAAGTCAGCACTAAAAAATTAAAAGCACTACACCCTCACAAACTCCCCCTGGAGTACTTTGCTCCCCATTGGCCATTTTTTTTCAATTATAAAGAAATTCCCAATACTATTCTAGCATGTCCAAAGGTCAGTTGTCAATCTCCTCTTCAGTCCAGCTGGTGAATCTGGGAATCTTGAGGCAATGTTACAACTGCCTCATGTACACAGACAACCCTCTCCTCCTCCCAACAAATTCCAACACATGTGAGAGATGCAACCATATAGCCAAACTGGAGGCTAAGCTTTCTCAACTCAGTACTGGCATAACCAGTCAGGAGGAGAAGGAAACCACACTCACTAAAATTCCAGTCTCACATAGACCTACCATGACAGCAAACCAAACACATAAACACACAAAAACATACTTGGAGGCTCTAAATAAAAATCTGCCTAAGCAGCAGATACCTCCAAAGCAGACACCCAAGCAACCGCTACCCCAAAACAAAACACGTGCAACACATAGCTCACAAAGCCAGTGTGCCAAACAGTCACAGCCCTTAAGGCTAAACAACACACCTAATACACTTGTAATAGGTGACTCTATCATCAGGCACACTGACGTCCCACTCACCAGGCTGAACAAGTAGAAGGTCACGGTGAGCTGCCTGTCGGGCTCTAGGAACCGCCACATAACACAAGCACTCAGGTCACTCCAAGGCAAGTACAAATATGACTCAGTCATTGTCCATGCTGGTGTGAATGACCTGAGACATACCTCCTGGACTACATGAAAAGGGACATAGAGGAGCTCTCTGAGCATGTAGCCCAGGCCGGTATGACCTTGACCTTGAGTAGCATCTTACCCTCACCAAGAATGATGCCACAGTATGAAGACAAGATTATCAATTTCAACAATTGGCTTAAGTACTGGTGTCATTCAAAGGGGATCAATGCCTGTCAGCCTGGGATGACATGCTCGACAAGCCACGATGCTTAGGCGGCTTGCACCTGTCACCCTGGGCTTTTGGATATTGGCAAAGGCTCTTGCTACCCCATAGTGCCTTTTTAGGCAAGGCTCAAAAGACAAACCCACCTCCATAGGTATCACAAGTGATAAGAAACTAAGAGTAATGCTACTCAGCCAGAAGTCTAAACCTCAAGATGCACCTTTTCAAAACTCTCCTTAGCATGGAGAACATCGATATCTGTGCAGTAACAGAAACCTGGTTCAAGGCTCTCGAGAGCACCCCAGCACTACCAGGTTATACCTCATACCATGCTTTTCAGCCCCAAAACTTGGACCAAACCACAAAGGAGGGAGTATCAATATTCATCAAAGATACCCACACCTCCAGGTTGGTGGCACAGCACGAAGCATCAGAGACTATCCATGTGCAACTAACAGTGGGTAAAACTGCCTTCCAGTTTATAGCCTGCTACAGACCACCCTCCCAAACCCAGGAACCCCACTCGGCCTTCCTGAGAACACTGGAAAATATGAAGGTCTCTCCAAACACCATTATATTGGGTGACTTCAACTACCCAACCATAGACTGGGTGCATTACTCTAGCTCCAACACCCTAGCCCAAAGAGTCCTAGAATTTATAAACTCAAATGTTATGGAACAACTTGTTACCACTCCCACAAGAGGGGAAAACATACTGGACCTGATCATCACCAACATGGGGACTCTATGCTCCAGACCAGAAGTGTATCCCTCACTGGTAAGATCAGACCATAAACTAATCTCACTGGATATTCACATCCCGACCCCACCCATGCCCAGAAAACCACAGTGAAAAACTTCTCTAAAGCAAATTTCACACTCCTCAAAACCGAGGTGGAATCCTTCAAAGCCCTGGGCCTTTGGATATCGTCCCAGACTGCAAAATCCTTTATAAACGCATTCTATGAACACCTTCAGGAATGCATGGATCATCAATCCCAAATAAAACCAAGACCCAATCCTCCAAAGGCAGGCGTCCTGTCTGGTGGACCCCAGCCATAAACAAACTATACAATAGAAGGATATCTACATGATAGAGCAAAATCCCAAAAGGGAAGGCATCTCTGATCAGTATTAGCAAAAACTATGGGCACTCATAAAATCGTCTAAGGCCAGCTTCGAGAGAAAAATTGCACAGGACACTAAGGATAATCACAAGGCTTTCTTTAGTTATGTTAGGAACCTGGGTGGGAATTACCAGATATGCTCAGAATTAGTCCAAAATGACAAAAAATACACCGAACCCACAGACATTGCCAACATCCTAGCTGACAGGTTCAGCAAACTTCTCCCCTCCTCACCAAAGGCTAATATCTATCCCAGCAGAGTGCTGCCCCCCTGACATCTCAGATGCTCAGGTAAGACCTGCCCTCTCCAAAGCAAGAAACACAGCATCAATGGGGCCAGACGGTGTCCCGGGTTGCGTCCCACATGAACTCCAAGAAGAGCTAAACCCAAACCTAAAACTACTGTTCAATCTCAGCCTTACTACAGGATATGTACCCAAAGAGTGGCATACAGCAACAGTGGTCCCTCTCCACAAAGGTGGTGCCTCAACGGATCCTGGAAACTATCACCCCATAAGTCTCACTAGCTTGGTCTGCAAAGCTATGGAAAGGGTCATCATGGACCTTATAAATAAAGATATTGGGGACCTACAGACACTGGATCCTACCCAGTTCGGCTTTGTTAAGGGCAGATCCTGCCTCTTAAACCTGGTTGATTTCTTTGAAACAGTCACCAAGGCCATTGACAAGGGGAAGGTGGTCCACACAGCCTACCTGGACCTCACAAAAGCCTTTGATACAATACCCCACTCGGGCATTATAGATAAGCTCACCAGCTTAAATATAAACCCCTATGTCACAAGAAGGGTTGCAAACTGGCTCAAGGACAGAACCCACATGGTTAGAATAGCTGGAGCCATGTCAGACTCCAAACCAGTTACAAGTGGCGTCCCACAAGGCTCAGTCCTGGGACCACTCTTGTTCGATATATATTTCTCGGAGGTACAGGCCAACATGGAAGGACTGTGGCTGACCAAGTTCGCAGATGACTGCAAACTGGGCACCATAATAGACTCTCCAGCTGACACAAGCATCATCCAAAAGGGCCTCATAGAAACAGACAACTGGTGCCAGAGCCATGGCCTCAAGCTAAATGCCAAAAAGTGTATAGTCATCCCCTTTGGCAAAAACAAAGTGCCCACAAATTACCACATAGGTGGTAATCCATTAAGTACAGAAGAAGTAATTAGGGACCTGGGAACCCAAGTTGATAGCAATCTCTCATTTGACAACCACGTGGCCAAAGTGGTTAGAAAAACATTTTATATAGCCCACCTAATCATGAAGGGATTCATATCTAGATCAGGGGAGGTCATCGTACCTCTTTACTCATCCCTCATCAGGCCCATAATTGAGTACAATGCCCCTTTTGGGATGTACCTTACCAGACACCTGCAGCAACTGAAAAGACCCCAAAAGTACCTCACCAAGAGGATCAAGGGGCTTAAACAGATGACGTATGCTGCCCGGTTAAAGAAACTCCAGATCTACTCAGTGGCATACCGCCTGCTCAGAGGCGATCTGTGCCTGACGTATAAAGCCATGTCCAACCTGGAATTAATGGACATGCTGTACCTCAGAAAATCCAAATCCTATTGAGCCATGCGCTCGAGGGACTTGAACCTCAGCACTGAAATAAATAGGACATGCTGGAGGGACAGATTCATAACCCAGAGGCTCCCTTCACTCTGGAATAAAATCCCAGTCCAGGTTAGGCAGAGTCCCTCATTGACTCTCTTCAAGAGGAATCTTGATGAGTGGATGGGAGATCATAGGCTTACCCCGGGTATCACTTCTGTGTCACTGTTAGACAGAGGCACAGTATACTAACCTCGAAAAAGGGCATAGCAAAATTAATTTAAAATGGGTGGCAAAAGCCATACACACTCTGACTAGGCTTATAAATGCCCTAGAGCATATAGCCTAGTATGAACCTATGAACCTATGTAAGGTCACAGGTGACTCCCTGTAAGGCTAACTATGAGTACAAATCACACACATCCACACTGCCAAGGCCAGTCACAAGGGTGTCTTCACATATGTTGTCAGTCTCAGAGGCAACAACACAATTCACCCTGTACTGGTGTTAAATCACACCTCATACAGACATGCCATGGCTATAAGTAACCTGCATCAGACAGGTTAGGTGTGAATATCACCCCACTGTTCCCCCATCCCTATAGGGAGATATGCACATCAACCACACCCCTCCCCTCATCAATGGTGAGCAGGTACATATTGCCTACTGAAAGGCAACAACAGCAAGTCTCCATGGGGCCTGATAATATCCCTGTCTGCATCCTACATGAACTCATGCATGTGCTTACAGTTCCATCACACAGACTGTAGTCAAATACAGCCTCAGCAACATCCACACCCGATCCACATGGAAGATGGCTGCTGCCATCTCTCTACACAGAAATGAGTGGGGAATAGAGATTTATGCAATTAACTGTCCACCATTGGGGGAAATATGACACATCAGAGCCAGGAGTGCAATGCAAGCTAATATTGTGCTGACAGATTACAGGGGTATGGTGTAGTTGTGGAGGCTGGCAACAAATATCCACTGTTGATGCGCAATTTCTGTCCATACTGTTGACAACTGCATGAGGTGCTATGATGTACTTCACTGTTTATGTCTTCCAGGCGGGATGCAGCACCCCCTAAATCCACCTTACAATGCAGCAGAAATATCTGAAATAATTGACACCATTATCAACCATTATGAAGTCATGTTTTGCCATACTCAGGAACATCTGCGGGAACGGACCGCCCTGTGGAATGACCTAGTCCACATGGTAAATGATGTCAGCCTGCACACAAGAACCTATGAGCAGGTCCAACATCATGCTACCGACCTCATATGTAATGCCCAGCAAAGGGCTGCTGTCATAGCCAGAGAAGTGATAGCCCCAGGTGGGGGCCCAGTCATGCAGGCCCCAACACTCACCGAACAGCTCCTCGCCAAACTTGGTGCACCCAAACAAGCACACAACATCTTGCTGAATCCAGCATTCTGGATGTGGGTGCCCCCCACACAATGGACGAGGAGTGTACAGGTAAGGCCCTAGTGCACAATAGTAGAGTACTCTAGCATACATACTTGTATCTGTAGCATATCTACCTGCATATATCAGATAAGATAGTAGATGTGGACGGGGTTTGGTAATGCACATAAGTGCACATCTATGGTGCTGGGCAGCATATTTCGTAGTATTGGGGGTTGTACTGTTAATGTGCAGAAATGCTGCTTCCCCCCGTACTAAGGCCACATGTGAGTCTACTGACAGTACCTCTCTCCCACACCTATTTAGCTCCCTCTGGTCTACAAGTGGGACAGCAGCCTGTAGCTAGTGAGTATGTAATTGTTTTGTTGTGCTTTGCCAATACACACCTAGCCATATTGCTTGATGTCCATGTTCACTTGTGGCGGTGTTAACTGTAGTGCATCACAGTGGTCACCACAGGGCCTAGCTGAAGGGTAATGTAACATTCCTGCAGCATACCTCACAACCTGTCAGTGCAAGACATCTGGACAGAGACCAACAAACTTGGGGACAAATGAGCTATGGTAGGGACATGTATGACACATTAATCCTGTACAGTGGATACTACAGTGTACACACCCCTGTCAATATGCAAAGTGTTTCTGATATATGCAATGAGAGACCACAATATTACATTTCACACCTTTTCCAACCTGTAATGTGACCAGAACATGAACAATTAACTTGTAAAACCCAACAATATGTTAGATCACCAAATATGGGGTATTCAAACCTTACAATATGCTGGATGCATATGTGTGCACACCCTCCAAAAAACACATTGTAGGAACAGCTTGTGATGTACTGACAGCATTCACTCTGATTGGATACACACCTGCCATCAAGTACAGGGACTCAATGTAACAACGTATAACGGTCCACTTTCTCAGCGGTGTATTTATGACATTTGCTCAGCTGCCTGTACCAGAAACAGCCATGGCTTCCACACATCTTACAAAGCATCATAGTGATCTCACATTTGAAAAGTATTAGTCAGGAGTAGGGTACAATAACATTAACACAGCATTGCATATATCAAGAAACACAGTGGAGACAGTCATCAAAAGGTAGATTAAATATGGGACAACAGTGCTGTTGAAAAAGAACCAGATGTTCTTCCAAAACAGATGGAAGGACATGTTAAGAACTGGTCAGGGAGGCTGCCAGGAAACATGCAGCAAAACTGAGGGACTTTCAGGACTCTCTGGCAAGTACTGCTTGTGTAGTACATGTGGCAACACTCGCCTGCATTCTGCATAAGTTTGGCCTTTGGGGTAGGGTCAGTAGATAGAAGCATTTACCCATACCAAACACCATGCAGGGCTGTGTACAAGTAGCAAAACATAACACCAGATCTCCCAAAGGCATGTGTTGAAATGTGTAATGGCATAATGAGACCAAGTTTCAAACTTACAGCCACTATCCTTAAGGCTACATATGGTGCACAAGCAATGCCTCACTTCACCTGAAGACCACCATCCACATGTTGAAGCTCACTGGTGGCAGTGTCCTGCTTTGGGGTTGCTGTTCATTAGCTGGAACTAGGCCTGTAGGCATGGTGGAGGGAATTATGAACAGTTCAAATAACACTCACATGTGGGCCAAAGCTGTCAAGCATCTGCAAGATGGCTGAGGATGGAGGGGGGTTTCAGCTTCCAACACGATAATGACCTGAAGCATACATCCAAAGCTACCTAAGAATGGTTCCACCTGAATACAATCAAGGGTATGAATTGGGCCAGAAAAAGACCAGACTTAACACCAATAGTAAACCCCAGTGTGACTTCCAACGTCTGTGCACATGAGCTGCCCTTGCCAGCTGACAGAGTTGGGGGACCTTTGGTGGGAAGACTATCAAAATAATGCCAAGTCAAGATATGCCATGCTGATACTCCCCTTCCCAGGAAGAGTGACTGCTGTAGTTCACTTAACAGGTGTTTCAAAAAAGCATTGGTTTAAGGGTGTCCACATCTATGCAACCATTGTATCATCCACATCTCACTCAGTATATTTCACAACTAACACATTTCTTTGTTTCTTGATTGGATTGCACAGGTCATATGTCACATTTAAGGTGGGTAATGTTTTTGAATGCAGTATTGTGGTCTCATTTTATATGATACAAGAGCCTGACATGTTAACAGGGGTGTGTACACTTATCAAATCCATGTTAAGCTTAGAAGGTTGTTGGTGTAACAGGATTTGTTTGAATATACATTCACTGCTGGTGATGAGGTCTGCAAATCAAATGTATGTCATTAATTAGTGACATCAATCCTCATATGATCCCAGTTATGTGTCAGGCAAACACATAGGGATTGTAAGGAACAGAGCAAACATATGTGCCAGACATCTACATATTCTTCAATGATTTGTACAGTTATGAGGTATGGTCTACAGTAGTTGTAACTGTGCAGTACAGGTGAACAACAATAATGTGTACATGTGTGCAGTGTGTGCTAGTGGAATGGACGTCACCTACTAACAGTACTCATGCATCCCAGAGATGTATATTGTTAGTAACAAGAATTGAGAATGGTTGCAATGAATGATGATGAGGGTTGTGTGTCATGCATGTCACCTTTTGGGTAATGTGAGGTCTGTGTAATACCTTTGTGCCACCTCACCTGTAAGTTTCTGTGTGCATGTCTGTGTGTGCATCTGTGTGCATGGCAGCCAAACATAACGTACAGGTATTAATTTACATTTATTGTCTTCCCCTCACAGGTGGCAATGGGAGTCGGGGTTCCTCCCGCTTGGGAACTATCAGTGTCTCGACAGACTCTGACAATGATGATAGCTATAGTGAGGCACAGATGGGGTTGTCAGTGGCTGAATCTGTGCCATTGGTTGGCATCCCACTGCTGTCCACCCATCCCCCACACACAGTCACAATGCCCGCACATACTCCGTCACTAATGGCCATAGATGATGGAGAGTTGGCCGGACGTGGCATGGTACAGGCAAGTGTGGTGACTATGGCAAGTGTGTCTGTAGATACCAGCCACCGCCAAATAACAGATGAGGTTCCATACAGATGGATGGGCAGGGGTGCTCGAAGGGGGACTGCTGCCTGTCATGATCCTGTCACAAGTGCCACAGCAAGTGTCATCAGATGCATATTTTGGGCCATCATGGAGGCACAGACACATAGTGAACACAAGACAGCTTCTCAGGGTCATGAATGCCACTCTTCCTGCTATGCGTGACAACCTCCATGATCATGCTGATGCCCACCGTTATTATGCTGAGGTCATGGATAGAAGGTTGGATGAGATGGTGGGAATCCTCAACCATGGAATGTCAATCCTTGAATGTGGAATGTCTGTGATAGAGCATGTGGTGGGAGATGTCCGTTGGCCATGTGGACGTAGGACAGCAGCACGAACAGCTGAGGTTTCACGTGGCTGTGCAGCTTTTTGCTGCCATAGTGACAGTACCAGCAGCATGTTTGCAGGGGTGTCACTGTCCATGCCACAACACAGCAGGTAATGGGCACGTGGTCCTGGCCAGTCCCAACAGGGATGCGGATCCAACAGACAGCAGTCACCATCGGGGAGTAGTACTGCATCTGGCCTTGTGCCTGGTCATGCCAGTGTGTACCCTGGCAGGCCTAATTCCCATGTCCATGGCCAGAGAGAGTGAACTGCACACCCTGCCATGTATGGTCCACAGCTGTCCAACATACTCCCATGTAGGGCAGCCACATGGCGTGACTGTGTGCATCCATACACACACACATCACCATCACAGCCAGGTCAACTCCAGACTTACATACACCATCTCTGCATGACCCATTTAATAAACAACCCCCAAACACACACACATGATGTCAACCAAATGGCCCAGCCTAAGCCTCTGGCAAACCCACACCACATACTGTGCATATGATGACACCTGTGCCACATCCCTGTCATCCATACCATTGATGCAGGGACATGCTAATATGGGTCTGATAAGCATGGTGAATTTAGTACAGTTTAGCAATGTAATGTTGTGTAAAGTGTTGTCAGCGAGCATGTTTAATGGTTACAAGTCAGAGTGTGTAGCTGTCCAGCCATGAAGCATTATTGTTGTTATTAACACTGACAGAATGTGGTCTCCATAATGTATTCTGTTTGTCTTCTAGGTGTCTTTGTGTCAGCAGGATGTGGCCCTGTAGACATTATCTACAAGGGGTATGTCAGTGTGGCAACACACTGAGTGTATCATATCCAGGGTACAGATGTACACAATTAACAGGTCTGTATAACAGTTTTTGCATGTGCCATGTAGCCTATAGGGCTGAGAGGTATATACAGGTAAGTGTATGGTGGCTGACAGCAGCTCTTGTACAGTGGACAATGTTAGAAAGTATTGTGTCGATCCAACACACAGAGAATACTGCTCATGCACGCACACACACACACACACACACACACACACACACACACACACACACACACACACACACACACACACACACACACTCACAATTGCCAGTGCTGGGTTTGAAATCCCTATTCATCTAGTTAGTGGTAGTACAGTATTATACAGTTATCACAGGTGGCACAGAGCTCATAGTGTGTTGAGTTTCAAAAGTACATGTATAGTGAGTAACATCACGTGCCCTTGTATGGTATGGCAGTGGGTGGTGTAGTGGGTGTGACAGGTCTCATACTAATGTCATGCACAAGTGTACACACTCCCAAACACTGCTATACACACCAATGCAAACACACAAGTGTGCCAGTACTGTGATTAAGAGCCCTGCCTCTCTAGCTGCTCATTCCATGCTGTTACATAACTGTTGCACACAGCACAGGGCTTATAGGTCTACAGAGTGTATACAGATACCTCTACAGTTCATGTAAAAAGTGCCCCTCATACAGTGGGACGTAGGATGTGTGCTGAAAGTACGATAACCTACAATAGTAATACTTGGCCACCCAATGGGCATATTCCTCAATCAAACACACACACTCAGGATACTGGTCTTGCACACACACACACCCACACACATACACACACACACACACACACACACACACACACACACACACACACACGTACACACACACACACACACACACACACACACACACACACACACACACACACACACACACACACAAACACACACGCATTTGCCAGGACTTAGATTCATAGGATCATGTTTTCATAGGTGTGTACCAGGCTAATGGGTATGGAGCCATGACAAGCCTAGCCCATGGGAGTACCCTGGCATCATGCGACCTGATATTTTTTCCCAGTGTGTCTATTGACCATTGCAACTTGAGTGATGCCCAGGGCGACAGTTAAATTCCCCATCCACTCATCCAGATTTCTCCTGAAGAGGGCCAGTGAGGTGCCCTGACCTGTACGTGACATATATTGCATTGCATGTCTACTCGCTGGGTTATGTACCTGTCCCCTAGCATATTATGTTTATTGTGGTAATGAGGTTGGGGTATCCATGGCATGTTGTGCATACAGTTCAGAGTTTCACTAGATATGGCATTCCTAATGCAGCTAGCCACACATGGCATTGTCAGTCAAGCATGGATTGCCTGCAAGTAGCCAAGATGTGCTCAAGAATACTTGGAGTTATTGCATTCTGTCCATATAGGACAGTTGTTTGCAGGCTAGGGTCCTATTTCTGAGGTACACTTGCAGCTTCACCAGTTGTTGCAGGTATCTAGTGAGCTACATGGCAAATGACCCATTGTACCTGCAGGTTGGCCTAATGGGGAGAGAGTAGAGGGAGACGTTGAGCTCTTCCTTACTGGATGGCACACCCTTACTTATGAAAAGTGGCACATAGAAGTTATTTCTGTCCATAGTAGCAATGTGGTGGCCATAAGAGAGGAAACTGCCAGCCTGTGTTCCCAGGCCTCTTATAAGGACTTTTGTGTCCATTGGACTACCAGCAATGTGTTAATTCATGGTAAACACATTGATTCCACATGGGAATTCGACACATTTCTTTCCATTCAGCCTAAGCCCAGTGTTTTGTCAACAGTTGGAGGTCTCAATGGGGCCTTCATGCAGGATGTCAACATGATATGGGGATGTACCCACCTTGCAATTATCTGCAAACATTGTCAGCCAGGGTCCCTTTGTATTGTTCTGGATGTCAGAGGCATACATGACAAACATGAGGGACCCATGACCAGACCCTGTGTACTCCACTCATGACTGGTCGGCAGTCTGATATGGAGTCTGTTACCTTCACACTGTGGGTCCCATGCATGAGCTAGGTTGCAACCCACCAAGTGACATAGGGCTTGATGCCTTGATAGCTATGCATGCCTTTCTCCTAGGAGTAAGCAGCATGGTCTTTCTTTGCCTTTTTTAGACTGTATTATGTTGCTATTATGGACCCCATGACACTCAGGGCACTGTGGGTGAGGCATGCGCATTTGCCACAGGCCTGTAGGCTAGGTGTGACAGATGCAGGCCATCTGTAGCAAGGCGGTGCATTCTGATATGTTCCCGGGCTGCCAGCAGTGGATAACCCTGGGATGGCACCAGTAAGTTGACTGTGGGTGTTACTGATAATTGCTTTCTGTCTTTGTTGAGCCATCACTATAGTTGATGGCTGAATGCTGCTTAAGGCTAGGAACATGTTACTGCATTTCTATGGGACTATGGGGCGGTGGCACATCTGTACACAATACATATTTGAAGAGACTTTGCTGATATTTGCTTAACATTTTGGTCACATTTAGCGTAGTGGTGGACCCCATCTTTCAGACTACAGGCATAACAGTATCAACCACAGGTCAGATTGTTCTGGCATAGACATTTGTAGTTTCAGACTTCTTACCTTTCAAAGCCATACTTCCCCTGCCAGACCTGCTGTGATATCACTGTGTAAAAGTTTGTGGGTGGGGATTTTATGGATGTTGCCATGTGGGGGCGTTTGCCAGGCATTTCTGTAAGGTTTTCTACAGCTGATCTGCTGGGTGAGGCTGGGGTTGGCTATGGGTTCCCCACTTTGACATCCATGCATATGATCTATGATCCCCAGTTATTTGGCTCACCACATATACTGCAGTGGTATTTGTCAACTAGGTTGGTACTGCATAGTGCAGGTAGGCCAGTACTGGGAATAAACTTCCTGCTATCCCACAGAGCTGTCATTTGTCTGCTGCTATCCCAGTGAGTCACCCCATTCCCTTGCCTGCTTGAATCAATGCCATATATATGCTATCAGAACATTCCACTCCATTCATTAATTTTGTTAAGGAGACTGACTTACTTTGTGTCTGAGGCTGTTGTGAGGATGGTGCTTGAGGGATGACTATGTTGGATGCACACAGTACATTGCCTATACATGGCAGGTTATAGGTGGTGTGTTGTTTGGCATCCATTTTACTGTGTGTGTGAGTCAGAGAGAGAGAGCGAGATCAGTCCCTTGGGTCCTACAGTGTCAGTGTATGTGCTATGTATTGCCTCTTTGCCAAGGACAGGGCATACTGGGCATGCCTCCATCTGTCTACAGGGGCAGGATCAGGATGTTCCTGCTCTGAGTCCCTCTGTGCCTGTGGAGATCTTGGCAATGGTGAGGGGCTGTGTGGCCCTTCCCCATTTTGTTCCTGCTGCAGCTGTTTCCACAGGATCATATTGTGTAGCATGGAACATACTATGAACATGTGTGCACATGTGGCTGGAGAGTACTGCAAGGCTCCACCAAATATGTCAAGGCAGCAGAACCATGACTTGAGCATCCCAAACACACACTCTATAATAATCCTGGTTTGTGCATGTGCCTCATTATGGCATTCTTGTGTGGGTGTTTGTGCATTTCTGATGGGTGTCATCATCCACAGCTCCAGTGTGTAGCCAGAATCCCCCACAAGATGGCCATATGGGATGTCCCCACTGGAAAATGCCCAGTACCGCTGTGACAAATGCCAGATGCGGAAGCCATGATAGCTTCCAGGGCTACCAGTACACACATTTATGATAATGCCCTGAGCATCACACACAACCTGGCAGTTGATGGAGTGGAACCCCTTGCAGTTTAGGTAGACCCTGCTTGCAGTCTATGGCACCCAGTATATCCGGGTATTCTGCTACATGGTGAAAGAGACACATATTGCTGGTCCTCTCCTCACGGGTGCTGAGGAAGTAAATCTGCTCAGTTGGATGCAGTCGCATGGCATCCGGGAACTGGTGGAGTATTCTGGACACAGATGGTTGTGAGACCCCCATGGTATCCCCAGTTGGTCTTTGGAAAGTACCTGTAGCTAGTATTCTCAAGGCTACACATACCTTAGTATCCACTGGGATGGTTCCCTCTGTTGGTTCTGGGTCTGAGGCAAGGCCAGCACAGCTCAACAAGTTGCTGAAGTATGTCCCTGTCCACCGTGTAGTGCTCTACTATCTCCAGATCATGTAGCCCCTGGTAGGTTACCCTGGGTCTGTGCACTCTTCTCCTCCTCCATAATCTGAGTTGGTTGTCAGCATTATTCTCCTCACCACCCTCAGTCTCTAGCACATACTGAAAGAACAAAAGCAGCAGCAGCCCTAACATGTTTTGTTAGTTCTGTCAGTTTAAAACTCCCCCAAATGTGTACACCAGTGGTGTAGAATTTGTGGGAACAACCAGACTGAAAGGTGTTTGCATAGTTTATAGAAGTTTGCTGGGCTGTTGCCTGTGTAATTGGCTGTTTCTGATACATTCCACCTGCCAGCTATGGTAGTTCTCCTTGATTGCCTTCCTTCTGCTGTTTCCCCTTCCCATTTCCTCCCTGTTTAAGCCCTGATGCATGCCACACATTCCTGGTGCTCAAATGTAAACAGTTCTGCTATCCCCTGTTTTTTTTTTTTTGTTTTATGCCCGGTGCACACTGCGCACACCCATTTAGCTAAAGTAAACACTTTTAAGCAGAACTGGCCCTGCCTGGATGCTCTGCATTTCATAGAATAGGAAAATACAGCCTCAGACACACACCCTTCCTTAGCTGTGCTTAGCTAAGGGCAAACACGGGCCACTGAGCTCCAATGCACTTACAGCAAGCATGACACAAACCTTTTCATGTTAGCTGCTCCTCCTGTCTACACCATGGTGTTAGAGCACCTACATGGTTAGGTGCAGTCTGACACTTAGAAGAAATTTGTGATTCAGTATAAATCCCCTCATTGGCATACACCACTGCCCTATTCCTGAGTTACTACACTTAGACTGAGCCTTTCCCCTTAGCAACCACTATTCTCTGGTATTGTTTTCATTCGGCATGCCATTGACTATAATGGCAAAATGCAGATTTCTCTCAAAATTGATTTTTCCCCTTTTTTATTTTCTGATCCCATTTGCACACAGTTGCCCTATGCTTAAATGGCCGAGATCAGCCAAAAAAAGTTTTATTTTAAAAAATGTAAACTATTTTTCATGCCAATGGCTATATATTTGGCCATTGGCATGCGTAATAAATCAAATACATGCTTTATTTGAGGCTGTTATGCCTTTGTTTTCTTATTTGCAGAAATGTATTTGGCTAGTAATTGAATCCATTTCTTCAGGTTACACTATTCCTGCACGAACATCTCTCTGCTGGCTGAATCACTAATTCACCTCATTTGCATGGTTTTCACCAGCAAATGATGTAATTAGCATAAGGCAGTGGTGTTCGTGCAGGAATAGTGTAGGAGCCCTCATGCACATCCCGGTAGCTCTATACTGAATCACTCGGCAGACATATTGCATGTAGCAGCTCCGCAGCATCAGTGCACTCAATATAAAGCAATTATATCAAAGGTCACAAAGCCCTGTGAATAGCTTAAGGGGGAGGCTTCACAAAATGATACTTATATGCTCATTGACAGCAGCCAATAAAATAAGAAAGGAAGGGGAATTATGTTGTCAAATTATTATTAAGGGGCAGACAACAACAGATACACTGGGTTTAACAGCACAACTAGAACAGTGTGGGTAGGAGATAAACTACTAGATAATTAGCTCTGTAGCTGACTGGCCTGGAACTGCCTTAATGAATACACAGGTCCTGAACTAGCCTGACTAAGGCTTAATACCAGCAGTTATTCCACTTAAATGACAAAATGCACCTCAAGTATCTAAAGTACATTGCTAATACAGGCTTAAATATCTTAGCTAAAGCAGGCAGAGAATGTTAAACTTCACTTGAAAACAGATCAAGAAATTAAAAATCTTCACTTATCTTTGCTGCTGAATACAATGGAAGACTCCCAGCAGTAGTTTAATGAACACAGCAAAAATAGCTTGGGAATTCTTAGACACTTAGCTCTTTAGAAGTCTAGCCTGGAAATGCCTTAATGCAAACACAAGTCCTGAACTAGCCTGACATGCACTCACCATATAAGAAAGAAACTAGGATTCCTTCATTTATTTATAATTTCAAATCAGACTGCTGATCTGATGAAGTCAGTAGGCAAAAGTGTTTAATCACCACCAACAAAAGAAAACTAAAACTACTACATCAGGGGTGGCAAAAAAAGTTTAAAGAATTAGAGCTAATTTTCTGCATTTTCGGTCTTTTTTCAAGTGTTGGGTCCCGACATTTTGAGTCCAAACATTTCAACAGATTGCCTATCAATACTTGAATCCAGACTATCATACTTACCATTAATACCATTAAATTTAATGATAAACGTTAAACCCATCTAATTTGTGATTATTTTGCAGAACTCGCCAACACTGAGAAATCATGTCATTTGAATCCTTAAGAAATAAAAGGAGGTCTTCCACATATAAGGCTAGCCCATCCCAGCACCTCTACAGCTCATATTAACATTGGAACCACCTATAAATTCCAACTCCTGATTCAGTTTAGGTTGCCTATCAACACTTGAATACAGAATATCATATGTACCAATTAATACCATTAAAGTTAATGATTAATTCCTGATTATTATTCAGAACTCGCCAGCACTGAGAAATCGTGTCTTTTGAATCCTTAAGAAATAAAAGGAGATCTTCCACATATGAGGCTAGCTCACTCCCTACAACTCATATTAGCATTAGAACCATCTGTAAATTCCAACACCTAATTCAGTTTCATTGCTAAGGGCTTCATGGTTGACATAAACAACATGGGGGCCAGGTGGCAGCCTTAAATAATCCCTCTCTTTATATCTGATGAGCAAATAAGTTATGCATTAACTTTTTCTTTTGCCATCCAGCCTACATAAAGTGCCTTCAATGCATTTATTAGAGCTGCTGGCAAACTGCAACAAATCAAATTATAAAATAGTATGATAATTTAGGTTGGACTTTCATTTCTTCACCTCCTACAGCAGACCTGTAACCAGTGGTGTTCCACAGGGATCGGTTCTGGAATCCCTACTGTTTGGAATCTACTTCTCCAAAATACAGGCTAAAAGTAAAGTACTGTGGCTGACAAAGTTTGCTGATGACTGCAAACTGGGAGCAATCACTGAAACCCTTAACGATGTCAACATCCTGCAAAAAGGTCTTATGCAGATTAATGACTGGTTCCAAAGTCATAGTCTTAAACCTAATGAAAAAAAAAACATTACCATCCCCTTCACCACATCAGTAGCAATACCCTAAGCACATAGTCAGTGGTGACAGATCTTGGCACACAGGTCAACAGCAACCTTAACTTCGATCACCATGTCTCCACAGTAGTAAGAAGGGCATTTTATATTGCTCATATCATAATTAAGGGCATTGCTTCCAGAAAAAAGAGGTTATAACCCCCCTGTACTCTTCCTTTATCAGGCCAATAATAGAGTACAACACTCCCTTTGGCATGCTCCTTTCCAAACACCTGCAGCAATTGGAGAGACCACAAAGGTTCCTTACAAAGAAAATTCAGGGTCTTCAAGATCTGTCTTATGCTGATAGACTAAAATCACTGTCACTTTACTGTGTCATACAGATGGCTCAGAGACAACCTGTGCCTTGCATATAGAGCAATCTCTGACCCAGCATTAATGGAAATGCTGCACATTCAGATGTCAAATGGCACATAGGTCACTGGCTCAAAGGACCCTTAACCTGGTATGTGACATCAACAGAACTTGCTGGAGAGACAGATTTGTCTCAAAGAGGTTGCCCCACCTTTGGAACTAGCTTCCTATTCATGTTACACAAAGCCCCTCATTGGTTGGTTATATTTAAGCATAATTTGGACAACTGGATGGGTAACCAGAAATTCACCCCTGGGGTTCCACCTGTGTCCTTCTTGGACATGGGTAATAGGTGCTGAATTTAGTGTCTGCTTAAACCAGACATGCAAAAAATCTAGTGTCCAGAGCTGAAAAACTATTGTTACGCAGTACACTACCAAATGAATGCATCATTATAGGTCAGCAAGTTAACTACATCAACAGGAACCCCTATTATAGGTTCATGGGTGTATAATAGGCTAGCTATGCAACCCAGATGTATCCCATGAGTTATTGTGCCTTAGAGGTTACTTTAAGGGGTGTATACTATTTAGGGCATGATTTAATGTTTGCCTCTGCCCATCAGAGACACAGGTGTCATACTAGAGGTGAATTTCCAGTTTCCCATCCACTGGTTCAGGTTGCACTTGAATAGGGTTAGGAAAGGGTTTTGCTTTACATGGATGGGAAACCTATTCCAGAGAAAGGGGATTCTCTGAGATATGTACTGGTCCCTGCATCATGTCCTATTTAAGTTGCAAGGAAAGTTTAAATTCTTATATCTACTAGTTCTGGTAGTGTTCATTTTGCAGATATGCAAAAGGCCCATCAGTGCAGAACCCAAGGATGCCTTGTATGACAGCCATATATCATCTCTCAGCAGTCTCTAGGAAACAGAGTACAGAGATAGGGCTTTGAGGTGATCTGCATAGAACACTGTGTTTACACTTTATATTCTAAGTGCTAGAACAGGTAGCCACAGCAAAAACATTATCTAAGAAAGCACAGATAAAAAAGATTGTTGAAGTAGAAACTGCCCTATCAGAGATGGCTTTTGTAGTTAAGGACAAACCTTTCATGGTATAAACAAATGAAATGCAATCAGAAAGCCATATGTTCAATATTATCTTGGAAAGTGATCTCAAGTTTTCCTTTAGAAGAAGAGCTGCTCTGATTTCCTGATGTGTTTGGTTCTGTCCAAACAGAATTTCAATTGATGATGAAGGTCCAAAAAATGAAGCATGTATTCACTCTTGTTACTAAAGTTTGGGAATAAAATGGGCAAATTAAGTGATTGGTTCAAATTAGATTCACATGCCACCTTAGACAAGAAGGAAGTGTTTGTTCGCAAAGAAAATCTTGTCTTTTTGAAAAATAAAGTAAGGTGGAATGCAAGATTGATGTTCTGAAATTCTTCTGGCTGAAGTTACTGCAACTAAAAAAACAGTTTTTCAGAAAGAAAAAATTTTAAATCTATCATAGCAGCTGATTCAAGAGTCCTTGATTAAGACTCGGAGGAGAAGGGGAAATTCCCACAGTAGAATGGGATCCCTTACCAGAGATGTAAAAAGGTGCCTTTCAAGAATGCTTTGGACAGTTTTAGAGAAGTAATGCATAATTGGCCATGACCAGCATAGAAATTTGATATGGCTACCATTTGGACTTTGATAGTGGAATAGCTATACCCTGGCTGAAAAAGATCAATTAGAAAATATAACATTGTGTCTGATCTGACAGAGAGAGGATCCAGCCCTTTAGAAGTGGCCCAGAAGTAAAATCTTCTTCATTTACTAACATAAACCATTTTAGTAGAGTGTTTTTAAGAAGGGGCAAGGATATGCACAATTCTGTCTGAAAGCTAGGGATCTTTGGCTATTACTGGAATTGGAGGAACCAAGCAGTCAACCTATGGGATTTGAGATTCAGGTGAGGCTGGCCAAAAGGACAGGATATCAAGTCTAAAACAGGGTCCAGAACCTATGGAGGGTACAACAGGTGAGGCCATGGGAAAAAAGAGTCATACTTGTCTGTGCTAGAAGGGGGCTTGGAGGACTATGGTTCTTCTGCAACAGGCCACTTTCCACAGAAACTTTATTATCAAGGGCAATGGGGCATCAACATCCAAGATGGCTGCACATAACACATAATAGCTTATTTCTAGCTCTCCCAGTGTGAAAACAGAATCTCAGCAGGGAAGGCCAGTAGACTTGTGTTTATGAGTAAATTTCACTAACTGGCTAGTAAGTGCACTGCCTGGATACCAGGAATAAATAAATAGAGAAGACCTGGAAAAAAATCAACTACAAAAAGTGAGGAAGAAACACTGATTGGGGAAAGTTCTGCAGATTTTCAGCAAAGAAAAAGCAATGCAACCTCCAGACATGACTTCCAGTAACCTAAAAGTAGATATAAGACAACTGCATATAGACCTGCTTAAAATAAACAAAACTCTGATGGAATATATCAGCACAAAAAACAAAAGCCCAATAACCATTCTTTCCCCAATTTCCAAAGTTCTTGAAAAATGTATCCACCTACAACTCATGCCTCACCTCCTCAATAACCAACTCCTCTCTCGTACTCAACACGGCTTCCGTCCTGGCCACAGTACTATAACTGCTCTCATCTCCTTCTTAGACATTGTTAATCACGCATGCGACTCCGGTAAAATTGACTCCACTGTCCTTCTTGACCTATCCAAGGCATTTGACACTATATCCCATACACACCTCCTCAATCATCTCTCCAATCTCAATCTCTCCCTAGAATCACTCTCATGGTTCAAAAGTTATCTCTCCAACAGATCCCAATCTGTGAAATGGCAAACTGGTACCTCAACCTTTCTACCTACCCCTACTGGAGTGCCCCAAGGTTCTATACTCGGACCTATGCTTTTCAATGTATTCATCAATAATTTTCACTCAGCTATTCCAAACACTGAAATAGTGCAATATGCTGACGACTCCACTCTAATCTGCTCTGCCCTTAGCATTCATGAGCTCCAGACCAAAACCCAGCTGTCCTTCTCAACTACTGAGAACTGGACGCTACAAAACCATCTCTCCCTTAATGCCACCAAATCAAAAATCATTCTCTTTTCCCCTACTAAAGCCCCCCCCCTTGACAAGCAATCTTTTAAGATCACCAGCCATACCAACTCTTCTATTGCAGTAGTTCCTTTTGCCAAACGTCTTGGGGTTACCATTGATGAACACCTGAAATTCAATACTCATGTACAACTAAATATTAAAAAAACACATCAGAAGCTTGGTATGCTATACAGAAATGCACACTTTCTCTCCACAGCTGCAAGACAAACCCTCATCTCCACCTACCTTCTTCCATCTCTATTATATGGTGCTCCACTCCTAACCAACCTCTCAGCTTCCATCTCCTCTAAACTAGAAATTTGCTACAACAAAATCGCCAAATTTGCTATTAAATCCTCTCACTCCACCCACCATTGCACCCCTCTCCGCAGCCTTCAGTGGCTAGAACTTCCTAATCATCTTGACTTTCTTCAACTAACTACTGCCCACAAACTAATCTTTAAACCCACTGCTTGCCCTGCTCTAACTCATATATTGCCTTCCTACACACCACTCAGACACCTAAGATCAGCCCACCAAAATCTACTTTCAGTACAGAAACCTAAACTACCCCCAGGTCAATCTCTCCTTGGAACTCTCTCCCTCCCCTGATAAGAAACACTACAGACTCTGAACACTTCAAATCCCTACTCCACACCCACCTTTCCCTAAAATGGAAATGTAATTGTATTCTTCCGACCTAAATCCCAATAATTGTCTTCCAGACCTGACATCATCAAAACCCCACTACTTCCTGCTGTGCACTCCTCCCCACCCTCAGATTCTTTCTAATAACAAATTGCCCTCTATATACACTCTTTATAAATGCTGTATATTTGTTCCCTCTCCTCTCTCTGCAAATAACTCTTCCTACTATTCGACCCTTTGACCTTGAATTGAAAGGGAATCCTCCTCTAACTCTTCTTCTTTTCTTATACCTGTCTTTTCTAAGCAATTTGTACCAATGTGTTATTCCTTGCTTGCCTGTTTATTTGTTGTTGCATAATTTCATTGCTTGCTTGTTTAATTGTTCATCTGTGTAATTGTTTTTAATGTGGAGCTTTTTACCTGTTTAATTGTTATGTATAATTTTCATTGCTTGCTTGTTTTAAATGTTTTATCTGTGAAATTGTTTTTAATGTGGAGCTTTTCTCCCCGGTCCTCCACTAAAAATGGGCCCTTTGAGCCCAGTGGACCTCCCCGGTTATCAAACTGGAAATAAATAAATAAATAAATAAATAAATAAAAGGTTAGAAAAAAAATGGAAGAGGCTTTAAACAGATATTCAGATGAGATGATAAAGCTATAAAACTCAGAGGTCAAAATCAAGAAAAGGCTGGCTGAATATGAGACTGCTCAGGAAGAGATGTTTCAAAAATCATAGAATTAGAGGACAGAGCACATAGGGCAAACCTGAGATTTTCAGCTATACCAGAGAAGACGGAAGAAACAGACTGCATTAATTTTATGAAAGGACAAATAAGCAACTAGACTTTTATTCCACAGCAAGAGTTGTTAGTTGAAAGGGCATATTGCGTGTATGCTCTAAACCAGGCTATAAGCAAACAACCTAGACCTTTAACAGTAAAGATGCAATCCTGCCAGCAGAAGGAGTTGATTCTGACAAAACTGTGGCAGAAGGACAAAGTAATAAAAGTGGGAGAGAGCAGAGTGTTTGTAGAGAATGATTATTCATTGCACACCAGACAGAAGAGGAGCAAATTTATTCCACTATTCAGGGAATGCTGAGATGCAGGTGTGGAATTCAAGCTGCTATACCCAGCTGTTCTTCAAGGTATTCTTACCTGTTGGGACAAAATAATTTTTTGATGAAGTATATGTTAAAAAGAAAATACAAATTTTGTCCGACAAAAAGTAAGCTGTGAAATAAAAGGAGATTTTGATTCTTGTTCTTCTGGCAATAAAGACAACAGAGGGACTGCACCTGTGAAACCTTCTCACATCTTTCAACAGAAACTGTTGGAGAGAAGGAAAGGAGCACAAGAGTTGACTAGAAGAATCGAGAGTACATTGAAAATAAGACAGAGACAGATTTTCGGAGATGAACAGTAATAAAACCAGTAATTTAATGTAAGATTTCAATGCAATAAATATATCTGTGAGATATGACAGAACAAGAAAACTTTGAAGTACTGAACTTTTTCAGAATTTGTTGGACTTGTGAGGAACTTTAAAGCATATGCCCTACTTCATGTCATAAACGTTCGGAAAAGTGCTTTGTGGAGGGGAAGAGGAGGGAGAAAGTTAACTGCAAACAAAAGTTTTTTTCCTTAAGTAGTACTAATTCTGTGGCATGTGGTTTTCTTATATGCTGTAAAGTAAAGTTTTTGTTCAGTTATTTTTAAGTGTAATGGGGGCTGTAAACAAGTGTTGTTCTTTTTTCCTTTTCTTTCTCCCTTCTTCTCTCTTTCTTCTTGTTCAGTTTTAAGAAATGTAGGCACTGCAATGTAAAAAAAAAAAGCTTGGTTAAAAAGGCACTACAAAAGAAAAAATAATTTGCTTTTTCTCATTCTTGCATGCTGGAATGACTAGACTAAATATCTTAGATTGATTCAGGAACAAATTTTATGTGAGAGCAAGTAAACAAAAAAGAACATTGAATATTATAACTGTTTTATCAAATACATGTATGCCCAGTAACAATTCTGCAGCTGGTCTTCATATTTCCCTGAAAACAATCTGATCAGGAGAAACTGGCTGCCTGTTTCTCATGTCTACATGGAGAAAATCTGATAAAGAGAAACTGACTACACATTGGTGGAGAGTGACTGGCTGTGGGGAAAAAAGAAAAGAGGAATTGGCTAGGAGATAATGTTCTCTGAAGGCATTCAGTGGTTTCCCCAGGGTAGATAATGTTCTCTGAAAGCATTCAGGGGCTTTCATAAGGTAGTTAATGTTCTCTGAAAGCATTTGGGGGTTTTCCCAGCTGGGAGAACTATAAAGATAAGACAAAACCAATCAGCACTTAGAAGCACAGTCTGTACAATGTGCCTTAGCATAGATAATCTTTCTTTTAGCTTAACTCAAGTCTGTGAGTGTGGCTGTTAGTTTGGGACTTTTGTTCCTATTAGGAGGGTAAAACTACAATATTTTAAGGTGTACATAGTTTTGTGTCTTAGGTTACTAGGTTTTAGGTGGGTAGTGTTTTTGAGGGCTTTCAATACAACAAAAAGTCTTATAAGATATGACATAGGCTGAAATGACTATGATAAGAAACAACTGTATAAAAGTTCAACCTGCCAAACAGTGTATGCATGTAACAAAAAAGCTGGAACTAGATATTTAACAAAAAATATGTTATATATGCAAGGTGGGAATAATAACTTTTTAAGACAATGATGCTTTCTGTAATGTCATTAAATGTAAATGGTCTCACTGATAAATACAAAAAAGAAAGAGTAGTAAACTATATTTAAAAATGTAAAGTGCAAATAGCTATGTTACAGGAGGCAGACTTAAAAAGAAATGAACGTGAATTTGATAAAGAAAGGTTTTCAGGATGGTTATTCAGTGGAATACCTGGGACAAAGGTAAACAGAAATATTAATTGCAAGAGGAGCTCCAATAGTGATAAAAGAAGATAAAAAAGATAATAGCAGATTTGTAGTGCTAAGCGGCTACTGGTAAGGGAGGAGGATTACACTGGCATGTATTTACATTCCACCGAAAACTGTTACAATGGAGCTTAAAAAAATTCTGGGGGAAATAATCAGTTTTAGCAAGGAATATTACTTATAGGTGGAGACTGAAATTTGAATTGCAGCAGTGAGGATGTGTCTGGGGGCCCAGAAGGGGAAATATAACAAAGGAGGTTAGAGTTTTGAAGAAATTTATGAAAATATTTGGTATGTAAGATGTGAATTCAGTAATAGGAGTTCATAGTGAATTTGCATATTACTCCTCAAGATATAAAAACAAGGAAGGCTTGACAGAATTTACATTTCAGAAAAAAAACATGTGCATTTAATTGAATGTTTTGATATTCATTCAACATCTATTTCAGATCATGTGCCAATAATGGTTAAAATAAAAGCACATGGTAATGAAATAAAAATGAGACATTTAGTGTTTTCCCACCTATCGGTTGAAAAGAGAGGAATTTAAGGAATTGGTAGTGAAGAATATTCAGTAGCTGTTACAGAGGAAATAAATTTCTTCTTAAAATATAGCGAGGGAGTGGAATAAAATTAAGGTAGAGTTTAAAAATAGGGTGGAAAGAAAAGAAAGGGAGCTAAGGTTAAGAAGTAACAAGAATTATTTAGAGGGACTGACAAATGCTAAAGTATTGCAGAACAAGAGGAATCTCACAGAACAAGAAAAGGATCAATTGTAGAATGCTAAACAGAAAATAAAGGATTACCTCAATAATATGCACAAAATTAGAAATATTGCTGTTAAGCAACTGTTTTTGATAATAATACTAGAGCACAAAAACTTTTAGCACAATGACTCGAGCAACAGAAAATAGAAAGAGTTGTTGCCAAACTTAGGGAGCCTAAAACAAGGAAGGTAATAAGAGATCTTGTAGAGGTATTAGAAATATTTTGGAAATTCTATGACAGTTTCTATAAGGCAGAAAAATATGAACATCAAGAAAAGATACTAATGGAAATGTTTATGGAAGAATTAAATATGCCAAAGTTAGATGTAGATTAAGCTTAATTACTAATGATTAGGGTAGCATGAGATGAGATAAAAATTGAGATGTATAACCAATCTACAGGAAAGTCCCCAGGAATAGGTAGTATTACAGTGGAAGTTTGGAAGCTAGGAGAAAAAAATTGATAAAGATCTGGAAGGTTTTGTTTGACAGTATTTTAAGAGGAGGAGAAGTACCAATGTCCTGGAAGAAAGCAGTGGTACCTGTAATACCTAAAGAGGGTAAAGCTCCATCAGAATTATTTATTTATTTGTTTTACATTTGTTGACCGAGCTAGTCTAGCTGGATATATGTCCATTTTCAGTAGAGTCCCGGGGAGAAAAGCTCCACAACAGCTGTATACAACTAATATACACGAGTAAATATAAACATAAGGGGATACTAATCAAAAATTGGTTATACATAGTAACAAAAAACTCCTTCAAGTTAGGCTTATTTATATTACATGACAAAAAAGGAACAGCAATAAGGAAAGGACATATAACTTGGTATATACAATAATAATTACAAGACAAAAATAGACACTTTTGACAACAGAGTTTAAAGCAGAAACTTAGTAAACTATAAAGGTTAGTTGTGACAAAAAGCTTTTCAGCCAGGGCTGGTGCATGAACACAGCCATTGTGAATTAAGGAAGGTTTTTAGATGCTTTTTGAACAGTGGAGTAGATAAAAGGGATATAAGATTACTTGGAACTTTATTTCAAAAGATTCCAATGGTGTTAGTAAATAGAGAATCACCTGATTTGTTATTGGATTTTAGGGTTGCAGCTAGTAACTTATTAGCTGAGCATAGGGTGGTTAGATTTTTATATGGGTTAATCAAGTTAGGGAGAATGAGAGCATTTGTAGGATGATGCAAGATTTTGTGGGTGATGGTTAGTTGCTGAAAAAGAAGCTGGTTTTACAGTTCCAACCATCCTAGTTTCCTTAGATTTTAACAATGGTGAGTACGGAATGGGGATCCAGTGGCAAATTTGGCAATGTTCTTGTAAGAAGTGGCCAGCTTATTTTGATTGTTTTTGGATGGATTTGTAAAAATTGGGAAGGTATAGAGAAGGGTGGAAATTAGATGAGTTTGGGCAATAGTAGTCCTGGTTATAGGTGTAAGGAAGGGTTTTAGTCTATAGAGGAAACCCAGTTTTCTATTCACTGATTTGATGGTTGAGTTTATGTGCGAGTCAAAGTTGAGGTTATGGTCAATTGTTATGCCTAAGAGTTTAGTAGTTGTGTCTTGTACTATTACAGTACCAAAAATCGTACAAACCTATGCTCTGCAAACAAACTACTCATTATTACTCAAAAACCTAACAATAAAGCAGAAGAATCCCTTTTTGCTAACACTGTAGGCAAAAGCTGGAACCTACTTCCTGGTAAACTTACATCTCTTTCTTCAACTTCATTATTTAAAAAGAAACTCAAATCATACCTTACAACCCACTGGCTATGTCCCTGTACTAACCCTGACTAGAGTATCTCTCACTGTTAGTCTGGCCCAACATCATTTTACATCTCTCTTTCTTCAACTTTAAGGCCACAACCTTCTAAGCTGACTTATTGTACCTATGAACAACAGAATTGGCCATCTTACTGTCTTATCAACAAGTTACTACCCTTCAACTAATTCTTCCAATGCCTTTTTTAAGTAGTTTGTTCTCTTTTTCCTGCTCATTACTTTGCTTTGGGTGTCTACCGCATACTTCTAAATCCTTTTCCTTCTTCTCATAGTGGAAAAATGTTACCATGGAACACTTGTTATTGTCTAACAAGCTTCCTCTAATTAATGTTTAATGTTCTGTTTGTGTATGTCTTCTATGTGGAGCTTTTTTCTCCAGGTCTCTACTGAAAATGGACATATATCCAGCTAGACTAGCCCAGTCAACAAATGTAAAATAAACAAATAAATAAATAAATTATTTGATATGATTGTGAAATCAATAGAGAGAGACTTCTGGGTAGGGGTAAACAGTAGAAGTTTGGGGTTTTGGGGGGGTTAAGGAGGAGACAGCATTTGGAGAACCAGTTTTCAACTAAGGTAAATACTTTTTGGGTGTTAAACTAGAGTTCAGAAGATGCTGCTGCGCAGATTAAGGTTGAGTCGTCGGCATATTGAAAACAGGTGGTTTGAGGTAGGGATGTTTTCAGGTCATTGATAAAAATAGAAAAGTGGAGGAGCCCCAAAATAGAGCCTTGTGGGACTCTCTGCGAGATAGGGAGTAGAGTAGATAGGTTGTTGTCCCAGAGGACTGCCTGTTGTCTATTTCTTAGATAGGATTCAAACCATTTGACTGCCTGAGTATCAATTGAAAGTGAAGCAAGTATACCTATCATTAAGTGATGATTCACCATGTCAAAGGCTTTGGAGAGGTCTAGAAAGAGAGCAGAAGTGAGCAAGTTGTTGTTTTGATTTTTTTTAATTGAGTCAGAAAAGGATAGGAGTGCAGTAGTAGTTCTATGAAAAGGCCTAAAGCCATGCTGGCAGTTGGCTAAAAGATTATTTTGGAGGAGATGATCGAGAAGTTGCCGGTGAATGCATCTCTCCATGATTTTTGCCAAACGAGAAAGTAGAGCTATGGGATGGAAATTAGAGAGTTCAGTTGAGTTTCCTCCCTTATGTAGAGTTATAACATATGATACATTCCAAAGAGATGGTATAGTGCCTTCTGTGATGGTCCTATTAATTAAGATAGAGATAGAGTAAGCAAGTACTCCAGCTGTGATTTGCAGAAATTCAGCTGGAAGGAGGTCTGCTGAAGGGGTACATGGTTTTAGGTTTTGAAGCTGGGTATGGATGAGAGAGGCTGGAACAGTCTGTAATTGTAGGGGAGGAGGTAAAATGGTTTGTGAGAGTGTGTTGGAGATGCTGGCTTGTGATAAGGTACTTGCTAATGATTGGACTGAGTCCACAAAGAATTTATTAAAGGAATTGGCAATTTGGCCAACTTCAGCTTCATACAAGCCCATTTCAATACTAAACCATGATTATAAAGTGTTGATGTCTATAATGGCTAAGAGAATGGCAAAAGGAATGCCAAAACTGATAGATATGGATAAATGGGTTTTGTGGAGGGGAAGCAAACATCTGACAACATTAACAGAACACTGATTATCCATAGGGAAGCAGAATGTAAGAAGATGCCATCATTGTTGGTGGGTCTTGTGAAGATAAGTGAAAGCTGCCAGCTTAGACAGGTAGACTTTTATAGATAATTCTGTCTTTTGTAAATACTACTGTAAGCCACAGGCTTGTTCTCTTAAATGTGAAAAGACTGCATTGAATATTGAACTGCAAAAAATAACAACAGTGCACTCTGCTGTAAGAAAGCTAAGTCAATCATTTTATGACTGTCTTTGTTGTCAAAATTTGGAGCTAATATGTCTAGAGGGAGGCATCCTGCCTATTGTTTTAAGACCAGAGGTAATGGCTAGAATTTGCCTGTATAACTATCATTTATTGCTCTGGTTTCTGACCAGGTGTAAAGAATGTAAATGTAGTTCCTGTTAGCTTGGGAACACCAGAGAAGTGTGAAGAATGGTGTCATGTGAAGCAGCTCTGTGTTATCAATTTAAGAGAGAGAATCAGAGAGCTCTGAGCATTTTGTCTTAAGAACATCCAACATCACCAGCACTGTCTTGCTCTATATGTAAATTATTTAGAGCTGTGTTTTCTCTTAGAAGTAGCTAGGAACTAGGAATATTAGACTAAGTGTTTTTCTGTGTTGATGTTAGAATGTTTCTACGACATTACTTTAAGTATTTTTCTGTGATCTCTGAACTCTTGGCTAGCACTGTGTAGTAAGAAGTATTGTCTTGTGTTTTTATTATTTACTACTAAATATTTTTAAACTTTTCAACTGTGGCTGTTTTATGTAGAGTTAATTTAAGCTCTAGAGTACATTGCATGTATATAGTGATGATGTACCAAGTCACTCTAATAAGCCTTGACTGTTCAGTCACACTTACCATTTGGATAACAATATTTCATAGTAATAATTGGATACCCTTTCAGAAGGGCCTTTGAGTAGCTGATATGAGTGGGTGGTGACAGATTGTACTACCTTTTAGAGTGGGCAGAAAAGGGGCACAGCTGGAGAATCTGTGCCAGCCATCCCCAGGAGTGTCTGTGTGGTTGCATATAACTCTTATCTCAAAGTGTGTGTGTGTGTCAGCTATTTGGGCAGGGACACAAAGCACTGGATGGACAGAGAGGGTGTTGGAAGTTTTAGCTTGCCCACTAGGCTGAGTTCTGAATGCTATAGCTGTGCCAGTGGGGAGTCTTATTGGCGACCTGGAGAGAAAGGGAGAAACCAGCACTAGACTGACTGTGATCTCTGTGTGCTCGTAAGGGAAATTGCACTTTACTGTGTGTGTATTTATTAACCTTTGCCTATATGGATGCCCCTCACTGGTGTTAGTGGTGAGGATTGAGGCTCCTTGATTGCTGGACCAGTGCACAGATGTCACATATTAATTGTTTGGCAGTGGTGGGATATCCATACCACATATTAATTGGTTGGCAAATATTAATTGGCTTGTAGTGGTGTGGGTAGAGTCTGAAGGTGTTTTCTACTCTAAATCAGCCATGCAGGCAATACTCAGAGTTCAGATCACAATTGTTTTATTTCTTTTGTTAGCTTAGTAAGTCAGGGAAAGCAGGCAGCATGTCAGCAGAGGAGTACAGAAAGCTGACAAGGAGCCAGCTGGGTGAGATGTGTGAGGCTAGGGGGCTGGTGCATGGAAACCTGACTAAGGTAGATATGACTGCAGCTTTGGTCACAGCTGCATCACAAAACAGCAACCAGGAGGATGATCAGACTGGCAGTGGAGATGTACCACCCTCAGAGAATGGAACAGTTCAACCTTTCTGCAGAGGACTTAAAAATCGATCTGGAGCTAAAGAGACTTGAGTTGGAGTCCAAGCATTTGGAAATAGAAGCAACTGAGAGACTGAGATGTCTGCAGGCTGAGGAGAATGAGAAACTGCTATGCCTGGAAGCTGAGGAAAAAGAGAGGCAGAGGCTGCATGAGAGGGAGATGCTGACTCTTCACCAGAGTCATGGAAGTAATGTAGAAGGGAGTAACTGGACCCCAGAAGCAAAAAAGACCAGTAACTTTCTTCTGCAGTTTAAAGAGGGGGATAATTTTGATAGTTTCATTCATATGTTTGAGAGGGTATGTAAACAGTATGATGTTGACCAAAGGCTCTGGATACTGTTCCTGACCCCATTACTCCATGGTAAAGTTGTAACTGTTGTATAAAATGTCTGACATTGACTGTTTTAATTACACTGTTGTTGAGCATTGCTTATTAGAATGTTTTAAGCTAACACCTGAAACTTATATGAAAAATGTTCATAAGCATAGATGCAAGGCAGATGAAAGTGTGTGCGAATATGCTGCTGAACTGAGCCCTTATTTTCATATGTGGGTGAGTGGATGTCAGGTCACCACCTTTGAAGGGCTGGCAGACCTTTTGGTGAGGGAACAAGCCCTTAGGACGTTGCCTGAGGACATGAGGATCTGGTTAGCTGATAGACAATGTGCTACTTCAGATGAGTTGGGGAAGAAGGGAGATCTATACCTAGCAAGCAGCGCATCCCTGCACAAGAAAGGAACCCCCGGTACTGCTCATGGGTCTAAAGGAACCCATTGTAGGCAGCATAGACTGCCCCAACAGAATCTGCCAGTAGTAGGGGAAGCCACTAGTCCAGGTACATGTCCAGGACCTAGGATTAAATGTTTTGAATGCAACCAGTGGGGCCATGTGGCATACTGATGTCCACGGAGGCAAGGTAGGGAACAAAAGATGAGAGACCCAGTAATTGAGAAAGAAAAAATACCAATAGCATGTTGTCTTGAGACAACAGGGGTACAGAAACACCATCCTGCAGATGTCCTGATAGGGAAGGATTTCTATGAGGCAGCACCATGTGCTTATAGGTTCACAGTTGGTACTAGGCTATTGGCCCTAGGGCCTATACAAGTCTAGCGATAATAATTCCCTGGCTATTTCTTTCCACAGTATTTACTTAGGTTATGCAGTTACATGCAGTCAGGCTAGAAGACAAGCATATGGGCCTGGTAGCCTGGGGGAGACCCAGACAGACTGCATACTTGCAGCCATGACTAGTGAGGTGGTTACTTCAGGGAGGGAGCTACTCTGTAGCAGTGAGACTGAAGGTGAGCCACAGCTGCTTGTGGGTACTGATGTTCTCTTGTACAGAGTGACTGCACATGTAGAGGTGAGTAGTAGTACCCAGGCTGACAGTGAGGCACCACTCTCAGAAGATTCAAGCCTTCCTTTGGAAGGGGAGCTAGGAATGGTTACAAAGAGAGAGTTGAGACAAGCTAAGCTCTCAGACCCTACACTGCAAGGCCTGAGGCAGGTAGCTAGGGAGGCACCTGATTCTCAAGGGAAGGGGGAATCTGTATACTGGGACAAAGGGTTACTGTATAGAGAGTGGACCCCTGAGGCAGGGCTAGAAGGCGAAGAGAATACAGCAGTTGGTATTACCTAAAGCCCACCATCTGGTGTTTCTAGCCATAGCCCATGATATTCCCTTTGCAGGTCATATGGGCATAAAACGTACAAAGAGACATATTATGCAGAACTTCTACTGGCCTGGAATTTCCAGAGAAGTAACAGGGTACAGCAGGACCTGTGAATAGTGCCAAAAGGTAGGCAATGTAGGAGACAAGGTGAGAGCTCCTTTGATGCCTTTGCCTGTGATTGAGGAGCCATTTCAGAGGGTAGCTATGGATATTGTGGGGCCTCTGAGTACCCCAAGTACCACAGGGAAAAAGTATATCCTAGTGGTAGTAGACTATGCTACAAGATACCCTGATGCAGTGGCTCTGTCCTCCATGGAGGTAGAAAAAGTGGCAAATGCTTTGTTAGAGATTTTTGGCAGGGTAGGTTTTCCAAAAGAAATACTGACTGACAGAGGTGCCAATTTCATGTCAGACCTACTGGCTTGTCTGTGGAAGTACTGTGGTGTGAAGCACATGAAGAACACCCCCTACCATCCCCAGACTAATGGTGCTGGTGCCAAAGAAGGATGGCAGCACCAGGTTCTGTGTAGACTACAGGAAATTAAATAGTCACACGGAGTCAAATCCTTACCCTATGCCTAAGACAGAATTAAGGGACATGCTGCACCTCAAAAAATCTAAAGCCCATCGAGCTACACGCTCGAGAGACTTGAACCTCAGCACTGAAATAAATAGGACATGCTGGAGGGACAGATTCATAACCCAGAGGCTCCCTTCACTCTGGAATAAAATCCCAGTCCAGGTTAGGCAGAGTCCATCATTGACTCTCTTCAAGAGGAATTTTGATGAGTGGATGGGAGATCGTAGGTTTACCCCGAGTATCACTTCTGTGTCACTGTTAGACAGAGGCACAGTATACTACCCTTGAAAAAGGGCATAGCAAAATTAATTTAAAATGGGTGGCGAAAGCCAAACATACTCTGGCTAGGATTATAAATGCCCTAGGGCAGATAGCCTAGTATGAACCTATGAGGCTCTAGAGCAGTTGGGTGAGGCTAAGTATCTTTCAACCATTGATCTTACCAAGGGTTACTGGCATGTGCCCTTGACTCCCACTGCTAAAGAGAAGTCAGCATTTCTGACTCCCTTTGGCTTGTATGAGTTCACAAAGATGCCCTTTGGGATAAAAAATGCCCCAGCGACTTTCCAGAGGCTGGTAGATCATATCCTAGCAGGAGCAGGAAGGTTTGACCTTGCTTATCTAGATGATATTGCCATCTACAGCCATTCCTGGCAAGAGCACCTTCAATATATCAGGGAGGTGCTGGGCAGACTACAGAGAGCAGGTTTGACCATTAAGCTGAGCAAATGTCAGGTGGGTATGACAGAGGTCCCCTACCTGGGACACAGAGTGGGGAGAGGTAAGATCAGGCCAGAACCTGCCAAAGTAGAAGCCATTCAGGCATGGTCTGCACCTGTTGCCAAAAAGCAGGCAAGGGCATTCTTAGGGACAGCAGGGTACTACAGAAAGTTCATCCCTAGTTGTAGTACCATAGCTGATCCCCTCACAGACTTGACAAGGAAGAACAGGTCAGATAAGGTAGTGTAGACCACAGCATGTGAGCAGGCATTCCAGAATCTTAAAGAAGCTTTGGGAGGATCTGCTGTGTTAGCCAGTCCAGATTACAGCAAAGAATTTGTGTTGCAGGTGGATGCTTCAAACCATGGGGTGGGGGCTGTACTTAGCCATGTTTCTTCAGAGGGAGAAGAGCACCCAGTGGTTTATCTCAGTCATAGGCTCCAACCCAGTGAGGAATGCTATGCAGCTGTAGAAAAGAAACATCTAGCCATAGTGTAGGCACTGCACAAAGTTCAGCCTTATCTGTATGGAAGAAAATTCACTGTAGTGCCAGATCACAACCCCCTAACATGGTTACACAGAGCCAGCCAGCAAAATGCCAAGTAGCTAAGATGGAGCCTAGGGATGCAAGCAGATGATATGTCAGTGCAGCACTGCAGTGGGATTAGCAATGCCAATGCAGATGGGCTCTCAAGACAGGGAATGGGGTAAGGTATACTCAGATAGACCTAACCCTCTCAAGCAATGTTTCTCAAGGTTCACTTTCAAAACCAGCTTGAGTTCTCCAGGGGGGGAGATGTGTGAAGATAGGTGAAGGCTGCCAGCCTAGCCAGATAGAATTTTGTAGATAATTTTGTCATTTGTAAATATTAATGTAAGCCACAGGCTTGTTCTCTTAAATGTGAAAAGACTGCATTAGATATTGAACTGCAAAAATGTAACAGCAGTGTGCTCTGCTGTAAGAAAGCTAAGTCAAGCATTTTATGACTGTCTTTGATGTCAAACTTCGGAGCCGATATGTCTAGAGGGAGGCATCCTGCCTATTGTTTTAAGACCAGAGTTAATGGCTAGAATTTGCATGTATAAATGTCATTTATTGCTCTGGTTTCTGACCAGGGGTAAAAAATGTAAATGTAGTTGCTGTTAGCCTGGGAACACCAGAGAAGTGTGAAGAATGATTCATGTGAAGCAGCTCTGTGTTATCAATTTAAAGAGAGAGATCAGAGAGCTCTGAGCATTTTGTCTTGAGAACATCCAACATCACCAGCACTGTCTTGCCCTATATGTAAATTATTTAGAACTGTGTTTTCTCTTAGAAATAGCTAGGAATTAGGAAGATTAGACTGTGTTTTTTTTCTGTGTTGATGTTAGAACTTTTCTACAGTATCATTTTAAGTATTTCTCTGTGATCTCTGAACTCTTGACTAGCACTGTATAGTAAGAAGTATTGTCTTGTGTTTTCATTATTTATTATTAAATATTTTTAAACCTTTCAACTGCGGCTGTTTTATGTAGAGTTCATTTAAGCTCTAGAGTACATTGCATGTGTATAGTGATGGTGTACTAAGTCACTCTAATAAGCCTTGACTGTTCAGTCACACTTACCATTTGGATAATAATATTGCACAGTAATAATTGGACACCCTTTCAGAGGGACCTTTTAGTAGTTGATCTTAGTGGGTGCTGGCAGATGGTACTACTTTTTAGACTGGGCAGAAAAGGGGCACAGCTGGAGAACCTGTGCCAGCCTTCCTCAGGAGTGTCTGTGTGTTGTATATAACTCCTATCTCAAAGTGTGTGTGTGTGTGTGTGTGTGTGTGTGTGTGTGTGTGTGTGTGTGTGTGTGTGTCAGCTACTTGGGCAGGGACACAAAGCACTGGTTGGACAGAGAGGGTGCTGGAGGTTTTAGCTTGTCCACTAGGCTGAGATCTGGACCCTATAGCTGTGCTAGTGGGGAGTCTTACTGGGGACCTGGAGAGAAAGGGAGAAACCAGCCCTAGACTTACTGTGATTTCTATGCGGTCTTAAGGGAAATTGCAATTTACTGTGTGTGTATTTATTATCCTTTCCCTATATAGACACCCCTCACTGATGTTAGTGGTGAGGACTGAGGCTCCTTGGCCAGTGCACAGGCATCACAGGACTTGATGTTAGAGAAACCATTTGACAGAGTAAGTTGGGACTTTATGAGCAGGGCAATGGAAACTTTTGCATTTCCTGAAAAAATATCAGGGGTATTAGGAGGCTGTGTGAGGGATTGCAGTTGAAAATTAAAGTGGGTGGGGTCCTCTATGATAATTTCTTCTTGAGCTGCGGAACCAGGCAGGGGTGTCCTCTTTCCCCTTTATTACTTGCATTTTATTTAGAGCCACTGTAGGCAAGAAAAGATGGATTTATTTGCAGTTCATATTATTTTATACCTGACAAAACCAGAAAGAGACATTACAGTGTTTTGGATCATTTTGAGACAGTTTCAGAACTTATCAGGGATGCAAAATTAATGAAGATAAAATAATGGTAATAGCAGTAAATTATGTACCTACACACAAACTGGTTCAAGAATATCCATATTTATGGGGACATGTTAAAATGAAGTATTTATAAATATGGATTAAAAATAGTAGCTAAGGGTATGTGGGAAGAGACTAAACAAAATATAACACAAAAACTGAGAAAATGGAAGCTTTGTTATATTAATATGGATACAAGCAGTTAAAATATTTTTAGTCCCTATTGTCTTATAGGTTCATAGGCGTTTACTAGGCTAATGACCACAAGGGCCTTTTTAAGCTTAGCCATGCATCCCGAATCTGTGACAAATTCTTGTACCCTTGATAAGTCTAAGTAGGGGGGCTGGTAGACAAAACATTTACAAGCAGGGGCCTGGGAGATCCTGTGTCCATTAGAGACATAGGTGCTAAACCAGGGATGAGTTTCCTGTTTTCCATCCAACTGTCCAGCAGGTCCTATTTATATCAAAGGCAAGGTTTAAGTCTTTAGAACAGGTAATTCTGGTGTTGTTTGTTTTGTGGATATGCAGGAGGTCCATCAGAGTGGGATCTGACAGTGCCCTGTATGTCAGGCATAGATCTCCCCTAGAAAGCTTGTAGGAGACAGAATACATGCATAGGGCCTTGAGGCACTTTGCATAGGATATTTTACTAAAGCCCTGTATTCTTTTAGTGAGGAACCTCTTTGGACATTCCAGTTGTTGGATATGCTTGATTAGATACATACCAAAGGGGGCATTGTACACTATTATAGGTCTGATGAATGCTAAATACAATGGAACAATGACTCCTTGGACTTAGATGCCATACTTGTGTTTATAAGTTGTGCAACATAGAATGATTTCCTCACTACAGTAGACTCGTAATGGTCAAATTCTAGATTACTATGTGTGTCACTAAGTCCCTGACTACTGGGTCAACTCTAAGGGGTGTGTTGTCAATATGATAGTTACTAGGGGTAGATGACTTCCCAAAGGATACTAGTATGCATTTTTTGGCATTTAGTTTTAGTTCATGGCTCTTACACCAGTTGTTTGCTGTGTCAACTCCTTCTGGAGAACATTTGTGTCAATGTGGGATTCATTGACAGCTCCTAATTTGCAATCATCTGCAAATTTAGTCAGCCAGAGACCACTGACATTGGCCTTGACGTCAGATAAGTAAATGCCAAAAAGGAACAGTCCAAGGACTAATCCCTGAGGGTCTCCACTTGTCACTGGCCTCTTTGTAGAAGTGGACTCACCAGTTCTAACTTCCTGGGTCCTGTCTGTAAATCAGTTGGCTATCCACCGGGTGAAGTACGAGTTTGTACCTAACCTCTTGAGTTTGTCAACAATGCCTGAGTGGGATACTGTGTCAAATATTTTGGCCTGGTCCAGGTAGGCAGTGTGAACTATTTTTCCCTCATCCATTGCTTTGGTTACCTTCTCAATGAAGTCCACCAGGTTGAGTAGGCATGATCTGCCTTTGACAAAACCAAATTGGGTTTGGTCCACTGTCTGGAGGTTTACTATGCCTCTATTGATCATTTCCATGACAATTCTTTCCATGGCTTTACATATAAGACTGGTGAGACTTATGGGTCTGTAGATGGCCCAACTTTGTGCAGAGGAATGACTGTTGCTGTTCTCCCTTCATGGGGCAAGAAGCCTTATTGGAAGGTAGTTAAATAGCAATTCCAGAGGCCCTGATAGTACATGTTTTATGCTGTTTTGGGATATTGACTGGTCCCATTGATGTAGTGTTCTTGATCTTACAGAGAACATTAAGGACCTGTTCACTAGTGATAGTAGGGGGAGTTATATCTTATGATATTTCCTGAGGGAAGGTTGAGGAGGAGTGAAGGGTAAAGTTGGAGCCAAAGGTATCAGCCATGATGTTTGCTATATCTTCTGACTCAATACAGGTGGCTCCATTTTTAATGAGTTCTGCACACAATTGTCTTTGAGTTTGCGGACATAGCTGAAAAATGCTTTATGGTTGTCCTTGGCCTGGGATGCCAAACTTAGCTCAAATTTGGCTTTGGTAAACTTTACTTGTCCTCTGAGTTGTTTGTTTAGTTTGATGAGACTGTTGTTATCCTGCTGGGTGCTGCACCTTCTAATTTTTGCCATGACTTTCTTCCTTCTGTTATAAAGCCTACTGATTTTGTGATTCCACCACACAGGTCAGATATATTTTTATCAACCAGAGGAGAAGTTGTAGATAGCAATTAATAAAGAGCTGAAGGACTTCATCTGGGAGGGGAAGATGGCAAGAGTCAAGTGGGATAAGCTCATTCTTCCAGCAGAACAGGGTGGATTGGGATTACCCAGTTTGAATGGGGTATTTCAAAACTACACAGTTAAGACTCCTATACATAGCACAAGCAAAAAGCTATAATTCAAAGCAGAAGGGGATGATGATAAAAACAAGAGGGAAGCTCAAGAAACAAGGAGAGACTGGGATTTTGGATGCAGGCCTTTAAGGAGAATAACAATAATCATACAGAATATTATATCCATAAAGTAACTGAAAGTGTTCTAAGAACTAAGCCAGCATGGGACTGGAGAAATGAGGTTCTGCTGATAGGGATAACTGCAATTAGAGATATAGACACTAGACAGGAGGGGGCTGGAATTTATTGGAGAAAACTGGCAAAGGAACCAAGGTATTGGAAGCAAATAACTGGAGAGCAAAAGATGATAGAATGGGAAGACGCCAATAATTTATTTGTACTGCAGGTCAGAGATTGCCTTCCCTATCAGGGGATTGATATCAGAGTATAGGCAAAGAGAAATAAATATGGGGGTCCTAATTGAAAGACTAGCACTGGTAGTGTTTTTAGTAGAATCTAGAACATAAGCTACCATTAAAAAAGGAATAATTAGTACAGCATATAAAATACTGCATGATA
Source organism: Protopterus annectens (assembly GCF_019279795.1). Lineage (NCBI taxonomy): Eukaryota > Metazoa > Chordata > Ceratodontiformes > Protopteridae > Protopterus > Protopterus annectens. Next base: position 1,674,604,108 of record NC_056732.1, on the reverse strand, counting down.
ACTATAAGAATCAGAGGATGTTAGAAAGGATTGGGAAGAGAGATTGGATAAGCAATTCACAAGGAAACAATGGAAGGATATATGTATGTCTCCCAAATATGCAACAAAATCTACAAGATTTAGGATTTTTGCCTGGAAATGTTTACATAGATATTTCTATACCCCAAGTAGACTCCAGAGAATATTTCCTCAGGCAGACAGCAAATGTCGAAGGTGAGACAGGGAAGAAAGTCGTAAATGGGAACATATTTTCTGGGAGTACAGTGAATTGGCTGACTGTAAGGATTCCCTGCAGGATGCACTGTCAGAGATGCTGGGTGGCCAGATTGGTGTGATGAGGGAGATTATTTTTCTGGGCTATGATATAGAATCAGAATTGCCTAGACATAGTAAGGCCATGCTGTGTCTACTAATGGTGTCTGCTAATAAAGCCATTACTAGAAAATGGAAATCAAAATCTAAACCAACTATATTAGAAGTAGTGAATATAGTAACAGATATAAAACAGGTGGAACTGAGATCTTTGGAAAAGGGTAGGAGCAAACTACATAGGATCATTGTGAATTGTGGGAACAATGCATTCAAGGGAGGAATGAGGCTTAAAAGGTGGCAGAACTTAAGTGAGCTGTGTAATGTTTGACTGAAAAAGAATGAGTAAATTATAAGTGATGTGCAATGTTTGCAACTGGAAGTGTGTCAGTATGATGTGTGATATAAAATGCTTGCAACTAGGGTTGTGTTAGTGGGGTTTGTTTTCATTTTTATAAATGTATGATTGTCTATGTAGTTAGTGATGGTTTAATAAAGATGTTTCTTGTTTAAAAAAAAGTCAGGAATTGAATAATTTATCTAATGTTGCTTAGGTTATATAATATATAGCAATATATTTGAAGTATAAGTGAGAGTTATCGATCTGTAATTTATGGGGTCTGTAGATGGCCCACCTTTGTGTATATGGATGACCATTGCTGTTCTCCATTCATGAGACATGAAGCCTGTATGGAGGCTACAGTTAAATAGCATTTCCAGATGGCCTGATAAATCATATTTCATGCTATTTAGAGTGCATCCTGGGATAGTGTTGGGCCCATTGATGCAGTGTTCTTGGCCTTAGAGAAAGAATTAAGGACCTGTTCCCTAGTGATAGCAGAGGGATCTATATGTGATGGTATTCCCTGAGGGAAAGTTAATGGGGAAAGAGGAGTAAAGCTGCAGCTGAATTTGACAGTCAGTGGGTTTGCTATATTTTCTGGCTCACTATAGGTGTCTGACGTTGTATTTGGATTTAATAAAATCATTCACTATAGGTGTTTCCATTTACAATGAGCTCTGCACACAATTGTGCATTGAGGTTGTGAATATAACTAAAGAATGCCTCGTGTTGTCCGTAGCCTGGGAGTCCAAATTTACCTCAAATTTGGCTTCCATAGACTTTATTTGTTCTCCAAGTTGTTTCCATAGTTTCATGAGAGTGCCTTCATCTTGCTGGGTGCTGCACCTCTTAATTTTTGCCATGTTTTTCTTCCTTCTATTATACAGGCCACTGATTCTACCAGGGTGGCTTGTTTTGCCAGTTAGTTCTGTACTTTTTCCTGGTGGGTAAAGCTGCCTCTAAGCAGCTATTAACATGCTTGTGCATGGTTTCTATGAACAGTTCCGTGTAGGCAGCAGTGTTCTTGTGGGAGCTTGAAATTTTGCCAGGTTATCACTTAATAGGAAGTTAGCCTTAGAGTAGTTTTTGAATAATACAGGGTTATCTGGGGTTCCAGGTCTTATTTTCACTTCAAAAGGAGACCATTGTGTGGTCTGACTTTACCAGAGAAGACATTACACTAGGGGTTGTCCAGCCGTCTCCCATATTACTGAGGACCAGCTCCAGTATGGTTGTACCTCTTGTTGATGTATTGACAATCTGGTCCAGAGAGTCTGTGTTTACAAAATCTAGGAATCTCTGTGCATGCACATTTAGTGTCATATATGATTCTCAATTAATAGTGGGGTAATTAAAGTCATCCATAAATATGGTATTGGGTTGGAAGGTGAGTGCTTCCAGTAAGTACATATACATGGTATGTGTTTCCTAGGTTATAGAGGGGGACCTATAGCTTGCAAGGAAATGGTACTGGATTTTGCTTACAGTGATCTGAACGTGGAGAAGCTCCAGTGCATTGTCCTGTTTGACCAACCTTGAGGTATGTTTATGTTTTATGTAAATTGAGACACCTCCACCTGTAGTCCCTGTCTGTGTTGTAGCTGGTCTAAATGTGTGGAAGACATTATAGCCTTACACTGTCGGTGTGCTCTCCATGGCTTTAAATCATGTCTCACTGACCGTACAGACATCAGCATTCTCTAGGGTGAAGAGAGCTTCTAGGGAGTGGAGTTTTTTGTTTGGACTACTAGAACTGAATAGTAACACCTTTAAATTTTCTTGCTTTTGATTTGCTATGTCAGGAGTACTTTCAGACTGGCATTGCCTAAAAAGGCGCTATGAGGGTGGACAATGTTTTAGCTAATATTCAAAAGCCTAGAGGGAAGAAGTGCAGACCATTCCTGGCAAGACAGCATGTTCTGTTGACCACCTCCTTCCTTGCTGACAAATACTGCACCCCCTTAGAATGACACCAGAAATTAAGCCAATTATTAAAGTCATTTATCTTTTGTTCATATTGTGGCATCATCCTTGGAGAAGGTAAAATTATGCTGAATGCTAGTCTAATACCAGACTGAGACACGTACTCCAAGAGCTCCATGATGTCTCTCTTCCTATAGCCTAGGGAGGTACATCTCAGGCCACTAACACCCACATGGACTAAGACTGAGTCATGCTGGTACTTGAGGTCCAAGGGCATGAGTATGTGCATAAATGTGGCAGATCCTGGCTCCTGATAAGCAACTGACCATGACGTTCTCCTTACTCAGCATGGAGAGAGGGACATCAGTGTATCTCACAATGGAATCTCCACTGACTATAATGTTTGATTCTATGGTGGCTTGCCTTATGGGCTTAGAAGTAGAGGCCACATGAGATATGGCTGAATGTGTTGATGTGGGTGTTGTTTTGAAAGAGTGCATTTGGGATTCCTGAGGGTATTTGTTATGTGTACTTCATCTAGGAGGTCTTTGGGGTTTAGGAAGGTTACATGTAAGTGCCTCAGCATATGTGGGTCTATGTGTCTGTTTTGAACTGTGTGTGATGGGTGCAGTGTGTGTACTATTGACAACCTTATTGACATTAGAAGTGATTTTATGTGAGAGCTTTCCCTCCAATGACATTGTGTAAATACATCTCTTGCATAACATACCAGTTTGAGAATTAACTGGTTGTCAGAAAACATGAGGCAATTTGTACATTGTCTCAGGATGCCCATAGCCACCAGTCTGGTAACAGACATATTAAGCAAGTTCATATCCATGGCAACAAGACCCTTTTTTATCGATTAGACATTTGGAGTGACAATATAAAGTAATGTCAGGAGTGTCCAGCTTGCAATTCTGGGACCAGTGCTTGCCACTGCAAACTGGTTGTCCTGTGTGCAATTAAATAATGGTGAAATTTCAATGGTGCTTTTACAGGAAAAATGTCACTCAAGGTGTCTGTGGCTATACAGGGCACTGCCAAACACTTTAGGGGAAACTAATAAGTAGAGCCTGATGATTTATGGATAGAATATTTAGGCAGATATTTTGAAGTTCGAAGCAAATCAAGCAGTACTTACTGAAAAGAAAGAATCAGTTTGTGAATAATTATGAAAAGAGGGAAGTTTCCTGAATGGCTGCTGTCTGATTACTACTAGTGTTGGTCTCTCCACAGCTTGGACATTGGGCATGTTGAATCTGTTTTTTACAATATTAATATACAATATTTAATTTTTTAATAACAATTTAATAATGTTTTTACAATATTTATAATTTTTATAGTATATATATGTACTTACACTATTCACATTGATTTTTAGTTAGTTTATATATATATATATATATATATATATATATATATATATATATATATATATATATATATAATAAATATATTTTTTATACTTTTTTACGTATACAGTTATACATTTATATATTTATATATATAAATATACATATATATTTTTTTATACAAGTTGTTATGAATAAAAGAACTGCACTCTGTATGCACTGATGTATACAAAACATTGTTTTAATAGGAGGATTCATAGTAACCATATGTAGCAAGCCAGCCCTATTCATTGGTTTTGTGTATGTACTTGCACTCTTGCGCTTATATGAATTTATATGAATTTATATAAACTAGTTTGTGTATGTACTTGTGCTTATATGAATTTATATTTAGTTGTCTGAGTGTGAATTTATATTTAGTCTTTTGGGTGTATAAGTATATGTGTATTCTTTAGTGTGTGTCAAAACATAAAACACAACATATATTATTATATATAGGTATATATACCTTTAAGTTAATTATTTAATTAAGTCATTAATTGAACCATGGGTAATATATAAGGAGTCAAACTTACTGTTAGCATTGATTCTGATGAGGTCTCCAGTGGGAGACGAAAGCGCTCAATCCTATTTTCTAATTTAACATACTATTCAGTTATATAGTGTTTATTCGTTATATTTTAGTGTACATTTGTCAGTGTTTAATAAAAGGTTTTGACGTATTATCACTGGTGGGATTTTTATCGTTTTGAGCCTTGTACATCGGTGGAGTTATTGGAGGTGTTGTGATTTCGGAAGACAGCCTTTATTGCAACCATGTCCACTCTTGGTTCTTGGTGTTTGTGCGAGTGTATACTAAGTGGTGACTGGTTGTTCTCTCCACAGCTTCACTGTGCTGAGATACAATGATCCTTTGCTTCTTATCTCACCAGAAGCAAAACATTAGCACCAATCCCAAGATCACTACTGAGAGGCAGAATGTGGGCTTTCCAGTAATTGGTGGTCTTGGAGGAAATGTTGCATATCTTAAAGGTAACATGGAAAAATAGGCTAATATCCTAAGAGCTGCAGTGTTCACTAAGCAGTTAGATAAGAATGAGGGGGGTAACTTCAGCTTTAGCTATCTAAGTGAAGAGCTACTAATATTAAAACAGTAAGATAGACTGGAAGGGGTGGACACTTTGTATTCTGGCTCTATGAAATACAGTGGGATGGCCAATAAATTTTAATAGTTGAATGGGAGTGATTTCACAAAATGATAACTTTGTGCTTACAATAGACAGTGAAAGAGGAGACTGAAGGAGACGTGGTCAAATTAACATAAGGGGCAGGCAACTAGAAAGACAGTTGAGTTTAAAAACCAAAAAAGCACCAGAGTTGGAGGGTGGGGAAAAAAAATTTCTGTATGACTCATAAGAGACACAGCTGTGGTCTCTTTCTTAGTTGAAATATGCAATTAAAAGCAGAATATGAGTAAAACACAGTGTAAAGAAAATGAATCACAGTATACATAATAAAAGAAGGCAATAAAGCAACACAAAATACAAGAAAGCAGAAGCAGATTAACCTTTCCTCACAGCAAGTTGTGGCAGATGCCCTTGAAGTTACGGTAAAGAGACAGTCATCCAAGTGCAGAAAGTCCCTGAGCCAGGCTACTTCTACTGCAATGCATTTGCTGAACATCTAGACATTTGTGGTGAGACCAGATGGCAATGCTCAAATCTGGTAGTGGTTGGTCCCCAGTCTGAAGTGCAGAAACCACCTGGAATGCCTAGCTGTCTTTATGTGACAGTAGGCCTGTTTGAGGTCCATTCAGCACATCCAACTATCCTTCTGCAGTAGAGGTAGAATGGACTGCTCTGTCATCATCTAGAACTTGTTCTGTTTTACAAAAAGGTTTAACTTGCTTAGGTCCAAAACAGGCCTAACTTCATTATTTTTCTTTAGCACCAAAACAATCTTGAATACACTCCAGATTGTCTTTAGCCTGGTAGGACCTCTTTGATGACTTGATTCCTGAGCAGAATTCAAATGTCTGCTGCTGCTTCCCTTCCTTGATGGGGTGGCACATCTTAAAGAGATTTTTGTTTCAATTTTGAAGTAAACAAAAAGGGAATGATGTAGCCTCTGGAAACAAATTTCAAAACCCAGGCATCTGACTTGATGGCCTTTCAAGCTTGTGAGTGCAGTCAAGCAACCCTGACTGCCTCCTGAGTGCAGCAGTCAGCATACCTCTCAGCTTCTTAGAGAAAGAAATCTGGATGAAGTCATAAATAATGGGGGGACAAAGGCCCAAAAATAGGGACACTTTTTAAATCTTGCACTTACAAACTTTGAAAGTTGATAGAATAACAGGTATTGCATTAGCATGAATTTTCTGAAGGATATGAAGTCTAAACCTCAAATGCCTGTATTTTTTTACTTCAACCCTCAAAAGCTTGCCAGAAAAACACAATTTTAAAAGAAACAGACCAAAAATAGGCAAAAATCTGGACATTCTGTGAAAATCATTTCAGTTGAGAGGCATGTCAGTCAAATTCTCAACTGCTTTAAAGACTTGCCAGACAAGAATCCTTTGAAGCCTTGATTTTGCAGACCACCTATGCAACTACTGTGGCATCCATTCAAGTTCCCCCTTGATCTCAGGGAGAACCATCACCTGGGACATCCTAGAAAAACTTTTGTGACTTGTAGTAGAACAGGCTTCCTCCCTGGTTTTTTGAAAAGATTTTCTGTGGGGTAGAAAAATGCACATCCATGCCAAATGAAAGACTTGCTTTTTGTTTGCTCATGGTTACTGAATCCTTAACTTTAGAACCAAACAACATGGACCCATCGGGTCTATATTACGAAATTGAAAACCCGTTTCAGCGATCACCACAACACCGACACACATAGCCCGAACCGCAAATATGCCGAACCCCCTAAACCACGAAATTTCAAATCTTGAATCATCATATTCAGCTAACACCACCACACGCTGCATACTACATACACAAACATGATAAATAAAACACATACATACACTAACCAAACCCTACTTCTAACCCTACACTAAACCTACATACATTACTATCTATGTACTTACCTTAACCCATACCCTAACCCTATGGTCCTTAACTATCACATACTTATCCTACAGACATATACCCAAACAAAACAAATAGTCCACACGCATACACTTAACAAAACCCTACACTAAACCTTACATACATTACCTATCTATGCACTTACCATAACCCACACCCTAACCCTAAGGTCCGTAACTATTGCACACTTACCTTATGGAGCTATACCGCAGATGGGCCAACCATGACACTTCGACATTTCATGTTTTGTGGTTTTGAACATTCGCTGTTACCGTAGTTCGCTCTATACATGTCGGTGTTGTGGTGCTCGCTGAAACGGGTTTTCAATCTCGTAATATAGACCCAGACCCATCAAAGAGGGAGTTAAGGAAATGATGCACTGAAGCACAATGCAAAGTTATACAAGCACAACCAGGCATACTAGGGAATTGCAATGCCAGTACCTACTGTGCATTCCATACCATTCACTGCATTAGACATGAGTTACATGGAAATGTTACATATAGACAACAATGTCTCCAAATGAGTTTCCAAGGTCTCAAAGGACTTAAGAGAAGGTTGTGCAGAACTTTAGTAATAAAGCCCCTTTTAAGTCTAGTCAAATGTGTCACATTGTTCAGCACGGGCAGTGCAAAGGTGGCTGAAGCATATAAGCACATTCCAAATCAGTCCAACTGCCATGACCCCCTGCCTAAAGTTTGTGGGATGAACTGATTAGCTCTTCTTCAGAAATCTCTTTTTTGCAACTGTGTCAATAACAATTGGATCAACAAGCCCAGGGGGTGGCTCGTGTTATTGGACTGCAGCCCCCCCCCAGCTATAAGACAAGAAAAATAAACAAAATATAAACAAAAGAGAAAATAAAACAACAAAAAGAAAATAATAAAACAACCGCTATTCCCGGAACATCGCCCATGCGCACTCATGGTATTTTCCCAATATCTGAACTGTTGGTGAACCAGTCTGGAGCATGTGCACAGAATCCAGACTGTCTCCTGTCTCCACCAGCAGTCCGGGTTACAAAGACAACATGCAAGTCAAAATTTTCCCAGCATTCTATGCAGTTAGAACTGCATAGACTGGAAGGGGATCAGACTGCAATGTCTGCAGGGAAGGATAAGACAAGCCTCAGGTGCTCTCGCAGGAAGGGCTGGATTTAACAGCTCTGTGACGATGGAGTTTGCTGCTTTTATATGGACTTTGATGATGGAGTTTGCTGCTTTTATATGGACTTTGCAGGCAGGGTGTATGTGTGTGTGTGTGTGTGTGTGTGTGTGTGTGTGTGTGTGTGTGTGTGTGTGTGTGTGTGTGTGTGTGTGTGTGTGTGTAGTGCCCCAGTTGCTACATGGTGGTGGGTAGAGAATAAGGCTTGAAACCCTGTACATTGGGCCCAAGTGGCAAGAGCCTGAATTCCCTACTCACCATTTCTAAAGCAATGCAGACTTTTGCCACATATTTGTTCTGTTCCTGTTCCTCATAAAATCTGTGGTTTCTGTATTTTTGTTTCTTAACACAGCCAGTAGTGCAATGGTGCAGTGGTAGCATTGTTGCCTGACAGCTACATCTTCTCTGGTTTGATTCTTGGCTGGTGTGCCTTCTATGTAGGGTCTGCATGTCCTGTGTGGGTTTGTTATGGTGTCCTCCCATCTTACAAAGACGTGTCTGGAGTGTTTCTTCTTGTGCCTCTGCCAAAAACTGGCTTTTGTTTCAAATCAGACTTTCCTGGTTAACAAATGTTAAATAAATAAAAATGACAAGCATTGGAATTTCAGACTTCATATTCTTCAGAAAATACATGGTAACACAAAACCTATTATTATAGCAAGTTTCTAAGTTTATAAGATGGATATTTGAAATTTGTCCCTATTTTTGGGACTGTATTCCCACATTATTGGCTTCGTCCAGGTTTTTTGAGCCAAGGATGAGAGCTATGGAGATAGCTGAACTCACTGAATATGTTTGGGGGCTGTATTCCCCCATTACTGGCTTTGTCTACGTGTTTTTGCTAAGAGGTTGAGAGCTATGGTGAGAACTGAATTCAATGAATATGTTTGGGGGCTGTATTCCTCCATTATTGGCTTTGTTCAGGTGTTTTGTGCTAAGATGTTGACAGCTATGGTGAGAACTGAATTCACTAAATGGTAGCCATTTAAGTTTCAGTCTTCCTCTTTCATAAAACAGATGATTGATTTGGCATAGTGGCATATTGCTCTGACTGTTTTGTACAGGGTCCTGGGTTCAATACTTGGCAGTGAAATGTACAGTGGTAACGCAGCATTTTATTCTAGCAACTTTCCAACATTATACAATCAATGTTTAAAATGTATCCATGTTTTTTGGTCTTTTGCCCCTCCCCCCAAATTTGGGCTTTTTTCCAGATTTCTTGTGCTGCAAAGTTCAGAGATACAGCTGAGTGTCAAGTAGATTTCAAGAAGCTGAGAGCTGCAGGGGAACAAAAGTTTAGTGATGGTTATGCTGAATCTGCTTGCATTGTTAATAGCACAACAGGTAGTGTACTTGCTTTTGATGCAGAAGGCTGTGGGTTCTACTCCCACAGTAGGTAGATGCATTGCTGATACTGTACTGTATTGTAAAGGGGATGGATGCTGCAGTCCTTTTTGGTGAAGATACCTAGTAATTATGAACCTGTTATCAGTTTGCCATCCATTCCCTATTGCAATATTACTAGCTTTTCATTTTTTTAATGCAACATAGGCAATATATTCCTCAATGGCAACAGGCACTTTATTTGTAAATGAAACAATGAAATATAAAGTTGTTTGCTAGTAGCAACCTCTTTATTAGTTACAAATCTCTTTAATGTGGAATTATTTAGATGACTTTTACGTCTTCAGAGATTGTGCATATTTACTGATACTGGTGGACTGTAGACGTTTGAGTAGACTTTTATGATAGAAATATTCTGAATTGGGCAGTTTTGTCATTATTGGTGCATGCATTTTGTTTCATTGTTTACTGGAAAAATGTTCAAAACAAATTTAAAATGCCCTCTACAACTGTACTATATTGTACAAGGAATATAATTTAATACAATCAGAAAGGTGAATCAAAGACCACGTGTATGTTTCGTGTGCAAGGGGCTTATGATTTGAAAACAGCCCAAAGTTAATCTTTATCTGCCACTGGCAAAATGTATTTTCTTTAAATGTGGATTTCAATGCTGTTTCAATTAATGTGAGTTTCAAGGGCAGAGAATTTTTAATGCTAAGTCTGTTTTCATTGTGATACTGCATTGCTTTGTTTAGCAGATGTCTTAGTGTTTGTGTTGTAAAATGCAAAATAAAACTTTAAAATGAAGTCCAAATCATCGTAGAAGTAAAGCAGTATGCACATTAGTGTTTATGGTAAATGGGATGAAATAGCCAAGTAATGGTTCATTGGAATGGCTGCAGGAGGAAGGCTCCATTTGACCATGATTTTGTGAAGAGGGAAACATGGCAAACTCAAAGACAGCCCCGGCTGAACTATACCTCTCAACTGTCCAGATTTTTACAGAATGAATATATTTTTGCTTCTTATTTTTGGTTTGTTCCTCATAAAATGTGTGGTTTTCTGACAAATAATTTAGGAATTAAGTCACTAAATAATGACAGACACTGAGTTTCAGACTTCATAACCTTTAGAAAAATGCATGCTAAAGCAAGATCTGTTATTCTATCAACTGTCTCAGTTTATACAACAATTTGTAGTACTGTTTATATGTTCCCCCAGTATATTTGGCCTTGTCCAGATTTCCTGCTTTAACAGGTTGAGAGGTACGTGCAAATAAATTGCTTTAAAAAATTAGGCATATCCAAACCTCTCAACTGTCCCCGATTTGGCTCAAAATGTTGCTCTTCCCCTAATAATCCCACCACAAAATAGCAATTTTGGAAGAAAATGTGGAGGGTTTACAATTAAGAAATAACTGTAATAATCGGTTATAGATTACTTTTATTTCAGAAATGCATGTAGATTCTTTTATTTTGTCAGCTGCTGAAGTTAGCAGTACTAATATTAGAAAAGTATCCCTTCTTTGACAGGTTCCCAGCTGTATTGTGTGGCTATTTTATATTTTTGCATCACATTTTTGGTCCATTTTTCATAAAATTGCGTTTTTTTTTTTTGCAAATTAGTGGCAAATCATTAAAGATTGAAGTTAGAAAATAATGACATTTGAGTTTCAGATTTCATACCCTTCAGAAAATTCATACTAATGCAAGACCTACTATTCTATTATCTTTCTAAATTTATAAGAGCAATATTTAAAAATTGTCCTTATTTTTGGGCCTTTGTCCCACTTCCATGTATGGCTTTGCCCCTCTTCTAACAAATCTGTCTTCCTCCAACATCTCTAAACTTGAAAATTGCTATAACAAGATCTCCAAATTTGCAACTAAATCCAAAACCTCTACTCACCATTGCCTTACCCTACAATCACTCAATTGGCTAGAACTATCTAACCACCTAGACTATCTTCAACTTACCACCGCTCACAAATTAATATTCTACCCTGATAAATGCCCAGCCTTAACAAACTCCCTTCCCCCATACATCCCTAACAGACCTCTGAGATCAGAGCACCAAAATGTAATCTCTATCCACAAACCCAAATGTCCTGCTGGCCAGCTTCTTCTCTCTTTCTCTCTAGCGAAGAAATGGAACTCTCTCCCTCATTCACTTAGGACCATTCCTTACTCTGAAACCTTCAAGACCCAACTCTTCTCATACCTGTCATCCAAACGGAAATGTTCCTGCTTATACCCTACCTAAATCCTGGCAAAATTCCCCTATTACTATCCTCTCTCCTTGCTCCTCTCTACCCTCAAACTATTATGTCCACTCTCAGAAAATAGTCTCTTTCTGATAACCTCTGAGTAAGCTACTTCACTCATAAACAACTTCACTCTTATAACTCCAAGTATGTAAATATTGTAAATATTACATTATCTCTATTGTCAGCACAACTGCTTTCTTTTATTTACCTTTTTAACTATAACATATGCATGCCAAACTGCCCACATTCTAATGTAAAATAACAACTGAAACCTTAAATCCTTCCACTTCTTAGTCAATCTTACTGCGCAGAATGGAAATACCTGTAACCTGTCTTGCTATTACTTGCTTACTACATTTTTTTAAATGTAAAATTTATGCAATGCATTTTCCAACTATATGATTTTATACTTGTATTTTTACCTTTAACAGTTTGCAACCAGTATTGAATTGTATTGAATTGTATTGTATTGTATTTGCTTGTGGAGCTTTTCTCCCTAGGCCTCCACTGAAAATGGGCACGGTCTGCCCCAGTGGACTTCCCCGGTAATCAAACTGAAATAAATAAAATAAATAAATAAATACATTTCTTGCTCTGAGGTTGAGAGGTATGACAAATGTGTCAGGGCCATCACAGTCAGCCAGAGACATTTCAAATTGTGACATACTTGTTGCACCCCACTCCCCGATTTAGCGACTCTGGATGTGTCCAAGCAAGGCAGGGAGCAGTTATGCAGTATAAATGTGCAGAGTATCACTCCATCCAAGGTAGACACAAGTACTAATTTTATTCTGTCCTTGATTTTGCAGAATGTTCTGGTTTCTGTCATATTTTTATACTGTTGATTTATGCTTATTATTACTCAGAACATGCCTGTTGCTCTGTGTTTAAGTAGCAATGCTTTAATGACCATCAGGTAAGCTTGTCTGAGATTGTAAGATACAAGTAAGCTTTAATAAGCATACTGTTAAATAACTGCCAACATTGAAAGCCTTTCTGTTGTTGCCATGCAGAGAATGCTTGCATAATTAGATAATGTATAAGCCTTGGGTATTGAAATGCATATGACAGTATTTGTAATGAAGGATAGGATTATATTATTTTAAGAAGCTCATTGCATTTGTTGGAGACTTTGCAGTCATCTTTGCAGGCTTTACCTGTAAACCAAACACAATGCTAATCTATCATGTGTGGTCCATTATCTGTACAGCAATCCTTTAAGCAATGTATCTTGAGCTTGTTTCTTGTTTGCTTTTCATTTTTTACTTTGATCATGTTTTCCCCATGAAACAAGTAGATAGTTGTCAGGCAGCAGGTCTTTTTTGGATAAGAAACATTTTTACAAGTGGGGTATCACAGGGATTGCTACTTTTATCATGTTACTTGGTACTTTAATAAAGCTGAATATAAATTATAATTAGAACTGCAGTGCAAGGAGAAGTGGTTTGAGTTGAGTGCTGCTTGTTTTTCTTATACGTGATTTTGACTGGCATTCCAGTAATCTATTTAAAAAGTAATTTATTTTTTCATGCCTCACAACCTTTTTGTTTCCATCTAGATATTAAGTAAGCTGTCATGTAGCCAATGCATTGGAATATTTTTTTTCTTCTACACTTCATTTTGTCTTTATTGGACTTGCATAATGATGGTTTGGCACCCAGGGCAGCGTATTTAATTAAAATTACAGTTTTTGTAGTTTTGAGCATAGCTCCTCCCCTTTCTAGTTGACTGCACCCCTTCCCATTGACCACACACATTCAGCTGTCTCCTGCAGCCCCCCTTTGATTTGAAGTCACCAGCCACCACTGAACAAGCCCTGTCCTTAAGTGGAGCCAAAATTTTTGCAGGTTTATGAAGAATAGGTTCCACCACAGTAGGTTCTCTGTATGTCCTCCAAGACACAAGGTTGATGAATGTGTCCAGAATAGGGTACCATACAAGACATGGATGGGCCCAACCAAAGGTTTCCAGGAATAATGACTCCTCATGGGATGAGGCTTTTGGTGGTCAACCTCCTTCGCTGTCTCATTAATTCCAGAAGATCACCAAAACAGGCATCTTCATGGGGGGTATTTAGGGGACCCTCCTACTTCATCATTGTCAGAATCCTCAGTAAGAGATTCTTTAGGGTAATCCAAATGTTTCGTCTTATACTGGCTATTCTTGTGTACCTCCTGGGAGGAAGACACGAGGGAGCAAGGAAGTAACTACTCAGTGTCGGCTGCCTGATGACAGGTCATGTGAGATCAAGACTCTAGAAAGACTGGGAGGATCATGACAGATTCAACACCAGAATAGAGATTACCATCTCAGTGTGAAAAAACATCCTCTCCATGACATCGAACACAGATTCTGAGACCAGAAAACTAGAAAAAGAACCTCCCCAATACGTAGATCTAGGAGAAATGCTGGTTAAATCACTGACCCACTGGGGTCCAATGTTGAGACTGGAGGTAAGCTGTCAAGAGCCAAAGCTCCCAAGAGCAGGAATGGCCTTGAAAACCTCAGAGTAAACCACGATCACTGGTCCTCAGGTCTAACCACAAGGCTTAAGATGTATTCATTTCTGAGGAAAATGGAGTTAAATATATCAAGGCAGAGTTTAGTTCTAAGGGCAGTCAAGCTGCCAGCATTGACAAAGTGGTAGTACAGGTTTTTGTTGCAACCAAGGTCAATGGTGCCAAAAGGTAGACCAGAAGAGGAGGAGCAAAAAGAGTTAGGAGGATCTGTCCTTGCAGTCCCATCTATATCTTAGAACAGCATTATCTAATAAAGAGAGAAAAAAAGCTAAGCAATTATTAGAAACTATAAGAAATATTTACTAATTTTATTCCGATTTTTTTTTTAATTGAGGCTAGAAATAAGTCAGGGAAGTAAGCAGCAAACAAGGATAAAACACACACACACACAGACACACACAGACACACACTCCGTAAACCCAGAAAGGCTATTACTAAAACACAAGAAGAGGAAGCAAACTATGGAAGCTGTAAAACCAAAAAGGAGCAAAACCACTTGGCTAAATAGAGCTTCAGGGAATGCATCTGATCCCTGGAAGTGTCAAACATGATTTGAGGAGATTTAAGCAAGCAGGGCATTATTGGACAAGAGGTGGAGCTTCATAGCAGAAGCTTCTAAACTACCAGCCTTGGGTTTAGTCAGATCCAATAACCCACAGGTTAAGGTGGATGAAAAAGACAACATCAGATCAGGATCTATAAACAGATAGAGGTGATAACTCAATCCTTGTCTGATTATTATAATAAAAATAACCAACTAACAGGATAAAAAATACATATGTGTGTATATGCATATAGATAGATAGATAGATAGATAGATAGATAGATAGATAGATATTTACATATGTTTTCCTCACAGAAAAATTGTCAGTGCCCCATATTAAGTTGTTACATACATTGATTTAATTAGCACCCATACTTCATATCCGGTACAAGCACCCATAACAGTGCACATATTATTTTTTTTAACACCTTGCACTTTAATTATAAAAAAACTACAAGAAACTCATTATCTTATTTATCATACCCTACATTTATGAAGGAGTGAAAAAGAACAAAAAATAGAACATAAAATGTCTTGCATATAATTATATTGAAAGGTACATCATAAAGGCTTGAAACAAAGTGGTTCATAAACTTTTGGAATGTAACTGTGATGCCTCACCACTGGACCAGTAGACAAGGAGACTTAATCTTCACCACTGGCACCTGTTGGGGGGGGCATTCACTGGGAGGATAACAGGTACACACACGGTATTTCCAGATACAGCTCTCTGCATCAAGTGCAATTTCCTTTAAGAGCACACAGAGACCACAATCAGTCTGGGCCTGGTTTCTCCCTCTTTCTCCAGATCCCCAGTAAGACTCCCTGCAGGCACAGCTATTGAGTTGAGCTCTCAGCTGAGTGTCCAAGCCAAGACCTCCACCACTCTCTCTGTGCAGTCAGTGCCTCATGTCCCTGCTCAAGTAGCTGACACACACACTCTTGAAGATTTGTTTTGTACACCACACACATACACACACACACACACACACACACACACACACACACACACACACACACCTGGGAAAGGCTGGCACAGATTTACTAGCTATTCCCCCTTCTGCTCAGACTATAAGGTAGTAACTGCTGCCACCAGAACCCCTTATCAGCTACTTTAAGGCCCTTAACAAAGGGTGTACAATCTTATTGTGTAATGTTTCTATCAATACAAATGGTAGTTTGACCAAAAGCAAGGCTATTAGGAGTTGCCCACAGTGTCGCCAAATAAATATGCAAGTACTCTCAGAATTTAAATATCTCTAGACAGATCAGCCACAATGAAATGTTTAAATATATTTAATAATAAAAAAAGAACAAGACAATACTAAATATATATATTTACAGTGACAGAGTTTGAAATCCCTGAAATATTTGAAATAACATTGCAGGAGAGTCTCAAATAAATGAGGAAAAATATCTAAACTATGCTTCACTATATTCCTGACTAAATATAAGAGAATTACTATACCCTAGTTAACTTACGTACACAGTAAGGCAAATGTGTGGTGAATGGATCCTCTAGCTGATGTTGGCAGGTCAAAGACAGAATACAGAATGATGTTTCTCTCTAGCAGGTCTCAAATTATTATCTCAAATATTACTGCTGGGATAACTTGCAGAATGACATCGCTTTTGTCATTTGACTTCAATTCCCAGACTCAAAACAACCATTGATGGCAGCTGGTAGCCTTTAGCACCTACCTGTGAAAATACATAGACCTCAGAGCTTATGTCAGATGGTAAAGTCATAAAACAATTTACATTCCTCCACATTTAAAGACAATACAGAAATTGCCCTAGTTTTAGACATTGTGTCTCCTTTCTGCCATAAAGTAATTTAATTTCAGTTATTTTTCTGAAGTTAACCTCTGTGTTCTAGTGTCTACTGTTAAAATATATGCATTTAAACAGTTACAATAGTGCATGTACATTTCTGTTCTTTTCCAGTAAAGTACACTGTGGTTATTTTTAAGCTCAGTACTTTACAAACCCTTTTCAACCCACATTCCTGCACCAGCAGTTTAATATACACATAACATACATTTCTAATACAGTTGTAACACAAGCATCTTACACAAATAATTTCAATATTCACCAATGACATATAATTATTTACAAAATTCCAGACAGCTGTGTTGGAGTATCTCCTTTCAAGACAGTAACAATTATCAAGCCTGGTTTCAGGTCAAACCCAAATCACATGAAAGTAAACTGCCTCAGGTCCCCGTACTGCTAACAAGCACTGGAGTTAGCCCATTTACATCTAAACAGTCTCTCAGGGGTCTTGCCATATGTTTAAAAGTTTGAACACTGCACACATATGTCATTCTAAGCATTTGTTCTGTGAGTTCGCACTGAAAAATAAAAGAGGTATTATCCATAATTAGAATTATAAAGGTAGTATCCTTAAGTCCATGATTTACTACTTGTCTTATTATCTTGACATTGTGGGATCAGGAGAAGGGGTTGCCTTTTTCCCCTGCTATATGGCCCAGTACACATCAGCCACATCCATTAATATTTCCTTTTTCTTTAAAGACATTGGGGGTAATTCAATAAACCC
Source organism: Protopterus annectens (assembly GCF_019279795.1). NCBI lineage: Eukaryota > Metazoa > Chordata > Ceratodontiformes > Protopteridae > Protopterus > Protopterus annectens. The sequence goes on along the minus strand of NC_056732.1, from coordinate 1,674,586,686 downwards.
TACACTGAACGAATCTCTGTGTAGAAATAGTATAGCGGCCTGAACACAGAATATGGCCCACAAGCGATCCAGGAAACAGGGCTGGGGGAGTGCACGAGCATGCTGACATGGATGTGTCTGGGGAATGCAAATCACCTCATCTGTTGGTGAAAACCATGCAAGTGAGGTGATTTACCAATTCAGCAAGAAGAAAGGCATCAGTGTAGGTTGCGTGTTAGTAGGAAAAATGTACAAGGTTACAAACCATGTACCGGAGTATACAATTTAAACAGGAGCTGTAACAGACAAAATAAAAGGCTGTACATTGCACAGTAGCCATGCAAATGTCCAAAACTATGGCCATTGAGTTGAAAAAGTAATGCAATATATCAGAAATTAAACTTTTGTTTTAATATATATATATATATATATATATATATATATATATATATATATATATATATATATATATATATGCCACGTTTAAATGGCATGTAGTGAAGCGCAAACATGCTATTTTGCAAAATATAAAATAAAATAAAAAATAGAGTCAAATATGAAATATAAAGCTATGCAAATTTATTGCATTATAGTGCCCAGCATGCAGAGTCATACAATGGCTGGTTGTAGTGGTAGCTAAGGAGATAGGCCCTGGTTTAGTGAAGCAGTATCTAGGGCATACACAATTAGGTGTATGTAAATAAGCCAGGGTTACTATATAGCAAAAAGGGCCACCGTGTCCATAGGTACTAACTGTGGTAGGGCTAGAAGTGTGTCACTGTAGGCAGAGCAGATAGCTAACATTAAAATGGAGTGTGTCACACCATATTTAAATGGATTGGAGCTTAGTGGTGCATGTTTGTGCTCATCTAAGTACGGCTAAGCAATGGGGTGTGTCTGAGCCTGCTAAGCTATGCTTAGCCCCATGATGCATGTTTTAACTGGTTAAAGAAAAGCTAAGCATGCCTGTGTATAGTGGAGGGTCCAAACTGCTAAGCAATGTTTACACTAGCGCCATGGGTTTGCACGGAGCACCCTGGGGCTTAGCAGTGGAAGAAATTGAAAAAAAAATAAAAGGAAATAGCCTGGAAAGCCAATCAAGTATAAAAGACTGAAAAGCCCTGTTCCACTGGCACTGGCCCATTCAAACCCCACAATTATATACCTGGCAGGTGGAATGTATCGCAGTCAGCCAATCACACAGGCTGCATCTGCACAACACCACTATAAAGTATGCATACACCCTTCAATCTGATTTTTTACACATACGCTGCACCACTGGAGTACACACTTGGGAATTTTAACTGACAAAATGATAGGGGCTGCTGCTCCACTACATCTGTATGCACTACAGGCTGAGGTCAGTGATGATGATGATGCTGACAATAGGCCCAGAATGAGGAGGAGAAGAGTGTTCAGGCCCAGGGTAACCTTCCAGGGGCTACATGAGATGGAGATAGTAAAGAGCTACAGGGTGGACAGGGACATACTATAGGAACTCACCGAGCTCTGTCACCCTCACCTCAGACCCAGAGCCAACAGAGGGGAACCCATCCTATTGGAAACAAAGGTATGTGTAGCTTTAAGAATACTAGCTACAGGTACTTTCCAAACACCTTCTGGGGACATCAGGGGGGCTCACAGGCATCCACATCTAGGGTACTCCACCAGTTCCTGGATGTTATGCTAACACATGCCAGTGAGCACATTTATTTCCCCAGCACCCCTGAGGAGAGGCCCAGCATTATGCATCTCTTCTACCATCTAACACACTACCCGGAGATACTGGGTGTCATAGACTGCACTCATGTGCACATCAAAGCAACAACTGGTAAGGAGGGTAGAATCTACATCAATTGCAGGGGATATCACTCCATGGACTGCCACTTCATGTGCAATGCCCAGGGCATTATCATCAATGTAGGTGCTAACAGCCCTGGCAGTTATCACAACTTCCACATCTAATGCATCACAGCTGTACCAGGCATTTACCAGGGGGGACATCCCGTACGGCCATCTACTGGGGGATGCTGACTATGCACTGAAACCAGGGAAGATGACACTCATCAGAAATGCACACACACCAATTGAATAATGCCATAATGAGGCACACACACAAACTAGGAACATCATACAGTGTGTATGTTTGGTCTGCTCAAGCCACGCTACCTTGACATATCTGGTGGAGCACACATGTTCATAGTATGTGCCATGCTACACAATATGATCCTGCAGAAACACCTGAGCAGGAACATCAGAGGGAAGGGAGATGCATCCCCCCCACCATTGCCAAGGTCCCCACAGGCACAGGGGGACTCAGAGAAGGAACCCCCTGAGCCTGTAGGCAGACATAGGCATGTCCAGTATGCTCTGGCCTTGGCAAAGAGGCAACACATAGCACATGCACTGACAACCTAGGGAACCAGGGACTGACACCTCATTCTCACTCACATACACAGTAAAAGGATGCCAGCCACATCACACTACCTGTAGCTTACCATTTACAGGCTGTGTACTGCATGCATCTGACAGAGTCAGCCCTGAAACACTGTCCTCTCAACTGCTGCAGGCACAAAGTAAGTCACTCTTCTTAACAACAAATGAATGGGGTGGTAGATTGTGGTAGCATATGTATGGTATTGCTACATGTATGCAAGGGGATGGAGTGGAGTGGGCTACCGGGATAGCAGCAGACAAATGTCAGCTAAATGGGTCAACAGAAACTCTCTGCCAAATACTGGCTGTCCCAGAATAGGCAGTAGGCCCCAATCCAGCAAAACCCACTGCACTATGTGAGGGACTTACAAAGAGCGGGTTCGTAGGACAGATGCATGGATGTCAATGATGGAGTCCCATACATACCTCTCAACCTCCTAGAGCAAGAAACCTGTACAAAGCCATAACAAAATGTGGGACAAATGCCCAAAAACAGGGATAATTTTTAAATATTGTTCTTACAAACTTAGAAAGTTGATAGAACAACAGGTTTTACAGTAGAATTAATTCTCTGAAGGGTAAGAAGTCTGACACTAAAATGCCTGTCATTAGTTTAGAATGCCTGTCATTAGTTTCTAACTTCAGTCTCCTGAAGTACAGGCCAACACTAAGGGACTGTGGCTAACAAAGTTCGCATATGACTGCAAACTGGGAGCCATTACTGAATCCCCAAATGATGTGGATATTCAACAAAAGTGCCTTACAGAAACAGATGCTTGGCGCCAGTACCATGGGTTCAAGCTCAATGCCAAGAAATGTATAGTTATCACCTTTGGAAAAAAACATGTACCCATGAATTACCACATAGGTGGCAGTACACTAAACACCGAAAGTGTGAAAAGAGACTTAGGGACACAGGTGGTCAGTGGTCTCACCTTTGATAACCACATCGCCACAACAGTCAGGAAATCCTTCTATATGGCAAACCTCATCACTAAGGGCTTTTCATCCAGGAAAAAAGGAGGTCATTGTCCCACTGTACTCATCCCTCATTAGACCCATTATAGAGTACAACGCCCCGTTTGGTATGTACCTCACAAGACATCTGCAACAGCTGGAAAGGCTGCAGAAATACCTCACTAAAGGAATCACAGTCCTAAATCAGATGCCTTATGCTGACCATTTAAAAAAACTCCAGCTATACTCTGTGGCATATCGTCTACTCAGAGGCAATCTCTGCTTAACATACAAGGCCATGTCAAACCCTGAGCTGTTGGACATGATCCACTTAAAAAATTCCCAATCCCTCAAAGCCACACACTCCAGGGATCTAAACCTTGTCATCACAATGAACAAAACATGCTGGAGAGATAGGTTCCTAACCCAGAGACTCCCCAGACTCTGGAATAGACTGCCCATACATGTCAAGCAAAGTGCCTCCATGGACCTCTTCAAAAAGAACCTTGATGATTGGATGGGAGATAGGAAATTCACCCCAGGGATCAAGTCAGTCACCCTGCTAGACAGGGGCCCAGGGAAATAAATATTGTGAGAAGAAATAGCCAGGGAATTGTTATGGCTAGGCTTGTATAGGCCCTAGGGCCGATAGCCTAGCACCAACCTATGAATCTATGAACCTATAATGATTTGTTAGTAATTTTCCAGACAACCACAATTTTATGAAAAATGGAACCAAAACATGAGGCAAAAATCTGGAAATTCTGTGAAAATCTGTACAGTTGAGAGGTATGGAAACACTGAAAAACCGATGTTCCCATACAACTACAGTAACATTTATGTTTGTAAGGTAATAGCAGCAGACCACACATTCCCAGGCCTGTCACAATCAACTTGCTAACATGTTCCATTTCCATAATATGCAGAAGGCAATGTGCTATGTATGTGTGCGGTTAACAGTGTCAGGAAGTAGATAGCAATGACTGGTGGCTGTTTTGGCTTAGTGGGCTAAGTACATTACTGTAGTTGACAGGGTTCATGGTTTGAAAGTGGCCCTGCCTGCTATTTTTACATGTCAGCTGCACCTATGGTAGGAGTTCTACAGACTGTCCAGAAGTCAAAATTTGTTAATGCAGGAAAGCTGGACAATGAAGTGACAGGGGCCACAGATATGGACAGTACATAGCCTTGAGTAACATAAACTCTGCCTAGTAGAACAGCAGGTTGTGACAAGTTAGTCTAGCACCAGGATATTAAGGCTGCCACGTAACTGTGTCAGTGCTGACAACAAGTCAGTGGGCACCATCCATACCCCACGAATGACAGGGTTCCTCAGAATGTCCACACACTTGCCTCATATATCTGTTCTGTTTGTCATAACATTGCATTTGTCTGACAAACTATTGGCAAACCAATAAAGGTTGATGTGAAAACATCAATGACAGCCAGTTGACATGCAGACATCATACCTATAAGAAAATGCAAGCTAACACAAAACCATTCTACCAACTGTGTACATTTGGAAAAGCAATATTAAGATCCTGTTCCCATGTCTGGGCCTGTGTCCGACTGTTATATATGACCCTGTTCAGATGTCTGTCTGTAAGAGTTTGAGAGGTATGGCCAATACCTTGTCTAGGGGCAGGGTGGATGATCGTGGGGTGAATTTTCTTTCTCCCATCCAAACGCCAAGGTTCCTGCCCTATAATAACAGTACAACACAAACCATCTGAGGACCAGAGCGGATGTATGGGGCACAATGCTACCCAACCTGCTAAACAGGTAGTCAGAGGTGTGAAGTCCATAACCCTGTGTGTGGTTATGACTTCTACCCCAGTCACACCATAACTGCAACTACATAAGAGCCACAACTGTGGACAAAGCCTGCGACTGGAGCAGAGCAGGACAAAGGGCCACATATAAGAGGAAGGAGGAACCACTCATAGAGAAACGTAGAATGTGCAGACTAGAACAATTCATACAGTAGCATGAGTTCCCGTTAGTGTATGGAGTCAGTAGACAAATGCCTGTCAGCGGTTCCTCATATTAATCTATACTGATCACAGTGCTGTGTAAAATGTACTTCACATATTATGCAAAACTCTGCACAGACCAATACACTCTGTAACCACCCTAGATATGACTCAGTTAATAAGGATAGCACACAGCCAGGACATTCCTCAGTCAGTATATCAGTAAGGTGTTGGACTGTTTACACAGGTTCAGCAACCAATCAGCTGTAGCACACAAAATCCTGGACTGTGTACAGGTAGATCTGGCCTGGAGTCCTAGTGTTACTATTGATGGTCATACTGGGTATGCTCCTACACTTATCTACTTTCAACTCATGTCTGAATCCACATCTGGCTACAGAACTGGGATGTACATATATCCCTTGTGCATAGAGACAGGTATGTACACCTTAACTGTCCAGACAGCTATGTACAACTTAACTGTATATCTCCACCCCCATCAGACATGTTTACCACCATCTATCCATATGTAGTACACATAAGATTTATCTAGATCTGTTGAGTGTGATACATGTACAGACATATAGGTAACATATACAGATATATAATTTATAAAGAGGTAGACACAGAGGGGGAGAGAGAGACAGAGAGAGACAGAGAGACAGAGACCCTGAAAGGCATAGCATGATGTACTGCCAAAGCCACATGTACACCAATTTTAACCAATGGCGCCTGCAAATACTATGATGAGTCCCATTGTGTAATAGTAGGTAGACAGGTGTTGTAATCTCACATCAGTTGCTGTGTGTGTGTGTGTGTGTGTGTGTGTGTGTGTGTGTGTGTGTGTGTGTGTGTGTGTGTGTGTGTGTGTGTGTGTTTCTGTATGGATTACACTAGTCTAGTGTAGACTAGTGTCCTCCACAACAGTGGTCTCCCTGTCAGCAGCGACTGATGTCATCCACCCCAACAGCAGTGGCAGACACTCTCCACATGTGTAAGTCCTGTGGAGCATGCAATAAGTACATAGTGTTATAGTGTAGTCAGTTAGATAGGTAGTGGTTCTAATCCCAACAAAGGCAACTCAGGGAATGTTTGTGTATAAGTATATCCCCTTGCAGCTGTGTGTAATTCCTGCCTATGTCGGTGCAATGCCAATACATTTTGAGGCCTGTTCCACCCTGTTAACCCCACCTATTGCCCTACTTTACAGGTCCTGCTGATGTCATCCATCTTATATGCACATTTACACATTTCCTAGCCACATAAGTCTGTGGTGCAAGCTATACATACATAGCACTATAGTGTAGACAATTACATAGGTAGTGGTTTTAATCCCAACAACAGCAACTCAGTGTGTGTGTAAATATATTCCCTTGCAGCTGTGTGTATTTCCTGCATATGTGTGTGGAATGGTAATAAAGTTTAAAGCCTGTTCCACCCTGTTAACCCCCCATTGCACTACTTTACAGGGCCTGCTTATGTCATCCAACTTAGCTGCACCACTGGTCACTATCTGGGTACATAAGCTCAGTGGAGCATGAGGTAAGTACGTAGTGCTATAGTACATATGATTATACAGGTAGGGGTTCTAATCTCAATCCTGCCAACTGTGTGTGTGTGTGTGTGTGTGTGTGTGTGTGTGTGTGTGTGTGTGTGTGTGTGTTAGTTATACCATTTTGAGGCCTGTTCCACCCTGTTGACTCCTCCGTTTCCATTACTTTACAGGGCCTGTTGATGTCATCCACCTTAGATGCACTGTTGGATACTCTCCAGGCATATAAGCTCTGTAGCACATGCGATAAGTACGTAGCACTGTAGTACAGACATCTAGACAGTTAGGGGTGCTAATCTCAACACTGCCAACTGTGTGTGCAAAACATGTTCTCTGTGTATGTGTGTACTGGTTATACCATTTTGAGGCCTGTTCCACCCTGCTGACTCCCCCCATTGCATTACTCTACATGCCTGTTGATGTCATCCGCCTTAGATGCACCATTGGACACTCTCTAGACATATAAGCTCTGTGGCTCATGCAATAACTACATAACACTATAATACAAATGACTAGATAGGTAGGGGTTCTAATCTCAATACTACCAACTGTGTGCATGTTTGTGTGTGAAGCATAATGTGTGTATTGGTTATACTGTTTTGAGGCTTGTTGAACCCCTCATTGCATTACTTTACATGGTGTGCTGATGTCATCCACTATAGACACACCATTTGACACTCCCCAGGCCATACCTCTCAACTGTACAGAGTTCTGCAGAATGTCCAGATGTTTGCCTCATATATTTGGTCCATTTCTAATAAAATTGTGTTTTTTTCTGGAAAATCATTGGCAAATCTTTGAGAGTTGAAGTCAGAAAGTAATGACTAGAGATTTGAGTTTCAGGCATTATACCCTTCTCAAAATTCATGCTAATGCAAAACCTGTTACTCTATCAGTTCTCTAAGTTTGTAAGTGGAATATGTAATATCTTTGACCCTTTATCCCCCCATTATTGAATGCTTTGTCCAGACTTATCACTGTAAGAGGTTGAGAGGTATGGTCATGGCATATAAGTTCTGTGGCGCATGTGATAAGTACATAGCACTGTAGTACATACAACTAGATAGGCAGAGGTTCTAATCTCAATACTGCTACCTATGTGAGTGCATATATCTGTGTATGCATATCCCCTCTAGCAGTGTGACTGTCTAGTCTGTGTGTGTGTGTGTGTGTGTGTGTGTGTGTGTGTGTGTGTGTGTGTGTGTGTGCAATTGTTATACCATTTTGTGTGCCTGTTCCACCCTGTTAACTCCCCTATCGCCAACCTATTCAGTGTCTACAGATGTCATCTACCTTAGATGCAGAGTTAGACATTTCCAAACAAAATAGCACTGATGCACATGCAATATGTACAGTGGTCTATAGTAATACATAACTAGACAGATAGGGGTTCTAATATCAAAACTGGCAACTATGTATGTATGTGTGTTTGAATGCATATCCCCCTGCAGCAGTGTGTGTGTGGGTGACATGGTTATACCATTTTAAGGGCCTGTTAACCCCCTAGTAGGCAATCCTTACAGTACCTGCAGATGTTATTCACCTGAATACTAGTGGCAGACAGTGCAAAAATATATAAGCTCTGTGGTGCATGTGATATGTATACAGCACTATCATATATAAAACTAGCCAGGTAGGGCTTACTCTCAACAAGGGCAGTTCATGAGTGTGTATTTATGTATGTATGTATGTATATCCTCTTACAGCAGTGTGACTGTGTTAGGGCCACCACCATACCTCTCAACCCCTTAGAGAAGGACATCCAGATAAAGCCATACAGAAAGGTGGGACAAAGGCCAAATATTAGGCTCAATCTTTAAATATTCCTCTGACAAACATAGAAAGTAGATAGCATAACAGGTTGTGCATTTACATGCATTTTCTGAAGAGTATGATGTCTGACATGAAAATATCTGTCATTATTGTCTAATGTCACTCTTTGATGATTTGTCATTAAAGTGTAAAAAAAAACACAATGTGATGACAGAACAAAAATATGCAGCAAACATCAGGACATTCTGCAGAAATCTGTAGAAGTGAGAGGTATGGCCACCACCTGTCCCACTCTACAGGTTGCAGTACATGTCTGGCCATTTGTGACCTGTGGCAATGACTCAAACAATACAGAGGTCCCCAGACTGTAGGACAACAAACATTTCCTAAAGTTGTCTACTAGTTGCATAAAGCAGTTACTTCACATCAGAAGCACCTTAACGTTATAAGAAATAGAATAAGCAAAGGTAATGTGACACAAAAAAGTTCTCATATTGGCAAACCAAGAGACATACTGTCTGTTGCACTTGCCATGGGTATGGTTTGTCCCACCAACTCTCATGATACTACAAGTGTCTCACATTGCACATTTGATAAGATGCCAACTCTAATCTGTGTTGCCTATGTGTGTGCAATATGTAGACATGTGTAGGCCCTGTGAGTAGACATTGCCCCCAATGACCCACATGTATCTCAGCATGAATTCTAACTGTTACCACCCACATATGTAGGTACTGTCTAAGGCTGTGGTGACTGTAAGTAGTGTGCTGTTTGTCATTAACCCACAAACTGATTTTAACACACTGTGATGGGGCTATATAGCAGGTATGGAATGGTGCTAACGTCTTAGTCTCAAGGTGAATGGAGAAAATGTACCATCATACCATACAGCAAAGACATGGCCCCATTGTTTCCCACATCAATGGCAAACACATAAACACACAACCTGTGTTGACAGACCTGGGCACTCAGGTTGATAACACTGTTGCATTCAGCCATCAAGTAGTGGCAGTGGTCAGAAAAGCCTTGGATATAGTTCACCACATATGTAAAGGGACTGTATTCAAAAGAAAGGTGGACATTACCTCTGTATAGTCCTCAGTCAGTACAACAATAAATTATCATCACAGCCGATCTGGTATGCATCTATGCAGACATCTGCAGCAACTGGAAAGGCTATGTTAACACCCACAAGGGTTACCCGTGACCTTCAACAACTGTTCCATGCACATAGCCTTGAATCAGTTGGCCCCACTTGTATCTGAGAGGTTGTCCACAGGTTGACTGTGGCATGCCTAGATGGCAATGTTTTGCTCAGCCCTTCAACAGCTGCCCCATATATGTCAGTCTAACTATTTGCACATTACCAGCATGACAGGCCTGAATCACATAAGCAACAGCAATAAAACTTGTGGCGAGACAGGTTTATCTCCCAGAGGCTGCCCTGTCTCAGGAATGCACTTCTCATACATGTCAGAGTACCATGCAGACACTCATCAAGTGCATCTGTAATAAATGGATGGGAGAACAGAAATCTGTCCCACGGGTCTAACCTGTGTATATCAATGACAGGGGCAACAGGTGCTGATCGATGATTCTGTTGTTGTAAAGTAATGGCTAGGCTTGCAAGGGACCCAAGGCCAGTACTCTAGTAACCTTCTATGTACCTATGAATCTGCAATCCTACAGAACACCCAGGTGACATGTATCAAGAGTAGCATGCTGTGCAAGTTTATGCTGTCTGCCCCCATTGTCCCTTACACACTGTTCCATGCATATGCACCTAGGTAACCATGCACATATACAGTCGTACCTTGGTGATGAAAATGTCTCTGCATTGCCATATGCCATCCTGGGCTTCTGTATTGGCAGCAGGTCCCCACAACATAGACACACAGATACCTGGAATAGAAACAGAATAAGGTCTTTGAGACAACAGTCAGTCAGCAGTACTAAAGTACAGTTGTGTACCTACCATAAATGTAGATGTTAGAGTGTATTCACTCTTGCAGTCATTACTCTTGGGTTATCCTGCTGGCAGGCTACCCACAGTTGGCTTGAATTTCAAAGTCTAGGCCCGGTGTCAGTTGCTGTCACCTCTTCCCTGATGTCAGTGCGCCAGGGGTATAAAAGATGCAGCCGACGCCATTTTCTTCAGTTTTTTCTTGCCCCAGATGTCAGGTGCCCCCAAAATGGTAGGCTAAATAATTATGCCAATAATTATGCATGCAGTAAAATAAACATTTCCTTCATCTAAAAGCAAATACATCACATAGGTTGTATAAGATAGAGAAGAATAGATAAGTCCCAGCAAAGAAAAGAGGGATGGTGGGAGGGTTACCTGAACTGCAACAGTGAATACACCTGAACATCTACATTTATGGTAGGTACACAACTGTGCTATGTTCATCGTGTTTCACTGTTGCAGTCATTACACTTGGGTTGAATCTCAAAGCTGAGGTTGGGCGGCTGGGCCTAAATAAGATTAGGTGAGGCTATAAGGCCCTGCAGAACTGCAGTGGCAAAGCCTGCTCTGGATTTAGAGTAGAGAGGCAAATGGTAGTGCTTTGTAAAAGTGTGCACTGAGCTCCAAGTTGCAGCCTCTAAAATGTCTTTGGTTGGTACTCCTCTGAGAAAGGCTGCTGAAGTGGCTGCTGCCCTGGTGGAATGAGGCCTAATGCCCTTGGACACTGATTTGCCATGTTGTGAGTAGCAGAAATGAATGCAGTGATCTATCCATTTGGAAATAGTCTGTTTAGAGATAAGCTTTCCTTGAGTTCCTGCAGCATATGCCACTAAAACTTGCTTAGTCTTTCTGAAAGCTTTAGTTCTGTCCAGGTAGAAACATAGTTGCCTGTGTATGTCCAAAGAATGCATAAGTCTCTCACCCTTATTCTGTGGGTTTGGATAAAAGGTAGGCAAATAAATGGTTTGGTTAAGGGCCACACTGGACACTACCTTGGGCATAAATGTTGGGTTCATCCTTAGAGAAACCCTGTCTAGATGGAAAATGATGAAAGGTTCCACAGCCATGAGTGCCTGTAATTCTGAAACTCATCTTGCAAAGGTTATTGCTAGGAGCAGAGCTGTTTTCCAAGATAAAAAAATTATATCAGCTGCACTGGCTGGCTCAAAAGGTGGCAGTGTGAGTTTTTCCAAGACATAATTGAGGTCCCATGCAGGTATGGGGGCTCTCCTTGGAGGTCTTATGTGTTTGGCCCCTCTGAGGTACTGCCTTAGCAATGGATGGAAAAAAATAGGAGGTTCCATATTGTAATGAGCTGAAATTGCAGAGGCATGAATTTTAATTGATGAAAAGGAAAGACCTTTGTCCAGCATCACAGTTAGGTATTGTAAAATCTGAGGAATGTTTGGTACAGATATGCCAATTCCTTGTGCTTGGTTCCAAGCACAGAATCCTTTCCATTTTTCTGCATAAAATGTTCTGGTACTAGGCCTCCTGGCCTCCAAAATAACATCCATCACTGCTTTAAAGAGAGGTGTGTTTTGAATGGTTATATTATTCGCCATGCTGCCAGATTTAGGGTCCTAGGTTGGCTGTGCAGAATCTGATTGGTTCGCTGGGTCAGTAAGTGAGGAATTAGAGGCAACGTCCAGGCTGGCCCTTGAGACAAGCTTTTTAGGATTGGGTACCAGTGCTGATGTGGCCAGTCTGGGACAATCAGAATCATTTTTGGCTTCTCTTGTCTGACCTTTAGGAGTACCTTGGGGAGGAAAGGCAGAGGAGGAAAGGCATATACTGTTAGATTTTTCCATGATAGAGCATCCACTTTCCATACTTGTTTGTGATAAGTCCTTGTGCAGAATCTTTGTAGTTGGCAATTGTTGGGGGAGGCAAATAGATCTATGTCTGGGCATCCCCATTCATTTGTTATCATGCTGAAGACTTGTGGATCCAGTTTCCATTTGTGGGGATCCGTGAGGTTTCTGCTTAGTTCGTCTGCCAGAGTATTGTTCTTTACTGGCAGGAATTGTGCTTGCAGATGTACTTGATAAGTCAATGCTGTGTCCCACAAAGTCATGGTTTGTCTGCAGAGGGGGTAAGAATGTGTGCCTCCCTGCTTGTTTATGTACCACATGACTGTCATATTGTTAGTCCTTATCAGTAGTTGTCCTGGATGGAGAAGGTCCTTGAAAGCTGTCAGGGCGTTCTGAACAGCCAGTATCTCTTTTTGATTGATATGTAGATGCATTTGGCTTGTGGGCCATGTGCCCTGAATACATTTTTCGTCCATGTGTGCTCCCCAGGCATAATCTGGTGCATCTGTTGTTATTGACTGCTTGGCTGTAGGTAGAGTGAATGGCTGTCCCTTGTTGAGGTGACAGGCCTGTGCCCACCATTGAAACTCCTGTTGCAGGCAAGGAATGAGGGTAATTGATGCTTCCAGGCTTTGACAATGTTGAGTCCAGACACTTTTTAGGTACCATTGAAGTTTCCTCGTATGCAGTCTGGCATATGGAATTAGCAGAATGCAGGATGCCATGAAGCCCAAAGCCTGAAGAATTTTTCTTGCAGATAACTGGGTCTTTGTTGCCAACATTGTGAAGTAAGAAGTCAGTTGCCTTTGTTTGTCTGGCGTGAGATAAGCCATCTGGGCAGTTGTATTTAAGCTTGCACCCAGGAATATTATCTCTTGAGAGGGTACTAGTTTTGATTTCTTTTCGTTTACTGTGTACCCTAGGCAAATAATCTTTTTACGAATGCCAGATGCTTTGGTAGAGTGTCCTTGTTCTCAGCTTGTATAAGGCAGTCGTCCAAGTAAGGATATATTTGAATTCCTCTTTGTCTGCAAAATGCAATTACTGGTGCCAGGCATTTTGTGAAGACCCTGGGCGCAGTAGATAAGCCAAAGGGCAGTGCAGAGAATTGATAGTGCATTGAGCCAGCTATGAATCTGAGGTATCTTCTGCAAGATTGTGTGATTGGGATATGCAGGTATGCCTCTTTTAGGTCTAAAGTTACAAGCCAAGCCTTCTTGCCCAGCATGGGCAGAAGCTGCTGCAGAGTTAACATTCTGAATTTTGGAATGTCCAGAAATGTGTTTAGAATAGACAGGTCCAGTATTGGTCTCCAGGCTTTGTCCTTTCTGGGTACCAAGAAAAGTCTTGAGTAAAATCCTTGTCTCTACTCTTGCTGTGGTACTTGCTGAATGGCCCTCATGTTCATAAGGGATGAAACTTGTTTTTGTGCCTCTGCCCATTGATTGTGTGGCAGGTTTGGCATACCTTTTGCCTTTGGCAGGGTGTGAAAGTGGAACCTGTAGCCCTGGGACACTATATTCAATACCCATTTGTCCTGGGTGATCATGTGCCAATTTTGAGAGAAAAGTGCTAGTTTGCCCCCTAAGGGGGCTGCCAAAAGATAAGTGCTTGGTGCTGGCAGAGGCAAGTCATTGGGACTGTTTCCTGTATGGCTGTGATTTGTCTTCTCCACTTTTGGAGGTAGAAGCGCCCCACTGTTTAGGCCTGTATGAGCCCTGGGGCTGGGATCTGCCTCTGGGGTGTCTGTAGCTGCCTCTTTGAGGCCTGCCTGACACTGGAAAGGACCAATTCTTTGTAGGCCGGTTTCTGCTAAATCTTGGTGGCTGTACATGTAAGAAATCCTTTACTGTTTGCATAGATTTCACTTTGTCCTCCATTTTCTTCAAAACCTCCTCTGCTTTAACACCAAATAAGGTATCATGCTGTAATGGAGCATCTAATAATTTTGCTTTAACATGATCAGGCAGATTCTGTTCCTTTAACCAAGCATGCCTCCTAATGACAGAACCTGTAACTGCGGCCCTGCAGGAGGCCTCCAGAGAATCAAAACCACATTGCAATGTATGCTTTCCCACTTGTTCAGTTGCATGCAATAAATCCTGCATTTCCTTATATTCTGCACAATCAGAATTTGCCAACATTTTATGTTTTAACAGTGACATTAAGTATTGCTGATATTTAATCATATGAAATTGACAATTTAAAGCCCTCACAGCCAAAGTAGCAGAAGTGTAAACCTTTTTACCTCATCTGTCTAGTGCTCTTGAATCCCTATCAGAAGGGATAGGGTTTTTTGCAGTAGCAGCCTTGACCCCTTTGGGACCCTGAGAAATAGTTTCTGGATCAGCAGCAGGGTTTTTATAAAGAAATTTATGTGAATCTGGAACCCTGTAGTATCTGTCTGGTTTAACAGGAGCTGAAGGTAAAGAGTCAGGAGAAAGGCCGGACTCTGAAAATACATCATCTACAATGTATAGCACAGGGGGAATAACAAGAGGCCTGTGCTGAGGTAGTAAAAGGAAATCTCTAAGCCTTTTCTTTGATTCTGAGTAATCTTAGCTCTCCCAGTGGAAGTGCTCCCTCATGGTATGCAGGGTTTCCCCCAAAGAATAATCCTCAAGAGGAGAGGCTGAAGGGATAGATTCTTCAGCATCAGCATCCTCATAGGGAGGAGAGTATTCCTGTACAGAAGAGGAGTCAGAGAAAATGGAAACCTGATCTGAAGAGTCATAGTCTGTCTCTTGCCTAGGCCTCTTATCAGGAGGGGGATGGGAACCCCTGATCAAGGTAATTAGGTCTTCGGCCATTTTGAGCATCTGTTTTTTAGGCATGGAAGTCTGTCCTGGAGAATGCTGTACTTGTTTCTTTGTCTTTAGAGCTGCTTTAGTCTTTGCTTTGGAAGCTGAAGTAGGCTTTACATATAACTGTGTAGGTCTGAAAACACCCTCAGAAGCCGATGCCTGCTCAGCGACTCTGGACCCATCTGAGGGAATGATTTCCAAGTGTCCAATACCTTGAGTATCCAGAGGCCTAGCTGGCTCCACATGGGAATCGTCAGTGGCCTGTGGCTCTGAGGTAGCAGGTGTCAGGTGCTGTGAAAGCGCCTCACTGAGAACAGGCGAACCAGGGACTGGCTTAGCTGAAGCCTCGTCGTCGGTTTTGGATCTTGGATGCCTGTCCTTCTCTTTTTCCTTGTGTTTTTTAGAAACTCCAGTCGTCGGCTCTTCATGAACCTAAACTGCAGCCTGCTACACACGCAGCAGTATGTTCAGCTATTTGCTGCAGACCTACCATACCTCCCAAATACCATCCACACAACACTCATACATAAATGGTTGGGGGGATATTCGGGTGACAGGAACATGTGTCACAGCCTCACCCTACAAACATACATTGTTGATAGAACAGCATCAACAACAGCAGCATGCACATTCAGCTGCTGCATTATGACCAGGAGTCATACTGGGGATTGTGAAGACACTGGGGGACAGCAAGCTGTATATGTCAGTGAGGGAGGAGTGTGAGTTCTTGTGTCACAGCATGGCCTGGGTGAGGGCACCCATAACAGTCCAAGTGAGACATGTGCCTCTGGTGCATATGTTAAGTAATAGTGACATCCAGAGAGTGGTAAGTGACATTTAGGACATATATCCATATTTGTGACATGTCTCCCACACTCCAAGCCTTTGAGGTGCTACTGTGTGTGGTAATGACTGCAGTAGCAGCAATCACTTCTGCTGGAGATTGCAGGGCTCAGTTATTTCTATGTTGTACTGACAAACATGAAGTTGTCGTGCAACAGACTGGACTGTGGGCCAGGACTGTGGGTGTCCAGATGTCAGACATGCTAGGAATGTAACAGATACAGCTACTGAGTCATTATTATGGGAGGTATAGTTGCAAAACATATGTGCATGCATACAGTGTGTTACACAAGATTGGCATGAACAAGTGTGTTTGGATGGGTATGACGTGTGACACTGACCTGTCTATCATGCTTTTGTAACCTCAATCTACACTGACTTGACAGTACTTCAGCACACAGAATAGGTTTTATGACAACCATGCCATAAGTAGGTGGCCCAACTGTGGACATTCTGCAACAATCTGTACAGTTGTCAGCTTTACCTGATATCGTAGGCCTGCCATACAGCCATAATCTATTTGGCTGTGT